>NC_139028.1:60723634-61221134 GCF_964662115.1 Mustela nivalis | reverse complement strand
GGAAGTAGGGCAAACCCAGGCAGGAGGTCTCAGACACACAGGCCCCTGCTGAGGGGTTGAGGACAGAACTCTGACTTGCCTCAGGACCCTGCTTGCACACTTCTGACTTGCTGCTAGGTGACCTCAGCTTCTCTCCTCTGCGGAATACCTGCCATTGGGAGATGTGACAAAGGTCACCCCCTGGACCACTGCCCAGCTCGGGCCACACCGTCTCTGCCCAGAATCGTGTCAATGGCCATCTTACCAGCCTCTCGACTTTCAGATAACGTCTTTGGGTACGTGCGGCTAAGTAGCCACCAGTGCCCTTCACTTCAGGTGAAGACAGAGCCTTGAGGCCTGACCTTCGGGTCGCCAGAGCCGGAAGCAGGTTGGGTTTGCACTGTTGCTCACAAGTGAGTTCCAGACAACTGTGCACAAGGCCTGGGCATCAGAGGGTTGTGTGGCCACCAGCCACCCTTCCCTGCCCCCTACTTTCCCCATCCCTCTTGCTGGGAGGAGGAGAGGAAGGGGAAAGGGCAGAGGAGGGTAGGTCCTGCGGCTCTAGGGACTGAGGTCATCTTTCCATGGTCCCTTCCCCCCACCCCAAGATTGTCCCCATGGCAGAGGCTCAGGGATGAAGACACCCAATCTGGGCATCTGGCAGGCTGCACATAGAACCACACATCTGCCCCTCCTTTCAGGACACAGACCGGCAAACAAAAAGCCATAAGTCCTTCCAAGCGGCCAGTTCCTCTGCCGGCTTCTTGCCCCAAGGTGTATATAGGGCTCACCTCCAAAACCCCACTCCCCCCACCATGAACATCCAAGGTTGTTTACTCCTGTGTTTGGGGTGACCTCAGGTAGGACTTGAACACTGGCTGACTTTGAGCTGGGTTCTCAGATTGGGAATGGCTTCCCAAACCTCTGTTGTCAGCTGGGTGACCTTGAGAAGGTTCCCAAGCTCTCCAAGCCACACTTCCCTCCTCCATAAAATGATTCTGAGAGTAGCCGTCCCATGGGGAAGTTTTGGGGCTTGGGTCGGGGGAGGAAACGAAGGAGAAACTGTTTTTGAGGTGTCGGGTAAACCCTGACCATCTTTCCCCAGGCAGCTGGGGCACAGACTTGCTGTCATCAGTTGGTCTTGGTGATCTGGACCTTCCTCTCTCCTCCACCCTTCCTGATACCCAGGAAGGGCACCTGAGCCTGAGGGTCAGTGCTCCACCACCTGCTGGCAGAAGGGCTGCCCTCCAGGGGCTGCCAGGTTGGGGGTTGGTGGGAAAGGCTGAAAACATGCTTGGAAGCTGTCAATCATTGTTAGGGGCTGGGCGGGGTTCATCTGCCCCCCCTCCCCCAGTTTCCCCGTTGTGGGTGTCTACCCAAGTCCTGGCTTCTCCAGGAAGCTTCCTAGACACCCCACACTCCCACACCTCACCTGGACTTATTTCTTAATATTCCAGTAGCCACCTGATGAGACTTTCCTTGCACTATTTATTGTTAATGCTTTTTATTATGTTAATGACATTTGTCTAATTCTCAGGGGCGATCAGGACATCTAATGCACATTATCTCCATCAGCCCTCCCCATGACCTGGGAGGGGAGGATTCTCATCATCCCCAATTCACAGATAAGGAAACGAGGCTCAAGAAACAGAGCTGCTGTCCCCACCCACTGTGTGCTCCATCGCCCCCTTCTATGGTGACCGTGGCCTGGCAGGCAAAGGCATTTACTGAGCCCCTGCTAGGTGCCAACACCCGTCCAGGGACACCCATGCAGCCAGGGATCTCCTCCCGTCCTCCCCTCCGTCCACCCTGTAGGCCTGAGAGGAGACGCTGTCTGAAGAGGCAGAGCTGAGGAGGCGAAGGTGGGGACTGCTCGGAGCTGGTTCTCACGCTCATTTGGGAGGCCAGTCGATCATCCTGCAGCATCCTGCGAAGCCCCACTGAGGCTGAATAGAAGGGCAGGTGCAGAAGAAGAGCAAGGGAGGAGCAGAGCGAGGAGGAGAGGGAAGAAGCAGACTTCCCCAAGGCCTTGGGATGGCCCTTGTTCCCAGGAAGCTCGGGGAGGTCCTTGGGGCCACAGGACAGTCCCTTAGGGCCTCCTCTGCCTGCGGCCCCCCTTGTTCCCCAAGGAGCTCAGGGAGGGGCTTGGGCTCTTAGATGTGGCACCTCTCAGAGAAGTCGAGGTGCCCATGCCAGGACTCCCGGTGTCCTCTGTACATTCCCACCCTTCGGAGTGTCCAATTCCCAGAGTTAGTGGGTTGTATGACAAGAGGGAGAATTTTTGGAAAATTAGCCCTTTATTAAAGCTGCCTTCAGGGTAGGATATAAAGGGTTCTGGGTAGACTTCTTTATCCCCAAATACCACGGCCTTATCATTCTCACACTGCCTGTGTTCCCCCTATTATGTCATTTCTTGTGCTGAAGGCATTCAAGGCTTCTGTTACAACGAAAATGCGCTCTTCTCTAGACTGCCATGAAACATCCGTCAAGGGATGTCTCCATCTGTTAAGGGTTAGGATGGAGGGATCTAGTTGTTCTGAGCTTTTTTTTTTTTTTAAAGCTGTGAACCCTTGTATCAATATATTGAATGGAGCCATGGAGCAGGGCTGGTCAAAAAGGGAGGGAGGCATTTGCTGAAGTCACCAGCATAGGTAGGTGATGGGCTTAGAGGGGCTCCAGAGACATGTGGCCCCTGAGAAGGCTTTAATATTTGGGATTTTGCCAGGGGGAAATGTGGAAACATGGAAAGCACATTCCAGGTAGAGAGACATCCTGGCCAAGAGCATGGGGGGTGGCGGGGGCAGGTGAGCAGATGGGGGAGGCAGGGCAGGAGAGGGGACCTACCAGGAGAGGGAATGGGGCAAGCCTCAGTGGCTCCGACTTCTCACCAGGCTGGCGAGGGTGGGGGTGGGTCAAGTCCCAGACCCTGGGTGGGGCGGGGGTCTCCACTGCCAAAGCATGTCCAGTCTAGCGTGGGGAATAGACTTGTATTTACAAAGCCTGTCAGGGCTCTGATGGGAAGCAGGGTGAAGTATAGGGATTGGAGGACACGGAGCCTTGTGAGGGGGATCCCAACTGGCTGGGGAATCAGGGAAGGCTTCCTGGCTTCCTGGAGGAGTTCTGTCATGCCGTTTGGCACCCTAATGTGGCATCTTGAGGAGGGCCTTCAGCTGGGAGGGGCTAGCATGGGCAGAGACTCTGTGCCCTCCTCAGAGAGGGGTTTGAAGCAGAAAACCACGGCTCCCTACCTGCCCTGTCCTGTCCCAGCTGGGGCTCTGAATGTGGCCAAGCTCCCTCCCTCCACTGCTTCTTCCCTTCCCTGCCTCCAGCCTCACCATTTCCAGTTCATCCTTGACTCCCCTGTGACACTTTTCTGAAACCCAGTTGAGACCCCGGCCCTCCAGGGTTCTGTCCTCCACGGTGCCCCCTGGCCTTCCGGCAAGATCCAGGCTTCTTATGGTTGTCAGGGGCCTGGGAAAGACAGAGGGAAACCTGCAGGATCCCAGCCCTGCCAAGCTCTCCAGCTTCCAAGAGGCGAAAAGGTGAGGCTGGGGGCATGGGGGCCCAGCCACCTTCTCCGGATGGGGCAGGCGGAACTTCCCGAGATAAGGGGAGCAGACAATGGGGGGCTGTGTGGTGCAGCCTGTCTCCCGGCCAGAGGAAATGAGTGGACTCCGCACCATTAACCCGCTGCCGCCCACAGCACCCTCTGGAAGGGTGACCGGGACCGGGGCCGGGGGTGAGGGAGAGATGTTCCCAGCCCCCACCTGCTGTCCCAGCCTGAGGGGCCGTGCCTGCCACTCCAGGCCCATTTTCTTCCAGAACCCATATGTATGAGAAGGAGGCTGGGGACAGGGGCAGACAAAGGGGCCACTCAGGTTGGGAAAGCAGGCCCTGGCTTGGCTCCCCGACAGAGCCCAATGTTCTGTAGGACCCAGGCAAGTGCTTCACCCCTCTGAACCCCTGGACTCTCCCTGATGCCCATGCTCCTTCCTTCCTTCTTGGCTGTTCCAGGAGTCTGAAGATACCACATGCCTATAATTCTTTTTTGTTTTTTAAGATTTTATTTATTTCATTTTTTAAAAGATTTTATTTCTTTATTTGAGAGAGAAAAAGAGAAATTGAGAGAATGAGTGGGAAGAAGGGCAGAGGGAGAAGTAGATTCCCTATGGAGCAGGGAGCTGGACACAGGACTTGATCCTAAGACCCTGGGATCACAACCTGAGCCAAAAGAAGATACTTCACCAAATGAGCCACTTGGGTTCCCCTTGCCTATAATTCTTATCATTCTTCCCTCCTCTGCACACAGACCATAGGACACATGCTTTACCCAAATATGGGGTTTCTGATGGTAGAATTTAAGATGGCAAACAAGGCTGCTAGTAGACATGTTTTGGGTCTTGTGGATTGTCACAGCTAAAGTCAGTGGGGAGAATAGACGAACTTGCGCTGTCTTGGCCCTCAGTTTCCCCCTTCTACATCGTGAGAGGAGGAACTCCATGACTGCCCTGTGAGGGGTGAGCTGCTATGGTCAATGACAAGGGATATGAAGCCATGGAGTTCCCATAGGTCTCCTCCCTTCCCGAGTTCAACCTTAGCCACTGACCAGCTATATGATTGTGCAAATCCTTTCTCATCCAAAAACGGGCTGCCTGGCCAGCTAGTTGGCCAGAATTCTGACAATGGGCATAAATGGGACCTTGTGTGCTACACAGGAAGAAGTAACTGTGTCTGAAGTGGCCTGGGCTGGGGATGCACATCCAGGACCCAATCTCTGGCCTGGGAGTCCAGCCTTCTCTGTCCCTCCCCCTCCCCATTTCCCCGCCTCACTCTTTTTTTTTTTTTTTTTCTTAAAGATTTCATTTATTTATTTGACACAGAGAGATCACAAGTAGGCAGAGAGGCAAACAGAGAGAGAGGGAAGTAGGCTCCCTGCTGAGCAGAGAGCCCGATGCGGGGCTCGATGCAGGGCTCAATCCCAGGACCCCGAGATCATGACCCAAGCTGAAGGCAGAGGCTTTAACCCACTGAGCCACCCAGGCACCCCATCCCCCCTCTAACTCTTACCTCCAAACTCTCAGAGAGTCACCCTCATGGAAAAAGGTAAAGATTCCCAATGCAGGAGACATTCAAAACAATGGACAGGACTATCGAGGCCTTAGATCACCAGGGCCAGCCTACTTGCTGTGCAGCTAGGGAAACTGAGGAAACAGAGGCTGAGAGTCTCCCAAAGCCACATAGCCAGTAGGTGGCAGAGAAAAGCCTAGAACACAGTCTGATTCTCACATGCCCCTAGGCTCTGGAATGTTGGGGCTGGAAGGGCCTTTGAGGCTCAGGTTGTTCAAATTCTCTCACTAGTCAGAGGGGGTAATAAGAAACCAGGAAAGCCTAGCCCAAGGTCACCCCCAAGAGCACTCCGAAACACTGACCCTTCAACTGCAGAACCCCGTGTGGTCTTAGCGCTCCAATAACCCATCTGGGTTGGGGGAGCCCTTCCTGTTGCCCTCACCCCCACCACTGGGCATTATCCAAGCACAGAGCAGCTTGGAGGGAAGAGTATCTTATAGAGGACAAAACAGGAAAGAAAAACCACCAAAACATACTGGTGTGAGCCCTTTCCACACCATCAGGAGGGTTCTGCTCAGGCCAGTGCGCCCCACAGGGCCCCCTTCTCCACCACCCACAGCTCCTGCCGCTCCCTGCCAAGAGTCCTTCCAGAAAGGAAAAATGTTGGCATGAGGAGGAGGAAGGGTGGCTTGCCTCAGTCCTGGCGTCCATGAAACAGACCAGTGTCTCCCCAACAGGTCATTGAGGGTGCCACTGCTCCTCAGGGCAGGGGGTCCTGGGCGTGGCCCCTCTCTCTAAGAGGAAAGAAAGAAAAATGACATTTGCTGAATCCCACACTGTGCATAGTGCTGTTCCCGTGCGTCCCGAAGCATGGTTTCTGTCAATCCTTCGCCCATCCCTAGAGGTGGGAATTACTACTCCTGTTTTACAGAAGAAAACGCTGTTATCCAGAGAGAGATCGTGACTTCCCCAGGGTCACACAGACAGTACATGGCAGAGTCGAGGCTAAGCCTGGCTCCGTGCACTGTACCCCTCGGCCCACTCCCCACCCCACTTTTAGAAGATCAGCCTTATGTGCATGGAGATACTATACTATGCCAGCTCTGCAATCCTCTCTGGTCTGTTAAGAGGGTCGCTGATGAGATGTGTGTGGCCTGGCCACCACTGCTCTTTCCTTTGTTTCTCTCTGTCCGTCCGCATCCCTTCCCTTGCTTGCTGGGTAGGATGAATAAGCTGCGACTCTGGCAGGACAGATGGGTTTCCAGGTGTCAGCCGTGGATCCCCCTGCGCCCTGCTGATCCCCATCAGTGGTAACACCCCACTGTCTCTTCCTGGTACTCAGAAAGCTTCACATATTTTGGATCTGGGTTCATACGGAAGTTTCTTATGTCTTAGGATCTGTGAGTCCGCTCTGGCTTCTCTAGAACCTCCTAGACTGGGCATCCTCTCCCCCAGGCTTCCTGTCCCAGCTGTGACCACCTTGAAGGCTTTTTTTCCGTTTATTTATTTTTTTATTTTAAAGATTTTATTCATTTACAGAGAGAGAGAAAGCACGAGCTGGGGAGAGGGGCAGAGAGAGAAGCAGGATCCCAGCTAAGCAGGAAGTCGGATACAGGGCTCAATCCCAAGACCCCGGGACCATGACCAGAGCTAAAGGCAGACGCTTAACCAACTGAGCCACACAGGTGCCCCCTTTTTTTTCTGTTTGGATGTACTTCTCCACACCTAGCCGTGAGTGATCTTCAGGGACAGTGGGTCTGACAGATCTCTGCGTCCATAGCGCTCAGCATATTGCCAGGCACATAGTCTATCATAGGAAAGTTTGTTGAATGAATGACCGTGATTCCTTGATTTTTATCTTTTACTTTCTCTCTGCTGTTAGCATGAAAAGGGCTTTAAAGTTGGCCCATGAGACTAAGATTTTGCAGTGAGGTGGCACACCTAACCAGAGTAGCAGCCCCGGAACATGCACGTGGCCGGGGACAGCTCACGGCCCTGGCTCTAGCTGCAACTGCCTTTCGGTCAGCTGTTTTGAAATCCTGCCACCCGGCCCACAGTTGAGTTCCTACTCTGATCCTGGCCCCAGGTCAAATGCGTCCCCACAGTGAAGTAAGTGGTGTCCACATTAGACAGGTAAGGAAACCGAGTTCAGAGAGTGGAAGGAACTTTCTCAAGGCCTCTCAGCTCAGAAGAGGTGAAGCAGCATTTCAAACCCATCCCATCCCAGTGTGGCCCTTTGCCTCTGTCTGGGCCTTGGATGGCCTAGAGGACAGCCACAGAGGAGGACTTTCTTCAAGACAGAGATGGGGATTCTCTTGGCATGAGGAAGTGAGCCCCGATCCCATGAAGGAGGCAGGATGGGCAAGATGGATGTCTGGAGAAGACGTAGCAGGGAGAATGGCACACTTCATGAAGGATTTATGGAGCCTTGGGTGTTCATTGGTCTGTCCCAGGCTTCAAACCCTTTGTGAACAGATCTCCCCAGATGCAGGTGAATGGAGCCCAGAGAGTGGGCCTGGCTCAGATGGTCACGTGTGGGTGGGTGCCTGCCTGCTGGACTATAAGGGAAAGTAGGCTAGAGGGGGGACACTCACAGTCTAGGCAGAAGAGGTGGCTCCTGTGGCCCAAGAGGTGGGGGGGAAGACAGGGACAGTGGTGCCTGGGGAGGAACAGCCATGTTCCTCAGGTCATCAGGGTCCATGAGGCAGAGCAGGGATGGTGAGCTAGGCCTGAGGGGAAGGAGCTGGAGTATGTGGGGGGCGGGGCAATGTGAATGTGTCCCCTGAGGAGAGAAACAGCCAGGACAAAGTGGAGAGGTGCGGAATAGAGAAGGGGCCTGCAGGAGGAAAGTGTGGGAACCCAGGGACGGGACACAGGAAGTCTCTTCCTAGGGAAGGCCAGGAGGAGGATGGCAGTGAGAACAGGAAGTTGGGTGACAGGAAATTGGGGCACCTTCCCTGTGAAACCAAGAGGGTCCTGTCTGATGAGGGCCAAGTGCCTTGAAGGGTTGATGGTGATGGACAGGGAGCTGACCAGAGCACACAGAAATGTCACCACCAAGTACCAAGCAGCCCACGATGCTGGTCATAGTTGTGGCGGAGGCAATGGCCCCACAGGGTGGACTTTCTTAAGTGCTACTGATATTTATGGAGAACTCTGGAAGCACAGGGCACGGCACCAAACCCTCTCCAAACGTTAACTTGTTTAAACCTCCTAGTGGCCCCACAAGGCCAGATCGGTGGATGCCACACACAGACACACTCGGAAGCATGAGGACATGCAGATACGCGTAGATGTGCAGACACACACTGGTTCTCACCCAGCCTGCAAAGGAGCATGCGGGGAGGGCTGGGAGCGCGGGTCGGGAGGCCTCTCCTGCCTTCTAGCTGTCTGTCATTCTTTACCTCCCCACCCTCATTCTCCAACAGGCACCACACCCCTCTGGTCTGTGTCTCCCTCAGACTGAAGATCCTTTGTTAATGGTTTTCAGAAGATCCTCCCTTGCCCCCCCAGAGCCCAGACTCATCCTGCTGGGGGAGTTGGGAGAACTGAAAAATCTAAGCCCCAGGCCCATGTGATGGAGGGTACAAGGCCCTCACCTCCAGTGTAGGCTGCTCATTGACGGCACGCCCCCATCTCTCATCTGTGCCCCAAGCACTTCTGGGAGAGACCCCCAGAGTTGGGGTGACTGGTGGAGCAGAGCAAGACCCCTCCCCCATTTGACTGCTATGTAGCTGCCAAGTTCATTGTCCCTGGGCAGTGCCCGACTAGCCAGGAGGGAAAGGGGACTTCTGCAGCAGCTGCCTGACCCCCAGCACCCTCTGCTACCTCAGCCCCCAGAAATCACTGGCTGTCCCCTTCCCTGCCTCCAGTCCACCCAATCACACAGGCTAGAACACTTTCCAGGGGACCCCCGCCCTGGGCTGCAGATCCAACCACATTTCAAATTCTTCCTGCCTGTGTCTGGATCCAGTTGCTTGCCACCCACCCATGCACCCACGTAGCCGTCAGACCACCCTCCCTTCACCCAGTGTTTAGAAGAGGGTGCCCGACGAGATACAACAATGAGTGACAGAGACACGAAATCTCCACCTGGCTGGGGTGAGGTTTGAACAGGCAAACCGTTGTGGATTCCATGCAAATAGTCATGAACACAGAATGGTCTCTGCTTTGGGACAGGCCTATCGCACATCTCTAGGGCAGGGCGGAGCAGGGGGGCCAGTACTCCGCAGACTTGAAGCCACTCGGTGCCTTCTGGGAAGGGAAGGATTCAGTCTGTCTGGAACCCAGAGGTGAATTGAGGCTGGAGGTGAAGACGGGGCCAGGCAGGCAGGGCCTTGCGGATGGGATACAGAGCTCTGACTTTGTCCTGTGGGTGATGGGGAGCAGAGGAAGGGTTTCTAGTGGGGATCTATAGGACCTGATCTACATGACAACTGGTGGGGACAAAGAAGGAGATGTTGTTGGAAGTGAGGACTGAGTCCTATCAGTGGGTGCAGAGGGAATTCTGGTGGCCCTTCAGTGTTGGCATCTGAAGCCATAAGCCAGGAGTTAAGCTGGAAAATTTTAGAAGATCCATAAACTTGGGCATTGTTCTTCCCCCTGCCCATATCCCAGGGAGCATCCTGACACAGGAGGAAAGCCTGGGTTGGTCCTAGAGAGGAAAAAAAGGAGATTGGAGAGAGGGTGTCCCTGCCGGCCACTCTGGGGGAGCCCCAAAGATAGAGTGGGATCCAGCTGGGTGGGGAGTGGAGAGGGGGGCTGGGCAGGTCCCAGCTGTGCAGGGTGTTCAATGCACAAGGTCACCTGGCTGAGGGGGTGCTTAGGAGGTGAAATACTGGCATGGGGCTGCATCTGTGCAAACAGGGCACCTTTTTTTTTTTTTTTTTATAACTTTCACAAAAGCACCATAGAGATTTGGTGGGGCCTTGAGGCCATGGGAGAGCAGAAGGAGCCCTGGAGGGGCGCCTGGGAGCTCAGTCAGTTAAGCGACTGCCTTCGGCTCGGGTCATGATTGCAGAGTACTGGGATCAAGCCCTGCATTGGGCTCTGCTCAGTAGTGAGTCTGCTTCTCCCTCTCCCTCTGCCTCTCCCCTATGACCTCCCCTGCTCATGCTCTCTTTCTCTCAAATAAATAAAATCTTTCAAAAAAAAAAAAAAAAAAAGTGGGGGGTGGGCCGGAACAAATTCAGAAGTTAAGAAAGCAGAAGCTTAGTTTTACCCATCACCATCTCTCTCGACCTCTCAAAACACAACCTGAGGTTCCACTGGGCAAGGAGGGGAGATGATCCTTCGCTGAGAGCCCAGTGTGAGGATATGGGGCTGTGACAGAGGCCCTGGCTCCTTCTGGAGTTCCCAGCTGACACAGGCACAGGGTGGTCCCATGCAGAGCTGTGTGGCTTGGCCAGGAGAGGGGAGGTCTGGCGGCCCTGCCCTCCCACCCCCCGAGTTCTGCCGCCCCCATACTGGGCACTGGCAGGCAGTTCCTAGATGATTCATTCGAAAGGGGAGACATCTGATGAGGCAATGGCCCCCCTCGTGTTTGTCTCCTAGAGGCGGTGTGGGGTGAGGAAGGCCTGCAGGGGGTAGAGCTCAGTGTCTGGCCTGGCCTCAGCTGTCTTTCCAGCAGGGGCTCATCACTGTTCTCCTTTGTAGCTCAGTGTCCCTCGTCTACAATGGAGATGGTGTCTGAGGCTTGGCCCAGGTCTACTCTCAGACCAGAATCCTTAACCTTTTACCCCCATCACCTCATCTGCTTTCATTCCCATCCGAATTAGGCAGAGGGCATTAGCCCTGTTTGACAGGGAGAGAAACTGAGGCCCCAAAACAGAGCCCCAAGACCACACAGTGGGCAGACAATGAATCTGGAATCTGCTCCTGGAGCCTGAGGCTGTTCCCTTGCCCCTTGGTGCCCGGTGGCTGCTGTGAGCAGGACCAGATATCCTCCTTCCCCAGCTGGAAGGATTTGGTAGGAAAGCTTAGCTGGACCAGGACCTGGAACAGGGAAGGGTTCAGGAGGCAAGAAATCCCTCAGAGCTAGTGGGGGCACCTTCTCCCCTGACTTCTGGGGAGCCCTGCCCCCTCCAGGAATCCCCTCAGCACCTCCTGGTTCCCAGCCACCCACCTTCTCCACTCCCCAGATTCCAGAGGCCCAGTCTGGGTGCGGGAGCCAGGCTGCCGTTTTGAGAGCACAGACCACACCAGGGCCGCTACTAAGCACAATATATGCATCATCTCATTTAAGACTTGTAAAAACTGGAGGTAGTTTTATTCCCCGTTTATAGATGTGAAAACAAAAACCCAAAGAGGTTAAGTCACCACCTCAAGCCACACTTGGCCCATGCTGGGTCTAAGAGGACACTGCTCCTCAGAAACATGGCATCCTGCAGGCCAGCATGGCCCACCAGGCAGGCCCAGGCGCCCTACGGGGCTCACACTGCACGGAGCCAACACAGGGCTATCTTCTGTATTCTGGCCCTTCCGGCTAGGAGGGCGCATAGATGCCCACCCAGCTGGCTTGAAGTCTAGGCATTTTTCTGTAGCTCTAAAGACAGAAAGGGAAGCCCTTGCTGGACCTGGCCCAAGGCCTTAGCTTGGAGAGGTTGCAGCCCATGAGCAGCCCCTGAGGACCATAGGGTTTCCAGCCCTTTGTCCTGTCCTGGGGACTCCAGCTGCACAGCCAGACCCCAGCCCTCTGGTGTCCGGGGACGAGTTTTACACACATGGATGAGAACAGCTCCAGTGAGGGAACGTTTCTGCTTCCGCCTGGTCTCACACTCCATAAGGGTAAGTCAGTGCTGGAAGGGACCCGGGCACCCCTGAGTACAACCCCACCACCCGAAGGGGAAACCGAAGCTCTGGGAGGGGCCCAGACTGGCCCAAAGCCACATGGCCTGGGAGTCCTCTTCTCTTTCCCCTCCCTTCTGCCAAGCCCTCCTGCCCCAGCTCAGCCTCCTCTCCCCACCATGGGGCTCCCACTTTCCCTGGCATGTCAGGGTCTGGTCTGCCACCTGATCTAACCAGGTCTCCCCTAACTGCCACCACAACTCCCTTCAAAGCCAGGCTCAAGCCCCTTGCAAACCTTATCTCCCAGCTCCAGCGTCGGCGACCCTACTAGTGTGCGCATCCCAGGTCCAAATTCTCTTGAGTCACATGTCCTCTTAGGTCCCATCACCTATGGCTGTGTTGCACAGTCTGCCATGGTGGCAAGACCACTGGGATATGGGTAAGTTCTCTGAGGAGTGGGAGTGGGCCCCAGGGCTATGATCACAGTGAAGACAGGACCACTGATGGGGCAGGCCAGTAAGCGCTGTCAGAGCTCCCAAGCCCCTGGGCTCACCTAATCCTGACTCTGCCTTGTTGATGTCAGGAGCTGAGTCCAGAGAGGGCCAGGGGCAAGTCTGAGGCCACACAGCACATGTGTGATGAAGTCACATAGCAGGGGCTTCACAATGACTACTGAGGCGGTCCCTGGTATCCCCAATTTCCAGATGGGTAAGCCGGCCTCACATGGCTATGAAGGGGGAGAGCCAGGATCTATCTGAAGGCAGGGTCTTGGGCTCCAATGGTTGCAGACACTGTGGATATAATTAATGTCACTGAATTGTACATTCCACAGTGGTTAAAAGAGCAAATTTGTTGTTATATATATTTTATCAATTAATTTTTATAATTAATAACGTAATATAGCAAAAATCTCTGTATACTTCAAATGGGTGCATTGTGGGACACCTGGGTGGCTCAGTTGTGTAAGTGACCAACTCCTGATTTCAGGTCAGTTCATGATCTCAGGGTTATGGGATCGAACCCCACGTCGGGCTCTGTGCTCAGCACAGTGTCTGCTTGTCCTTCTAACCTCTGCTCCTCCCCCAGCCTGCATGTGTGCTGTCTCTCTCTCTCTCTCTCTCTCTCAAGTAAACAAAAAAATCTTTAAAAAAATAAATGGGTGAGTCCCCCATCGGGCTCTCTGCTCAGCAGGGAGCCTGCTTCCCTCTCTCTCTCTCTCTCTCTCTCTGCCTGCCTCTCTGCCTGCTTGTGATCTCTGTCTGTCAAATAAATAAAAAAATAAAAATAAAAAAATAAATGGGTGAATTGTTTGATATTTGAATTATCTCTCAAATGTAAAACTGTTTATACAAAAGTCTTGGGCTCTTAACCAGGACACTCTGAAGACTGTTGTCTCAAAAGGCTCTCCGTACAGTGAGGGGAACAGACCCCTGAACGGACATTCTCCAAATGAGAAGGAGGGAGCTTCACAAGGGAAGCACAAAGAAGGGTCCACTTGAGTTGGGGTGCTCAGCCCTGGCTGTGAGGCAGGTTCATCTGTGGAGACTTGTAGCTGCTGATTTCACCACACTGAGACCACTGCCCTCCCTCATAGCAGAGGGTACGCTGAGTGGGTTTTGAGGGATGAATAGGAGCTTCAGTCTGGGGAGGTTTGAGGGAGAAAGGGAGGTCCAGATACAGGAAACTGAGGTCTAGGTGTATGAGCACGAGGGCTTGAGTGTGGCAGATATGCTCAGACCCTGCCGGCAAGCCCCAGAGAACCATGTGACCTTCTGCTCTAGAGCCGAAAGCAAGAGGGGCCCAGCAGACTCCCTCCCTGTCACCTTCCCTGCCCACACTGCCACTGTCACCTGAAGCCTTCTCAGCGCATCAACCAATAGCCTACGTATACTGGGTGACTGAGACTGAGCTCTGAACACAGCACCATCTCTCTGGCTTCTCAACTACCAGTAGCACCAAGTCTGCTGGGGGTGGGGGGCAGGGCATCTGCAACAGCCTCCAAAGACACCTGGACACACGGCTCTCAGGTGCTGCTCTGTGGAGGGTGGGGGCACCAAGTTACAGGAGGAGGGGGACCAGATATACCAGCCATGCACACATGCGGTCCTCAGTTTCCCCCTCCAGGGACCTGGGGATCATGTGTCCTGTTTGGCATGTATTAGAATCAACATTAAAAATGCTGTGAGGAGACTTGAGGTTGCCAGGGGCCAGGAGGAGAGGGCAAGGGTACAGGGTTTCCTTCTGGAAATGTTCTGGAACGAGAGGATGGTAATGATTGCACAGCACGGTGAGCGTGCTGAATGTCACTAATGGCAGCGTTTCTGTGTTGTGTATTTTACAATAATAAAATGTTTTAAGTAAATGGAGGGGTGAAAAGAGAGCGGTGAGGACTATCATGATCAGAAGTGGGGGCAGTAATGGTCGCCCCTCATGGAACACCAGGGACTGCTGAGTGCAGGGGGTAGGCGGTGTGGGGTAAGGGAACCCCTGGGGTAGTCCACAAACCTTGAGCCCTTAAGAGAAGGGGGGGGCGGTTTCCTGGACCCAGTGGCAGGGCAGTGAGGCACAAACAGAAGGACCGTCGTCAGGGGTGCCAGCAGCACCGTATTTCTGGGGTACAGAGGGAGCTTATGCTGTTAGCCAAAGAGCTCACCCGCAGGCTCCGTTTCTGTCTGGGGGGAGCCATCTCTGAATGAAGTCTTGGCAGAAGGCTGTGCTCCAGGCCTCCGGCTGCTCCCTCTCCCTTCAGCCTCACCCCTCCTGGTACCCCAGGGGCTGGCTTGGGACCCAGGGCCTGGCTTAGGACCCAGGCTCATCCAAATTAGGGGCCCCGCCAGGGCTTTGCATCATGAGGGGACCTCTGTGCTGCAGAGACAGGGTGGGAGGGGAGAGGGGGCAAGGAAGCAAGAAAGGAGTGAATTTATTCATTCAACACATTTTGACCGAGTGCTTACTACGCGCCGAGGACCGAGTGAACGAGTGAGCGGGACAATCAGTGGGTGGGGGTGTCTCCCAAGACCTCCGGGGCTGGCAGCCAGTGGGGCCAAGGGCCCGACGGGGGACCCTGAAAGGGCATCCTGGCTCAGTCTCTGCTTTCTCACAGGGGTGTCTACCGGTGTTCTCTTTCAGAGGCAGTCAGGGGGTCTGGGCCCTGACAGGCCTCTTGCCCCATAAAGGCCCTGATTTACACCACAGCCGCCTGCCGGCCGCCCCTTGTTTATTTATTTGTGGGAGCAGGCTGGGGTCTGGCTGCTCAGGCCTTCTCGGCACCACGTGTTCTAGCCCCACATGGTGAGGAAGACAGATGCCTTAGAATTATTTCGCATTAAATGGCCGTGGAAAACTATTTGGCCTGCATTTGATTTCACCTCTGGTTACAGTATAATTTGTTATCCTGAAACGGGCAGCAGCTGGAGGCCAGAGGAACAGATGTTCCTGGGGCGGTGGGGGCTCCCCAGGCAGGGGAGGGGGAGTGGCAGGGAGGCCGTGGAACACTGCCTCTGCCCCCAAAGGGCCTGGCCCTGATCTTGCCAAAGCCCTTTCCAACGCAGAAGCTCGCGGAGCCCTATCTGGGCCTCGGTGTCCCCATCTGTATAATGGGGATGAGAACGCCTAACTCCCAGAGTTGTTATAAGGACTGAACGAAGAAAAAAATGAGTAGATGTGGACCAGAAAAAGTGCTATATTTTCCAGCAGAGCGTGAGGGAGGACATGGAGGGGAGAGCCGGAGCTATGGTTTGGGGTAGCCGAAACAGGAAAGAAGGCCAGGACCAGTGATGGGGGGTCGTGGATACCAGGACAATAGGGAGCCATAGAAAAGGTGTGAGCTGGGGAGGGAGCAATCCTAGCCCTGCTTTAGAAAGAACACGTGGGCTGGGAGGAAAGGCAGTGCCGGTCTGCCAGGTCTGAAAGGCCCTATAGGCCCTTGGCAGGGCTGTCACGATTGGGTGGCTTAAAACAGTAGCAGTGTATTCTGTCACCGTTTTGGAGGTTACAAGGCCAAAATCAAGGGGTCAACAGGGCCATATTCTCTCTCTCTCTGAAAGTTCTAGAGAAGAAGCTTTCCTTTCCCCTTCCTTCTTCTGGTGGGCCAACCGTCCTTGGCCCTTCCCGGCTTGCAGGGGCCTTGCTCCAGTCTGGGGCTCTGCTGGCCCATGGCGCTCTTTCCTGACTCCTTGTCCTCTCTTCTTCCTAGAAGGACAACAGTCATACTGGATTTAGGGCCTGCTCCTCTCCAGTATAATTGCAGCTTCTCTGATTAACTGCAAAGACCCTACTTCTCGATGCGGTCATGTTCACAGGTACCTGGGGTTCCATCACCCTAGCTGCTTGGGTCTCCTTGCTCTAGACAGAGAGGGGCCTCTAAAGCTGCCCCATTTAGGACATGGGACAGGGAAGTGGTGCCATCCGTGGGGAGGAAGAATGGGAGGACTGCTTGGGGTGGGGGCTGGTTACTAGAGGTGAGGGCATAAAAATGCCTATGGAATAAAAGGAATGATCACTCTTCCAACCTTGGGCAGGGCTTGTATCCTACAAAATCCAGAATTTCAAGGGTGATGGGAGATGGGGATGTCAGTGGGAGGTGATATTGGAGTTTGGACCCTTCTGGAAGGGTGGGGGTAGATGAAGGTATGTCCGGGCGGAATGGCTTAGGGCAATGGACACAGGTATGTGTGTGTGCGCGTGCATGCGTGCATCTAGAGGACATGGCCCCGTAGGGAGAGAACACTAAGAGAAGGAGGAGGGTTTTATTTGTGGGGCGGTCTTGGAAACTGTGGACAAGGCTAATGGTGGGTAATGTTGCAGTGAACTCGGAGACAGGGCCCAGCGGGATTAAGTTTTCAGATGCAATAAATCCGCTGTTAAGACTCTCATGGCCAGCATGGTTAGTCACCTTGAGGACATGGTGTTCCGCAGACCCCCTGGCCAGGTTGAGGACCAGCATTGGTCTCCTGAGGGCTAGAAAAGCAGCCAAGAACTGAGGAGGGGGTCAGAGTGCTTCTCACCACTGCCTCTCTCTGCAGCAAGCTTCCCGACAGACGCCCCTCAGCCCTCCCTCCATCTCTCCCGTAATATCAGCCAAGCTGCAGACCGAGGGCCAGGCGGCTCTGAACCCCAAACCCCAAATTCAGCAAGAGCGCACGTGACTGGGCCAGTGTGGGTCACACGTGTCCAGCTGCCCCCCCACCAGGAGTCAGGCTCAAAGGTGGGTGAATGCGGCTATCTGTACCCCACACTCAGCCTGAGGCCCAGACCCACCAGAAGGGTTCGGTGTCTCAACAACTACCAAAGATCAGTCAGTGAAGGGGAGAAGACAAGTTCAAAATTATTTTGAACTTGTTCAAATCAAACAAGTTCAAATCAAAATTATTATGTAAAAGTAGTATAAATGACACTTGAGGAGAGAAAAACCCTAGACTGAGAGGGAATGCAAAGATGAAGAAAAAGCATCAGACATGTTCAAAGCTCTCCACAAGGACAGTAAGGCCACAGCTGAGACCTCGACCCAGCTGGCATTTCATGCTGGGTGTGAAGGGGGAAGGAGCAGGGAGCAGAGGCCTTGAGGCATGGCACAGTGGGGACCCCCCCACCCGTGGCTGTGACCCCTGTCCCCCACCCCACTCACCACAGTGGCCCCCTAGCAATCTGCTGTGGTCCCCAAGCAATCTGCCAAGTGGGGGCTCTGGTCAGCCTCTCAGGCTGGGGTCAGGACTACAGGAGAGAATGTTTTCCCAAGAGGCTGGCCCAGGGTCCTGGACACAGTCAGCACTTGGCACTTGCTGGTTTTCTCTGGTCCTTTCCTCCTACACCAGAGTCCCACAGACTTGAAGTACAGAACCTGCCCACTTGGTGAGGCCTGGCCCGAGGTGCTGCTCACCTCATGGTGTGAGTATCAGGACCTGTTTCTCTCAGAAACCAGGAGCACATGGGTGAGCGCCGCCTGTGGGCTGGGGGCGGGGTGGGGGGGGTGGGGAGTGGGTCCCTGAGGGCGCCTCAACTAAGCACCTTAGGAAGTAGTAAGGGCCGCCATGAGTCCAGCTCCCTCAGTGCAGTGAGCCCACAGCCTTCATGTGGCTTGTCTGGAAGCACTGCTGTTGGCCGGGTCCTCCCACCCGTCCCATTCTCTGGTGGCCGCTGGGAGACAGCAAGCCCCCTGTGGATGTTTGTCTGGCTGTTGTAAACACAGCCCCAGCAGCTCTCCCGCACTAGCACTAGCCGACTGCAGGCTCCCAGCGAGGAAATTCCATCTGCCTGGTTCTCTGAGGGAGGGCTGCTCAGCAGAAGCCTGGGAACCACACGCCCCTTGGGGAGCCCTGGTTTCATCCTTTGACCCCCTCCCTATGCCAGCCTAGCCTGGGGCGGCTTGGGACACCCAGTTCCTCCTGGAATCTCTATTTGGGTTTGATTGGGAGTTGGTGTTTGTTTCCATCTCAGGGCAACTTGATCCCAACCCAGCTCCCCACCGTCCCCCATCACCACCCCCCACATTCCTGCCCCTCTGGAGGGGCCTTGACTTTGCTGACATGCTGATGGGGCAGGTCCTCCAGACCTCCCACCATGGGCACGGGAGGCTCAGTTGACTTTGATGTCCTAAAAGGCATCCCCCCTCAGCTTCAACCCCCTCTTCTCTAATATGTAAATAAGTCAGAGACTGGGAGCCAAATGCCACCCAGTGGAGGAAAACAAAAAAAGAAAACAGCCTGAGGGAGACAGAAGACTGGGGTCCAGACCAAGCCTCTTGACCAAGCTCTTGCTCTGTGACTGAGAAGAAGACCACCACCCTCTCTGGGAGGGGGCAGGAATGACAGACCGAGTACCTGACCTGTGAGAAGACACATGTGACAGAGAGACCAGGTGAGCCCTGCTGTCCTTTCTGACGCACGGGGATAGTCTGTCACGTGTGTCAGGGCCTCTGGCCCACGCTGTGTTGTAGGTTAAAAAGTGTGCAAATGTAAGCTTGCCCATGGGAAATTGTAGGCCTGGAAACTGAGTCCTGGATGAGCAAGCTGAGCTCTCTGGACTCCACAGTTGAGGAAACTGAGGCTCAGGCAAGTAAGCGAATGTCCCAGCTCTACTGTCAGGAAGGCTTTGTGGTTGGGAGTAGACGCTCAAGAAAAGCTTAACCAGAGGCCTCATTTGTGTCATTCCCCAGCAGACCTGAGATCAGCGTCCCCAGTGTGAGCCACAGCCTGAGCCCGGCTTTGTCCCCAGGAAGCCGGTTTTCCTGCCCTGCACCTCTGAACCTCATCAGGTCACCAAAGCTTTTCAGAGAGCCTAGCACTGTTCAAAACCCCGAGTGCCTCAAGTCAGGAGAAAGCTTAGAACGATGATAAGACGCGAGCTAAGAGTTTGTGGATCACCTAAAATTCCCCTGTTCTTGCTGCAGTGAAACTGGGGGGGTCAGAGAGCCTCGAGTGCCTTGTCCGCTATTGTATGCCAAAGGCTCATGGAGCTGAGGTCAGCCTCGGGTCCATCCGGCCACCACGGTCTTCCTCCCAGCCCCGAGGATGTGTGGGTCTTGTGTAGGGCAGGGGCCTCCCCTGGGAGGACCACAGCCGTCCCCACCTCTCACCTGCTGTGAGCCCAGGCAGAGGAGTTTTCCCGTAATTCTGGAGAGGTGAGGGCCCACTTCTGATGTGCCGATGGACATCTTCTTGCTGTGTCCTCACTTAATAGAGAGGAAGATCATCTCTCTTGTGTCTCTTCTTACAAGGGCACTAATCCCATCCACAAGGGCTCCACCCTTGTGACCTAATTACCTTCCACAAGCCCCCTCAGAATACCATTCATGCTGGGGATTAGGGCTCCAAGATATGAATGTGGGGGATGGGTAGGGCAAACATTCAGTCCATAGCACATGGATATTGAAGAGGTGGACTCTTGGGTCCAACCCAAAGTTTTTGGCAACAACAGGATGGGATTCAAGGATTCCATAGACAAAGATTCCATGTAAAAGGAAACTCTGGCTTCAATAATACCAAAATATCATTATTGTGGCTTTTTGTGATGCAGTGATTATAGGATTCTAGCATTACATTAGTCTAAGGTTCCATTATCCTGTTATTCCAAGATCCTAGAATTCTACATTCTCTTGAGAGCTTGGGCTCTGAGGAATAGGAAAATCGAGCTGGGGCGGGACCATGGTGGGAGGAGGGAAAGAGGCAGCTTTTCTATCCTACTGACTTTTCTAACAATGACAAGCAATGTGTTATTTGGTTTTCATTGCGTTCAAAAGAAAGCAAGGCTTGGCCAAGCCACATCAGAGTGTGAGTTCACCCACCCCCGGGGCATGACAACCCAGGAGCCAGAGGAGGAGGAGGGGGAGGGCGGGGAGGAGGAGGGGAGGGGGAGAAAGAGGTGGCATCACCTTCCCAAGCTGGAGGTGGCCAGTGCAAGGGTTTGTGTCATGCCTGACACTATGCAGGACCCTGTAGCCTTGTGTCACCCTTCCCAGGTCCCCATAGAGACCCATGCCAGGAGAGGCCAGCTGAGTGCAGGGACAGGCGATGCAGATGAGAACAGTGGGCTGTTTGGATGAGAAAAGGAGTATGGGGTGTAAAGGCAGTCAGGCAGGCCTTCCAAGAGAAGGTGATGTCTACATCGGGAGTTGAGGACAGCAGATCAAGCAAGGGAAGGGTGCCTGTGCGGCTGGGGAGTCATAGCCAGCTGCATGCTACTGTCACCTGAAAGGAGAAGGCGGGCAGAGGTGAGAGTTGGAGATGCTACGCCATCAGTGGTCAGCTCAGGCACGGCCTTGACTGCCGTGCTGAGGAGCTTGAACTCTACTCTGAGGGCAGCTGGGAACCAGGAATGGTTTTTGTTGGTAGAGGGAGGCCACTGGGCACCCTGAGACTGTAACTGAGGAAGGGCCTGAGAATGTGGGGTCCAAACCCTTACTGTACAGTTGAGGAGATGAGTCCTAAAGAGGATTGCTCATAGCTGCCCAGGGCATGAGCTCAGAGCTAGGAGACCTCCCCACACCCCACCCCCTCCCTCACCACCGAAGATTCTGACACAGGCAGTGCTGGCAGAAGAGGGAGTGTCTCTTGGAAACCTCCACTCCTTGGTACCTGGGGCCCAGAACGCAGCATGCCGGCCCTTCCTTTGGTCACAAGATGCTGTCCGTGTCCCCTTGTTTCACACCCAGTGGGCCAGGTAGAGGCTGCCACGGCTGGTGGAGCCAGGCTGCCCAGTCTGAGCCTTGAGAGGAACATCACACCTTCACGACAGAGGCCCTGGCCACACCGGGCCAAGATGGCAGATGGGCACGAGCTGAGCCATCTTTGGTAAAGGGGAAGAGAGAACAGAAATGCAGTCTCACAAGGGCACGGAAGTTGAGTGACAAAAGCAGACAAGAGCCCCGGGATGGTTTGCACAGCTTGGTCCTATTTCATGTTTCATTCTGAGGCTGAAGGACATAGCCACAGTGACCTGCTTGCCTGCCAGGTCCCTGCACTCCCAAGCCCACAAACCCCGCCCCCTCTCCACTCACAGCCCAGATGGGGGGGACCCAGGTAGGGACACCTGGTTCAGAGTCCAGAAAGAGAAGGAAGGTCTGGGAGAAGGAAAAGGACCATGGAACACCTCTCAGCAATAAAGGGAGGAACATGGATGTGCGCAGCAGCATGCGTGATGCTGAGTGAAAAAGCCAGTCTCTAAAGTTCACACACTGTCTGGTTCCATTTATATAACATTCTTGAAATGGTAAAGATTACAGAGATGGAGAAGAGAGTAGTAATTGCTGGGATCAGGGACAGTCAGGCTAGATGGAGGGCATCTGGTGACACAGGTGGGACAGGAGGGGCAGCAGGTGTCCAGAGGCATGGAGACCATGAGGGGTGGGTGAAGGGGGGACCAGGGAAGCAGGGGAGTGCATAGAGCCCATGTGGAGGGCCGGTGGTTGAGACCCACTGCACCCAAGGAGATCTTTGCCGGTGGGGGAGGCAACAGGTCTGTATTTTGACTGTGGTTGCCGTAACACGGGTCTCCACATGAGATGAAAGGACACAGAACAGCACACGTGCATTCTATCAATGTCAGTTTCCTGCTTTTGATATTGGACTACAATGATCTAAGATGTAACCTTCTGTGGAGATCGGGGGAGAGGTACACAGGACCTTTCTGTACTATCTTTACAACTTCCTGTGAATCCATGATGATTTCAAAATAGCTTTGCGGCCCCCCCCCCCCCCCCCCCCCGCCAACAGTCTGATGGCTAGGGGCACCTGGGTGGCTCTGTTGGTTAAAAAGTGTCTGCCTTCGGCTCAGGTAATGATCCCAGAATCCTGGGATGGCGACTCCTCCCCGTTGCTCAGCAGGGAGCCTGCTCCCTCTCCCACTGCCCCCCACTTGTGCTCTATCTCTCACTCTCCCTCCATCTCAAATAAATAAATAAAGGCTTAAAAAAAATCTAATGACTTTATTTGTGAAGGTCTATTTGTGGACTTTATTCAATGATCTATTTATCTGTCAATAGCATGTCGTCTTGGTTACTGTAGCTATATACAAAGTCTTGAAACCAGCTAGGTGATTCTTCCCATTTTATTATCCCTTTCCAAAGTTGCTTTATTCTAATTTCTTTGCCCTTCCTATAAATTTTGAAAAAATCTAGTCTATACCTATTAAAAGAAAAGCCTTGCTGGGAATTTGATAGAAAATGAGTTAAACTTATAGATCAACTCCCTGTGAATTAAGTATTTCAATATAAAAACAAACAAACAAAAAGCCCATTAAAATATTAACACAGAGGATAGTCAGGACTGTGGGAGAGCAGAGAGGAGAGAGTGATGCCTGTTATCTCTGAAGGGTGCCCTGAGGCAGGGGCAAGGGGGCAGGAAAAGAATTATTTTGTGCTGTTCTTCAGCTTTGCAGTGTGTGGAGGCCCATCATCTAATATGTACCTTTTCCTGGCAACGTGGCAATGGACACACATTCCCACACTCCCATCCACGTGAGGTGAAATCAAAGAATCCTGTCTCTGTGCAGAGGTCACCGTGCTGATGGTGTAAGCCATATCAGAGACCTTGAAAGAAACCCTTAACTGTGTTGTGGCCTCCTTGGTCTGCAGAGCCCTTCCCAGAAGCTGGTCTGCCCTGGCCTTCCCAGGGGACTGGACAGAAATCCATTCTTGGAGCAAACCGAGGGTCAGGCAGCAGCTTCCACCGCTTAGCCCTGCACCCTGGCCCTTTGCACCTCCCCCACTGTGGGCCCCACCCTCTGGGTCCTGGCTGCCCCTCTTGGTCTCACCCACGTTGCCAGGTCCCTTCCTACGTCCAGCCCAGGTACCTACTAGTCTCTCCTGGAAATAGAGCTTCTCACAGACCCTGAGCCTGACCTTCCCCACCCAGGTGCCCGTTATGGTTTGGGTCATGGGAACATGACCCAAAACCTTGGCAATGCTACCAAAACCTCCTCATGATAGGATGGAGCCACACCTGGTCCCCCTGGCATATTCCACCAGCAGGAGGAGGGGGCTTCCCCTGTCCTCAGTCCCTTGCCAGATGTCATGCTGATGTAGGAGGCTACCCTTCCCCAAGCCCCCTTGGCTACCCAGGAAGCCCCTAGGGGTGAACTGAATAGAGAGCACGGGAGAATGGCACGGCTAGCTAGCATCTGACATGACAGAAATAAATGGAATGTTGCTGATTTCCATCCCTTAGCTTGACTCTCCTTGAGAAAGGATAGGACACTTGGCAAAACTTGAGGCAATCAGTTTTCCTGCCCTGGGTGCTCTGGCCAATGAAGGGTCCCATATTCCCTTTTCAGCCATTACCTAAAAACTGTCCTTTACAAGATGAAGAACTCTGAAATCTCCTGCCTCACAGATGCCCGCAATATAAATGAAGATCACACATCCGCAGGTACTAAGGCCACAGTATCAGACCTTGTCAGGACATTCCTCACTCCCTTCAGAGGCACAGACATTGCTGGTAGTCACCAAGACACCATTTTTTACTTCTCAAAATACACAATTTTGGCCTCCTGGAAGAGGCATTCAATCAAACGTTCATGTTCCCAACAGATCCCAGAGAGCCAGCTTCCCTGAGGAACATAATTGTTCTCCTCAAACAACTCCTTTTAAAATTCCAGTCTAGCAAATAGATCCCTAAATGAGTCTCCATCTTGCCCTATGCCTTAACCTAACTTTATAAATTTTGGTGTTTTTTTTTTTTTAAGATTTTATTTATTTATTTGAGAAAAAGAGATGGAGAGTATGTGTGTGTGTGTGTGTGTGTGCGTGCGCACGAGTGAGAGAAAGAGCACAAGTCGGGGTAGCTGCAGAGGAGGAAGCAGTCTTCCCACTGAGCAGGGAGTCCTGATGTGGGACTTGATCTCAGGACCCCAGGATCATGACCCACACTGAAGGCATATGCTTAACCAACTGAACCACCCACACACCCCTCTTTATAAATTTTTGAACTTCCTCCTATCCCACAAGGGCCGGAGGCCAAACCTTGGGTACACTCTCCCATGGGACACATTAACCACAGATTGTCCAACAGGCCAGGCAACTGCTCACCTGCCATGGGACCCCTCAGAACCTGAACTTCCACAGAAATTAAAAAAACCCGTCAAGTGTAACCACACACCATTCTGGTGACTGTGGTCTTATTACCATGGGTCTGGCTGTGCTCATGGATTTATAATCTGGAGACCCGAGCCTTCCAAAGAAGTCATCATTGCAAGCAAACATGGAAGGTGTTTGCCAGCATCAGCTCCATGGGGACCCACCTGGAAAGTATCCCTCAGTCCCACGTCCCAGATGACATTGCCCTGGCCTGGAAGCTCACTGCTGAAGATGGCATCGTCTCAGATGCTCAGTCACGTCTGTAAATTAAAGTCCTGCAGGTAATGAGTGAGATGTCCTGCCCCCCATATCCTGCATCTGACCTCACTCTGCCTGTCCATTCTGGCAGGACCCACACCAACTTCTAATCTCAGCACTGTCCCTACTACCTCTGAGCCACTTCGGGCCATCGGGTGGGGCTGTCCATTTTCCCGATGCCTTTTGTCTGGCTAGATTATGATCAGTGAGGCCTCCCACCTCTCTGACTTCCAGACCTCCTCCCCAGACCGCTTCTGCCCTCCGTGGGAAGGGGTACATCTGTCTCTAAGAGGAAGGGATTGAGCTTAGAAAGGACTTCACCCAGATCTAGAGGAACGGCTCATCTTCCCAGACCATTTGCTTTCATGGAAGCCATTGAACTTGACCCAGTCATAGTGTAAGCCTCTACTGCCTGGTGGGTGATTGTGCTCCAAACATACCACTCTGCCGGGGGACTTACTGGGGACAAATCAGACCCTGGAGAGTATCTCTAAGGGTGAATTTTGAGACAGGGGGCAGGCCGGAGGTGATACTTTTAGGCTATGGAGTCACCAATCCTCCTAAAATCACCTAAGAGCAAGGGGTCAATCACTGGCTGAACTTGAAAGCACATCATCTACATCTATGACCTCATTGAAATCTTCCAACACTTTTTAACAAGGGCAGGAATGGATTTTCTCATGTCATGGAAACCGAGGCCTAGGGAGGTGTGGTGACTCACACAGTGTGCTTCAACAAACACAGACCGGTGCCGGGGTCACGGAGAAACCACAGGCTATGGGCAGACAGACCCTGGTCCAAATCAAGATCCTGGGTGACTCTGAACTAGCCACTTCCCTGCTCTGGACCTCAGTCTCTTTATATGTAAATGAGGCTAATAATCCCCGCTTCCCAGGACTTCCCAGGAGATCAAATCAGCAACTGTCTTGGGAAGCCCTGACGCATTTCCTGGTGGCTGGCCTTGTCACTGTTGTCATTCTTAGCACTCGGCTCCCCTCCCAGGATCCACACGTGCTCCTCAGGGAGCAGGCCAGGGGATAGGCCCTGGGACGGCCCTGTTTCTCTCCAGCTCTGCCGATGGGTCCCCCAGCTGCCAGGTGACCAGCAGCCTATCAGTGACATTATGATGGAGGTTGTCAGACACCCTCCTCTCAGGCTCAGAGCGGCTGGGCCACAGGACGTGGTTTTCACAGAGTGCCGCCATCCTCTGCAGGTTGTTGCCTCAATCTCTCTAAGGCTGACCGAAGAGTCCTACTCCAGCTGACACCGTCCTCCAGCTCAAAGTACCTTCAGAATGTGGCATAGACGCTTCCCACTGGCCCCTGCGTACGGATCCTGAACAAGTTGTTAAAACTTCCCCAGCCCTCGTCACCTTGTCATAGAAACATGAAATAAAAAAAACCTATCCATGAGGGGGCACCTGGGTGGCTCAGTGGGTTAAAGCCTCTGCCTTCGGCTCAGGTCATGATCCCAGGGGCCTGGGATCAAGCCCCGCATCGGGATCTCTGCTCAGCAGGGAGCCTGCTTCCCCTTCTCTCTCTCTGCCTGCCTCTCTGCCTATATGTGATCTCTCTTTCTGTTAAATAAATTAAAAAAGCAAAAAACAAAAACCTATCCGTAAGATGGAGATACAAGAACGCACGGACTGTGACTAGCTCAGTGCCTGAAACATGGTAAGCCCTGAATTATTAACTTTGATGACTGGGCACTCATCTGAGTTTTGCGGACTGGATGAGCATCCCTCTGCCCACTTCTCAGAGGAGGAAAACTACGAGGCCGGGCAAGGGAAATGGCTGGCGAACACTAGTGGCTAATATCAAGCATGCTCATAAGCCAAAACTTTGGCCAAATCCTTCCCTGTCTCTCTTCCTTCCAAGGAGGCCCTTTCTGATTGGATTTTGGGGAAACCTTGGTCTCTCTGTCCATCTGGCAAGTCCCCGAACGTCTGGATCCACCCACGCAGCTGCAAGTGGACAGGCCTGGGGAAGGGGAAAGCAGTCCCAAATCCTGCTCTCTCTCCAGCCCGTCCCCAAGGCTGGACATTCCGGAAGCCACACCCTGTCCCCAGGTCCCTCTGGAAACTTTGGCAGCCTTATCTGCCAAGGGGGGAGGGAGGAGAGGGTCTGAGGTCAGCCAAGGATGTCAGAGGGAGGAGGTAGGCAGATCGGAGAGGGACGGAGAACACGCCATGTGACCGCAGCCACAGCTCAAAAGCACTTGCTGTCCTCCCAGATTGTGGACAGCCAGCAAGAGCTGGCCTCTAGCCCTGACTCTGTCCTGAACTTGATGGGTGACCTTGGGTAAACCATTTTGCCTTACTGGGCTTCGGTTTCCTCATCTATGTAATGGGAAATGAACTTGTGCAGGGGTCCTCAGTCCACTGGCAGGAAACAGAGTTTCCAGGACAAGGCCTGTGACCTCTCAGCCCACAGGCCTCACGCCCACCCGCAAGTGTCCAGGAATTTGGCAGTGGTATTTCATTTATCATCCATGCGGTTTACAGGTACCATGGCCGGCAGGCTGATTACTCAACGGGCTTATTACACTCCTTGGTGACTAATAGATTCTTTTTTTGTTGTTTGTGTTTTAAAGCCATAGCAATAATATTGGCTCTCCGTGACACTGCTGAAATCACCATTATTCAGCCTGACCCTACCTACACGATAAACACCAACAGAAACATCCCTTCTTAGAAAAAAGAGGCTCCTGCCTCTCTCACGGTGGGAGCAGGTTTTCTGATAGTGACGCTGCTGTATGTGGGGGGCGGGGTGGATTTATGAACTGCTGAGGCTCGTAGAATTAGGTCATTTCTCTGGTCCCTTCCAGCTCTGACCTACACATTGGACCTCATCAAGGGAGGAGTTGAACAGATACCATCTTCCCTTTGAAAGCTCAAGTGTGGGGCTAAGAGCCCAGTGCGGAGTCAGACAGCCTGGGTTCTGGCTTCACCACTTGCGGTCTGGGTGATCCTGGGCAAGTCATACCCTCAATCTGAGCTTGTCTCCTTATCTGAAAAATAAGAGGACTTCCCATGGGAGGTGAAGGGAGCGGGATAACAGGAAACACGTAGCACAGTGCTTGGCATACAGCAGGGGCTCAAAAGCTGGGTGGTGCTCATATTAGGCAGATGCTGAGTCCTGGGAAGCGGGCTGGAGTGCAACAGGGCGGGGAAGGTTAGGGCTGACCCTAGCGGGCAGCTTGATGGAGGGTCAAAACTCCCAAGAGGCCAAGTCAAGGGCAGGCCGCTATCAAGGCCATCTGGCTTCTCCTTTTCTGACCAGCTTTATGTGTCAAAATAGAGAACAGCACAGGTCAGCCTAGGGAGGGAGCCATGGCTGCCTTTGGTCTGGCTCTGGTCTCCTGGGGGTGGAGATGGGCAGCCCCTCCTGTGGTTGCTTGATACCCCCACCCAGGCCTCCTCCCAGGGACTCAATCTTCTTCTGCAGGAGGGCACTCCTTACCTGCCCTGGGCAGGATGTCCTTACCTATAAGCATCTGTGGCTCTTTTCCCTCCCTCTGTGGTTTTCCATCGATGGGGTCCAATGCCTCCTTTATTAGGCTGAAATGGTCTTCCTAGATAATGTAGTCTGCCTCCAGACACAACGAAGAAAGCTAATGTCACCCGTGGTGGGCTGGTAAAGTTTAACACTCAAATTTCTGAAGGAAAAAAAAAAATCTTTGATTTATACCCTTTGCCAAGTTGCATGCTGTAAATACTTCCACCACGGCTAATTTCAAAACTGCTGACGTGATGACGCTGAACTCCGAGCTGGGGAGAAATACACGCGCTATGCTGTCGTGTGACTTGGCTCCCGCACACCACTGAGTAAAACTGAAATGAAATGAATGGAAAGTAATTTATAACAAAAATACGTATTTCATTATTTTCCTGATCAGGGCCAGCTCCCCTAAGAAGCCACACTAGAAGGGCCTAGATGGAGGCTGGCCGAGTTGTAGGTCACTCCAGAGTCGTGAGAAGGGTTGCCATTTGATGGTGACGTCATTTTTCTGAAACAGTGAATCGGCCTCCAACACATTCTAAAAAAAGGATAATCTTCCTTCAATTTACAAAGTAGTCACATTCCCAGAAAATCTGGGGTATATCAGAATCGTGCAAAAAAATCGTTTGTGGGACGCCTGGGTGGCTCAGTCGGTTAAGCCACTGCCTTCGGCTTAGGTCATGATCCTAGGATCCTGGGATTGAGTCCTGCCTCAGACTCCTTGCTCAGCGGGGGAGCCTGCTTCTCTCTCTGCCTCTGCTTGCCACTCTGCCTGCTTGTGCTCTTTCTCTCTCTCTGACAAATAAATAAATAAAATCTTTGGGAAAAAAAAAAAATCCTTTGTGCTCATACAGAAAATGGAGTTAGGTTTAAGGCCTAGGCTTTTCGTTCACTCAAATGTTCTAAATGATTTTCAGATGTCCCCACTTGGGAGTTACTGGTGGACACCCTCAATCATTGTGACATCCAGAAATCACTCCCTCCGATTTCCAGTACAGCCCCTGGGCTTGGTACTTGGCACCCGTTGAGACCCAGTGCCCCAAATATATACCCCTGCACCCTGGACTGGCCATTCCCCGAGACCCGACCATGCCAGGAGCTTTGCTAACTTGCTCATGCGCTTCCTTGGTATCCTGCCTTCCAGATTCTGAGCTAGAGTTTACCCAGTCATCTCCTCCATGTCAGGCCCAGTACTGGGAGCTAAGGACCCAGGATAAAGCCCACCTGCCTCCCATCCTAAGGGAGCTCCCGAGTAAGCATGGAGACAACCGAACAGAGACATCACAGTGACAATTGTGGCGTGCAGGGTAAGACAACATAGGGGAACACTTTACACCAGTATTGCTTACCTCAGCTTTTGGCTTGAACAGAAGTTTGATCCCTCCCTGTGTGATCTTAGCAGCGTGACCATGATCCCTGGACATCAGCTTTTCTTAGCCATAAAATCATGGCAAGTAAAAAGTCCAATCCTCCATGGCTGGTGTGCAAATAAATTGGGATAAAGATCATAACGGGCCTACAGGCCCTGGCAGCGGCCCCAGAGAATCCGAAATGGCTGGTCACCAGGGCTGCCTAGTAGACCTGTGTGGTTGGCTGCTGGTTCCTGAGGTAAAGTGGCTGTTCTGTGGAGACCAGGGTGGGCAGATTTCCACCGAGGGGCTGATTAGTAGGTGGTCCTGAGCTTCCCACACCAGGAGGCATGGGGACTTAACTTCTAGGGCTGGCCCAACGGCAGCACGGGGCCATATTGTCTGGTGGTGGAATGGTTGGCTGGGTGAGGGCCCACCACTCATCACACCGAGCCCCTGCTCTGGGCCAGCCCTGATGTTTGATGATGCTGGTGATGTCAAGATAAGCCAGACAGTCCCTGAGCCCAGGGCGCCTCCCTGGAGAGAACAAACTCATCGCTGGGTCATTGGCTCCACCCTGCCCTTTTGGCTTGTCCATATCCCTCCCCAGTAGCTTCCTTCTTATTCGATGGCCAAAGGCTACGCTTCCATCCCCATCATCTACAGCCTCTCAGCTGCCTCTGGCCCTGCCGACCTCGCTCCTTCTCGGCCCCTGCAACAGCCCCCACGCTTTCCCAGGCCAGGGCACCTCCCTCAGAGGCAAGCTCCTAACTCTGGCTCTGGTCGTCCTCTGCTGCATGACGCCACCTCAGGGAGGAGGAAATTGCCCTACTTCCCTAACTTCCCCCAGCCCCAATACACTCCCGGCCCCACGGCCTACAAAATAGCAAACAGCTGCTGTGACCATGGGCTGCCCAGACCCCAGGGGCCTTGGGGGAAGCGGGCCAACGGGAACTTGGAGAGAGAGCTCTCTCTCTCTCTTAATAACATACCTTCCCCAAGCTGCTTCCAAAGAAACTTCTCCTCACAAATCATTCCATAAACACTTAGCAGGCTCTCAGGAAAGCGTGCACAGCTCTTACCCAGCTATTAGGAGGCTCCTCACAAGTAAATTGAGACCAGGCAGCACAGGCCTGTGCCAAATCCCCCTTCCTGCCCTCTTCCCACACAGCATCCTCTTCCCCCACCCTGGACCCTTCAGCTCCAAGGGCCGGGGTCTCCTCCTTTGCGGTTTTGGCCTTTCCTCAGGTTCTTGCCCTCCGCCGGCCAGTCAGCGGGTACCCTATCTCCCTGGAAACCAGCCCCCTACCCAGGGTAGCTCCTGGGTTTCCAGGGGGCTCTCCTGGGCTGCTGGGTAGGCTAAATCCTACTGAGACTTCTGAGGGCTACACCATCAGGCTAGGCGTGGACAGGCTGGTCTGGCCCACTCCCCGGCCCTGTCCCAGCCACCCTCAGCCGAAGCTGCTGGAGCCTCTCAGGCTGGGGCTGCTCAATGGGGAAATAACTCCAGGTTCATCCAAGTCACGAGCTGGAAAATCCCTCCCATCCAACAATCCCCCTCCAGGGAGAGTGTTGTGCAACTCGCTCAGCTGGCTGATCTCCAGCCCCTGGCTAATATCCAACATGGATCAGGGAATTTCTTGATTGTTGGTAAGTTGACACATTTGCTTACAGGTTAGCAGCTTGGCTTGTGTAATGACTTCCATTAGGGTCTTTGGGAACAACAGCAGGAGCTGGCATCCCGATATCGTACCCCACCATGACTGGCTGTGGAAAACACTCCAAGAATGCTTGCCCCTTTTTCTAGTTTTGCCCAATAGCATTTTGAGAACAAAAAGCTCTCTAGCCCGGGCGCCTGGGTGGCTTCGTCGGTCGGGCATCCGGCGCTTGATCTCAGCTCAGGTCTTGATCTCAGGGTAGTTGAGTGTGGGCCCCATGCTGAGCAGGGAGCCTACTTTAAAAAGAAAAAAATAAAAGCTCTATTGCAAACAGAAATCACTGGTGAAATAAATAGAACATTCAGATGAAAATAAACAGGCCGATTTGTGGGCACTGAAAATAGCATTAGATGGGCTTCGAGAGATAGGCCCTGGTCGCAGGTCTTGGATCAAGTCCCAGCCCACCACTCACTGAAAAGCTGATCTTGAGCAAGCCTCTGTAAGCTGCAGTTTCTTCAACTCTAAAATGAGGATAAATCCCACCTGTCTGGTAGAGCTGCCAGGAAAAGGTCCCCTCACTCCACCATCCCTTCATGAGTGGCCAGTAGTGGCCTCCCAGGACCTCAGAGGCTGGGGCCTTTGCCCGTGGTCCTGGTGCCACTGTCTGTTCACTCTGAGAGCTCAGAGTGGGTCCTTGGGGTCTCAGGGGTCCCTCATTCGATCTTTCTCTCAGCAAATATTTAGGGAGCCTCATGCATACACCAGGCACTAAGCAGGACGCCGACCAAGACAGATGTGTGCCCATCCTTTGAGAAGTGAACAGAACAGGGGAGATGAATGCGAAAGGACACACACGTGATGCGTCGCAGTTGTGGTAACTTACAACATCCCTGAGTCAAAGGACTGAAGATGTTCTTTTATAGGCTAGGAATCAGACTCCAAGCTCCAAGTTGCAGGCAACAGGCGCTCTGGGCCCAAGAGACACCAGGGAGAGGAATCAGGCCGCTGGTCCATCAGCTGCCCTGGGAGAAAGAATGGGAAGGAGTGGGCCTACTATGATGACGACAACGATGTTGTTGAGGATAATCATACTAACAGCTAGCACTCACGGGGTGTCTGCTCAAGCTAAGATGACAGCAGACCCCTTGCCCCAATCTGAAACAGAGGGGTCCCCTCGGGAAACTGAGCAAAGCGGCATCACCCCACAGTGTGTGATCCGTGGGACCCAGGACAGACCCTACTGCCTCTTCCAAAGTCCATCTCCTCAGACATCAGGGGCCTCAGTTCCCACCAGTGGTGCTTTGCCCTCTGGGCTTAGCTTTGCCCCTTGGGACATCTCAGTCCTTTACATCTCCCTGGGGCGGGGGGCACCAGGCCGGGCCAACCTGCCCTGACCTGTGTGTCCATCCCTCTCTGTCACACCTACCGCCACCTTCTGGTTTCAGCCCACCTGTTTCTTTCCTGACGATGTCCTTCCTGCTTTCTTCTCTAGGAACCCTAGTTGTCAAGGCTCAGTGCAAACTGTACTTCATCCCAGAACTGCTTCTGATCCCTCACTCTCTGGAGCAGTGACACCAGAGGGGAGAAAAAGTGTAAGTTTCATCTTAGGAAACCTGACCCTGGCGTGTAACTAACGCACAGCAATCAGCAAATCAAATCCACTCTCTCGGGCTAAATTTTCTTATCCATGATTTAGGGCTGGTACTCCTTACTTCAGCTCAGCGATTGCTTTCCCCAGAGTCAAGGATATCAGAGTTCTTTGTCTATGATAGAGCATTTGTAAGTAGATCATTTATAACCACAGTCCATTGCCATATAAGTGACCAAAATTGGCTTCCAAAAAAAAAAAAAAATTATTCATGGATCTAAAAAGAAGTCCAAAGGGATGAGAATTTCAGGCATGGCTTCATTCAGGGACTCTAATTCTGTCTCCAGGACCTGTTTGCCCCACTTCTGGATTCTCCTGGTTTCCACGTTGCTTCTTCTCAGGCTCCAGGAGGTGGAAAGAGAACTAGGGGGTATATTCCTGACTCGGGTCCCCAAAAGAGAGAGAAACAGTAGCGCCAGCAACTTATTCCAGTATTTCGCCCTCAAGGTTCTGAGGCTGAGAGTGCCACCATGGTCTGGAATATGGACGCTCTGATGGTTTGGGCTTGTGTCTCACGGCCAGTTCTGGGATGGGGGGTCGGGACCACGCTCTCAGTAATACATGAAGTGGGGTGTGGGAGAGTGCATGAGAGGGACGATCGCCCCAAAGCAAAGGCAGAGTGCTGTCACTGGAATAAAAGGGGAAATGACACTGGTGGCAAAAATAAGGTCTGTCCACCCCCAGTGACATTCACAAATGCCCTTCTTCAAATGCAAGGTAAGACCTTCCCCTCTCATCCCTCTCCCCGGCTGGGAGATGAAGGGAAGACTCATGTATATTAGGTAACTTATATTCTTCTCATTCAGAGTCTGATGTGTCCTGGAGGCCCTGTGCCACGTGGTTCCCCCCTCCCCCAATAACCCTGCACTTGGGAGAAACTGCAAGGTCAACACCCATCTGAAAGAGGAAAGAAAGGAAAACAGCACTGGGGCCGCCAGTCCACCAGTCGGCAGTGCTGATGGGTTCCCACCAAACAGGAGTGGCAACGTTTCCCTTTCCCAAGGCAGGAACGTGGGACAAGGGTGGAGCAACAGGGAGAATGATGTCCCCCATGAAGCTGTTCCCCACCCTTGGAAGCCATAAATAGGTCACATTAAATGGCGAAGGGAAATTAAGACTGTGGATGGAATGGGGGTTGTTAATCAGCCAACCTTAAAGGGAGTTACCATGGATGACCTGGATGAGCCCACAGTCATCACAAGGGTCCTTGGACACGGAAGATGGGGGCCAGAGAAGAGTCTGAGTGGTAGGCTACCAGGCGGACTCAGTGGGCCACCGCTGGAGGGAAAAGAGGCCATGGGTGCAGGAAGGGGGCAGCCTCTGGAAGCTGGAAAAGGCAAGAGAATGGGTCTTCCCCAGTGCCCCCAGAAAGGAACGCAGCCCTGCTGACACCTTCCTGTTAACTCTCTGAGACCCATTTTGGACGTCTGGCCTTCAGAACCGTAAGATAAATTTGTGTCGTTTCCAGCCATGAATCTGTGGTAATTCGTGACAGCAGCCACAAAAACGAATTCAGAGAGCGAGACAAAAAATCCCACTATCACAATATTCCCTTTGATCTTAATTTTATGCCTCTGGTTGGGCACTTGACAGACACGGTCACTTGGGGTCCCCTAGCCATCCTGGGAGATGGTATGATCATCGCTATGGCCCGATGGAGAACACTGAGGCTCCAGGCACAGCTTGCTTTCCAGAGTCAACCAGCTAGTAGAAGAGGGGGCCAAAATTCAAACACTTGTCCATCTGGCCTCGAGTCACACTGGGGTCCTCATTTCACTTCCTTGCCCGGGGACATCCCACCTCTGCTTCAGCCCTGCAGTGCCGGGGGTCATGTCCTGCTGAGGCCACCCGCCCCTTCCTGGATCTGCTCCCTGTGTGGTCCTGACATAAAGACTCCCGAGGAGGGGTAGTTAGAATGTCCTCTGGGCCAGCCAGTGAGGAATAAATGGAGAACAAGTATGCCTGGATAGTGGGGGTGAGACTGAGATCTCCCACTCCCGGGGAACAAATTCCTTTTATCCACATCTAGATTTCTGCTCCCCTCTGCGTCCCCAGCTCCAAACTCTCCCAGCAAGACCAAGTGGGGACTTTGTATCAGATGGAGGAAAAATGCAGTTTTGTCTTTCAGGATTTATTCATCTCTCTTGTCACTTCTACTCTTGTCCGATCCAGGAATGTCCCGGAATTGGCTGAGGTGAGGAAGGGCAAGTCTGGCTCCTCCAGTTTCTCTCTGACAAATGTGAACTGGGTCGGGGACCGCAGGGGAGGTAAACAGATCCCTAAAAGTGTCTTGCACGCAATCTGGGGCTAAGCAGCGACTTCATGCTGAACTAGGGCTCAGCTGGTCCATCCCCAAGGGCAGGCCCAGTTGACTGATAGCCAAAAGCCAGCTGTCTCCCCAACCCCCAACACACACAAGTCACAGAGGCTTAGACCCCCTGACTGAGTAGAAGCAGTCAGGGGCCCCCAACCTCAGACTGCAGAATTTAACAACAGACTCCAAGAGGTCAAATGAGACCCAGGGGAGCATCTAATTTGACTCCTTCTTTGGCCCAGAGAAGGGATGTAACTTTCCTAAGGTCACACAGCAAAGCTAGGGCTCCTGCCTCATCAAGCCTCAGTTTCCCCAGAGGTAAGGTATGGGTCTATTGATGAGGCAGAAATAGCTAAGTGTCAGACTGTGAGAAGGAAATTATAATAGCCCACCATGGGTGGAGTGCACACAGAATGCCGGGCACCATGACAACGCTCAAGGAGGTGTCTGAGCAGCAGAGTCAGGTGAGGGTCTGACTCTTGGCTTTGGCTCGGGTCTTAATATCCGGGTTGTGGGGTCAAGCCCCGTGTTGGGCTCTGTACTACTCATGGAGCCTGCTTAAGATTCTCTCTCTCTTTCTCTCTCTCCCCCTCTGCCCCTCCCCAACTTGTGCTCCTGCTCTCTCTCTCTCTCCCTCTCTCAGAAAAATAAATAAATAAATAAATATACAGAATAAATCCCCGACGAGCTTCCTCTATCTCATCTCCACCACACTCTGTGAGGCTCTTGTTTCTCCTATTTTGCAGATGAAGAAACTGAGACTCATCCAGGGAATTTTCGAGGGGGATGAAAATGGGTATCTTAATTCAGGTGGTGGCTACACAGATGAATACATGTGGAAAAAGCAATTGAGATGTACACTCCAGATTGGTGTACTTAACTCTGTCAATTGCACTTCTGCTTTTTTTAGTATGCTGATAGAAAAAAATAAATAAATAAGCTGAGGCTAAAGGAAGTTAAGTGATTTTGTCAAGCTCACACATCTTATCAGTGGGTAAGCTAGGCTTTGAACTGGATTAGTCTGGGCAGAGCGCCCCCAGTTACTACCCTTGCCATATTGTTATGTCACTTGTTGACATCATAGTAACTCTATCCATATCTCAAGTCTGCAGCCCTCTTTCAATGGCCTGAAGCCAGACTCAAGTGAAGTTTGGGGAGGCCTGGGAGGCTCTGGAGAAAGGTCTAGGTCTGGACAAAGGCTAGGGGCAGGGTTGCTGCTGCCCCATGTGGTGTCTCAGTACAAATAAAACAATCTGCTCCTTTCCCTGGCAGTGCAGCCTCACTCCAGTTTGGACTGCAGCTCCCAGCTCCTCAGGTGGCCCTTTGTGCAGTGCACAACCTGAACACCTGTACACAGCCCTGGCAGGAGTGCCTCAGGAAAGGTAGATTGTATGTCACCCACACTGTGGACTTTGGGCAGGAGAGGGGAACACCTTTCCCAACCCACTGTACTCTCCTACCTGGGCATTTCTGATGTTCTCCTATCTGTCAATCTGCCTGGGGCTTGAGGGACCTCTTGTTGGTTCAGGCCCTCACGGGGTTCTCAGCTGCAGGGCACACCCAGGGAGTTACTCAGGCACTCAGCAAATGCTTGGAAACGTCTTCTCTGTGGCAAGTCCTATCTTGGTGATCAGACCCAGCCCTTGCCTTCTAGTAGTCCCAGGCAGGTACAAAAAGTGCAGTAAAAGAGATGACAAAAAGCAGGGAGTTGGCATCTTTGTACATAGACAAAAGGCACCCCTTCCTCAGAGCAGAAATTTGCCTTCATATACAAATCACAGAACAACTGTAATGGAGAGGGTGGACCCTAGAGTGGCACAGGGCCGACCAGCAGAGCTGTATAGCCCTCCTGTGCCCCCTGTCTCCAAGCCAAAATTTGACCTGAGGTCTCTCTGACTTGCTGTACCTACCCTACTGCCTGACTCCAACCTCTCTCCCTGCAGCACACGCCTGCTGCTTTTCCCCCATCTGCGCCGGGAGCTCCCCATCCATGTCTCTCTGCCTCTGCTGAGTAAGCGGGGGCTGGATGAGGGATCCGCAAGGCCCCTGCCTGCCTGGACAGTCTGGGTTCTCTGCATGGGAGTGTGTGCAGACTGGCCCTCGAGCCAGGGCAATGGTCCTTGAAGCTCACGGGAGCATTCCTCGTCAATGTGACGTGACCACAGGGGTCACTGGGAAAGGGCAGGAGAAATGGGTCATGGGAGAGAGCGCAAGCATAATGGGAGCCCCTCCCATCCACACCGGTTTACCCCGTGCAAAGCCTATTTCCACACCTTGGTTCACTGAACCTGCAAAAGAAGAGGTGAGTCAAGGGGGGCTCAGAGAGCTCAAGTCACTTGCCCAAGGTCACACAGCCACACCGCAACCCAGCTGAGCCAGGACCACCAGCCTGTTCCTTTGTCCCAGGCTTCCTTCACCACCCCTGGTCCCTATCTGACTCACACGGGTGGGCTCAGGGAGGCAGGAGCCTGGGCCCCACCAAGCGCACTGAGGCGTTGGAGCGGGCGATGATGACGGAGCTGCCGTCTGCTGGGAGGAGGTCACGGTCTGCAGATGCCACGGTCTGTTGGCTTTGTGAGCAGGATGAACTGGGAGGCCCACCTGGGGCTAGGCAGGCCGGGGCCCAGGACTCTTACCTTGGGTAGGTCAGGGGGCTCTCTGCAGAGCCAGAGGAGACAAGCAGCACCACCCAGGCCCTCCTGCTTCCCTCTCTTGCTGGAGTGTGAGAGCAAATAGCCCATCAAAGCTTACTTTGCTGGAACAGGTGGATGGGTGGCGAGCCAGGCAGGGGGTGGGGGAAAGTGGACCAGAGGGACCAGGGGGCTATCAGGCTAACCGCAACATTCCCCAGCCCCCCAGTGAAAGGCCAGCAGGCAAACTCTGAGTCGGTTCCAGGAGCAAGAGCAGAAGAGCTTAGCATGGCTATAGACCCGCACAAATGGGTTCAAATCACAGCCACCTCTGTGTGACCTTGGGCAAGCCAGTTCGCCTTTCTGGGTCCCAGCCGATATGCAATATCTTGATAGATGATATCAATGTCTACCTCATAAGGTTGCTCTGACAATGAACCACTAATCCTGACAAAGCAGGGTGTCAGGCCCAATCCTGGGATCAAAGGCTAGGTCTCCTTTCAACAGAGAAGCAGTGTTTGTGGGAGGAGGGTTGCCCTAGAACCATTTCCAACAGCCCTTCCCCTTGCTGGGTCTTAGTCTTTCACCTGCAAAGTGAGTGGGGCAGCCTAGGAAGTGTCCAAGTCCCTGAGGATCTAACCATACTGTGTCCTGTGCCCTCCTCGAGCCCAGCTAGGGGAAGCACTGGCATCCGATTATACAGGTGAACCACAGGCCCTGGAGCTGAGGACAGGTGATCCTTGCCAGAGGCGAGGGAGGAAGGATAGTCTCTTTGAGGTCACTGGGAGAGAGGCAGAGGCAGAGGGGGTTCATGTGAGTGGGTGGGTACTGAGTCCCCTGCCCACATCCCTGAGGCTAGGTCCTTCAGACAATGAGAAAAGGATCAGGATTGGGGCACCCCAAGTGGCACCCAAATCTACCCTTCCAAAAACAAATCTGGAAAAGTCCTCCTCTCCGGGACTGGGTGGATGAGGGCCGTAGTGTGGTTTGGGGCCAAAAAAACGTGGGTTCCCAACCCACCTCTTCTACCTGCATGACATTGGGTAAGACAGTCGACCTTTCTGTCCCCCAGTTCCTCATCTGTAAAATGGGAATAACGGTCCTCCCCTCAACAGGGAGATGACACATGCAAGAGTCCTAACCAGAGTGGATCCTTGGAAGACAATGCTCCTTTCCCTCCTCTAAGTGACCTTGAGGCCACCTAAAATGACCAAGGACCTGGTGTGGGCAGAGGCACCTACATGGACCAGTCTCAGTCCTTGCTCTCCATGAACTCAAGGGTCCCTGGGGAGGTGGATGCGGTGGCCAGAATGCTGGGGTTGAGTGAGAGCTTCATGCCAGAGGTAGAGGTGATCAGATGTGTATCCATCATTGTTGAAGTTGGGAGATCAGTATGGGGGATTTCATGATACCGTTCTATGTACTTTTATACAGGGTTTACATTTTCCACAATTACATTTTCCAAAGTTGGTGAAGTCCCTCATGGATCCGTTAACATTTTGTTAAATACCTCCAACTATATGAAACAGGCTTCCAGAAAGACCAGACAATCTCCAGCTCAAGGCTATTACCCTGGAACCCCGGGGTCGTCTGTCTCCCTCTGTGAGCCGGATCCCGTCTTTTGGCCTGTGTTGGTAAACAGAGATTTACTGGGACCCAGCCCATGCCTTTACTGATTGCCGTTGGCTGCTCTTGCCCCACAGAGACCACATGGACCACAAACCCTAACACCTTTACCATCCGCCCTTTAGAGAGAACGTTTACTGCCCTCTGGGCTGATCTCCCGCCCACCTTCTCATCCTCCACAGTACACCCACAGCTCTGCTCTCAGGATCCAGCTGTCCTGTCCAGCCCTGGCCTTGGGGGGAGGGGGGGTAGGCGGATCCTGGGTGGTGGCTTGGACTTGCCTCTCACTTCCCACTGTCATCTCCACTTCCCTCGGCCCCCAGGCCTGCGGCTTCCCCCCAGCCCTCATCACTGGCCACAACCACCACCTTCAGGATCTCCGGTCCACACCCCACTGCTGCTACAGATACCCCCACCTCGCTTAGTCGGTGCTACTGCTCTCTCTGACTCCTCTGGGAGCTCCCTCTTCTTGGCTTCCACCTTATCCAAAGTCCATCATTCCAGTTAACACTCTTGCTGATACCCCAAACCCGTTGCCTTTTTCCTTTGCACCAAATCTCAAAAGCATCTGGTGGTGGAGGAACCCGATGAAGTGTTCTTCAATGCCTAGACCAGCCTACGCTGTTCAGGGGACAAAGCCACACAGCAGGGCCACTTTGCACTACAGTTTCGTACCACGCCCAGACAGACAGGCCACGCGGATCCAAACTCCAAAGACGCTGACCTAGTTAGCTCACATCTACCCTGTTTCCAGCAGCTCCTTCAAGCCCAGATGATGGAGTTTAACAGGCTGAGGTGGGATGGGGAGAGCATTGCAAGTGAAGGGAGCAGCAAGAAAAGGCTGGGGGGTGGGGGTGGGGCTACGGTCAGAGGCAGTGGGAGTGAGGCTGGAGAGGGAGGCCAGCCCAAGGAGACAGTAGGCTGTCTCCTTGTAGGCTGTAGCCTACAGGTCTGTAAGAATGTTGTGGGCACTGGGCAGCCACAGAAGGTTCTGGAGCAGGCAGTGGCCAGATGGTGGGTGGGGAATCAGACAAGCGGCATGGGAATGGGGTACCCATTCACCTCATGTTCTGTGTTCATCTGACAGGTTGGGACTCCCCTCCAAGGGGAGAGTGCCTTTAGAGGTCTTTAGAGGCACCCCCGGTGCAGGACCCCTGACTCCCGACCTTCCCAGGGAGGCCCAGTCTGTCCACAGTACGTGGCTTCCTCGTCCCTCAGCCAGGCGGTACCAGCAGCTGGGTACTCCTGAGGGGACTCGCGGACAGATCACCAAACTGAAGGGTGCTGTAAAACAGGAGTAATTCCTTCCCATATCCAGCTTGTCTCTATGTGGTAGATGGAAACGGACATTTCCAGAGCACCTACTGTGTGCTGGGCCCCCTCTCACCCACTGTCCCACAGCTCTCAGAGGTGAGCATGAGTGTACCCACATGACAATTAGGAAACTGAGGCTCGGCAGGCCGGGGGACCTAGGTCAGAGCCCACAGTCAAGGACGGCGCCAGACCTGGAGGCCGCGTGTCAAACTCCCTGCCTGGTGCTCTTTCTCCTCACACAGCTGCCTGCTGGGACACACCAACCGTGACCAGTCAACACCGCGGGGCAGGAATTCGCATTTATCACCTCACACACCATCCGTGGAGGGAGCTCACCTTCACGGGGAAGCTCCCTTCCCACGGTGGGCTGGCTCCATCTGGGAGAAAGTCATTTTTCATGGCCTTCCATTCTCCCACTTTTGCCTCTCAGTCGGCCCTTCTCCCGGTGGGCATCCCCATCCTCCCAGCCAGATGTCCCAGGAGGCACTTGAGGACCCAGCCAACTTAGTTTGTCTCCTCTGGACAAGCTCCAGTTTATCTGCAGAGCCCAGAGGGCCCCTGTGCTCCTCAGTGACCCAGGCAGAGACGATCCGGGCATCCTCTGTAGCCTGGAACCTTGGCTCACAGCCACTAACCCCTCTGTTCCTACCCTGGGTGGCCTGCAGGTGGGCTGAAGCAGAGGCGGCAAATATTTGCTGACCGAGGGAATGCATTGTCACTGAAGACCCCTCGGCAGGTGTCTGCGTGCATGGGAGGTGAAACAGGGGGCAGTGGCTGGGGAAGGAATTGAAGGAATTGCCCCAAGCTTCACACCTGTGGGGAGCCTCAGACAGTGGGCAACCCAACCCCAGTCCTGGTCAAGTTCAAAGGCTGAGGGAGAAGGCTGGGGCCAGATGGGACACTTAAACAACGGAGTCCGGGTGAAGATATCATTCAGGGCTGGGACGACAGCTTTGCAGCTGCGTTTAAGTGAGAAAAGTCAGAGTGTAAGATGGTTCCCGAATTGAGCTCCTGGGGAAGCTCCTGTTTCCAGAGAGGGTGCATGGAGGGCTGGGGGCAGAGAAAAGGGTGCCAGGTGAGAGCCTCAGAACTTGGGATCTGGAAGGTGGTCTTGGGCAAGCCCCTTGCCTTCTGAGAGCCTCAGTTTCTGCCTGCTGGCCCTTTGGTTGGTGGAAGTATCCAGCAAGAAGATGTATGTGAACTCCATTGGTGGTGGTGGTGGGAGGGGTCCCCTGTGTATCCTTCCTACTGTTGTCAGTGGTGGTAGGTCACCTCAGGGTACTCATGTGCGGGGCCCCAGGTGGGGGCTAGATGTAGTCTGCTCAGATAAGGGGTCCCCCAGCTCCCTAACAGGATGGCAGGGGCCCGGTCAAGTGATTACTGTCAAGTGATTACTGGGCCATGCGAACAGTAAGGGGAGCCGGGAAATTGTTAATCTGGCTGCTCCTTCCTGCTGTCAGAGACCGCAGATGGACAAGGGCAGGGAGTCCTGGGGAAGACCAATTCCCTTGCGCCTGCCTGCTTGGGGACGCCACGGGAACGTTAACTGGGGGAGCCTGGGTGCAGGACGGGTCTCAGCTAACGGTGCTTCCAGCCTTCCCCTCGGATGGGCCTCTAGGGTGAGGGGAAGTCGCCAGAGCATTGCAGGGGGGTTGGCTGGGCTGGCCTGAACTAGGAAGACCCATGTCTCTGTGATTCTGCTTCTCCAAGATGTGTGACCCTGACCGAGGCTGGGGGTTAATGTTCGGAGAGCTCCATGGCTGAAACAGGCCTAAGAGAGAGCTGGGGCTGCTCTCTTGGGCCTCTGCGTCTCTTTCCTGCCTCACCCCGCTGTGGCCTTTCCTGGGTGTCCCTCAGCTGACCTGTGCCACATCATCCCACAGGCTCCCTGCCCCCCCACCCCACATCTGCCTCCCTCCTGCCAGAGGCTGCAGGCATCACCCCCCACAAACAGAGCTCCTCAAGGGGAGGTCTCTTGTGGGCGCCTGGCATAGAAGAAACCCCCAGGGCGGTGTGCACTGAAGGGATAGAATCCAGGCAGAGAGAACAGCAGGCAAAATGCTCACAGCCCAAAGACACCTGGTCCATTTGGGCCCCGAGTGTCCCTGGTGTGGCTCAAGGACTGCGATGGGGTGGGGACAGAAGTGCCAGAGCACAGGGCTGGAGAGGGCGCTGGGGGCAGATTGAGAGGGCCTTGAATGCCTGGTTGAGGCCTGGTGACGCGAGGCCACAGTACAGGACGCATTTGCTCCTTCAGACCCATCTGCTCCAGGAAGGGGCTGTCTGTTCACAGCGTGGAGGGCACAGCACAAGCCAAGAGAGGTGGCAAAGAGATGGGGGATAGCGGCCCAGGAGAGTAGGACTGGAAGAGGAGGGAGGGTTCCAGAGTCTTTCTAGAAGTGTCAGGATGGCCCAGAGAGTGGGTGCCCACCACTCTGGATAGGGGCTTTGTTGAGCCGCATGGTCTCTCACCACAGGGCAGGCATGGGGACGGGTGTGGTGCTCAGTAGCCTCAGCCCGTGGGGCCCAGGACAGCCTCGGGGGTGGGCTCCACAGTCTAGGAGAGTCCCCTTGTGTGGGGCCCAGAGTAGGAGCCGTCACCACATACCCCAAGACGAGCTTGGCCAGTGTGTATTGGGAAGCCCTCCCTCTCTGCCAGCAGCCCACTGTCTCCCCAGCCTGGGGCTCAGTGTGTCTGCGTCTGCCCTGTCTGTCTGGTCCAACACCCAGGAGTCTCCTGCCAACCAGCCCTCCTCCCCTTAGCTTCCCAGAACTCATCTCCACGCTTAAGACTCAGACTGACCGCCTCTGCTCCAGGCAGCCCCTCTGAGTCTCCCCCCCAGTCCTCTCCTGGGAGTCCCACAGTCCCCGGGCTTCCCAGCTCGGATCATGCTGAGTCCGCACCCGTTACCCGGGGCACTTGGGGTCAGCCTGAGATCTGGGACTCCTGGGTGTGACTCCTCTCTCTCCCCATCACCGGCACTGAGCCTGGAGCCGTGGTGTCCAGCTCAGTGCAGGCCAGCTGGTGGCTGGCTGGCTGGGTGGGGACAAATAAGCATGTGACAGTACTCAGTAGTGTGAGGTCATGAGGGTGAGCCATGAGAAGGAGACACAGGTGTGTGTGGCTCCCAGCACTTTAGAATTCCCAGGAAGCATAAGACAGGCTCTGGGCTCTTGATGGCAGCCATTCGGTGTCAGAGACCATACCAGGGACCCCAGTAGGACCCCCAGCAGATGGCCCCTCAGGGGCAGAGTCTGGAAGCCTGTGCTGGGCTGAGCCTTCCTTCCTTGCCTCAGCTGCCAGACTCTGTTGACTTCTCAGAGGGCAAAAGGGGTAGAGAGGAGGCATGAGGAGGACGCGGAGATGGGGAGAGAGACCACTCCTGTGGTGGGGTCTTTACCAGCGGCATCTAGTGATGTCCTCACAGCAGCCATCAAGGGAGGCAAGAGAGGGGAAGTGATTTTTCAAGGTCACCCAGCAGGAAGTGGCAGAGCTGGGATTTGAACCCATGTGGACTTGACCCTAAACCCACACCCTTTCCATCTTTCTGAACTACTGAGAGACAAGAACACCAGATCACTGGGGTCCCTTACTCTGCAGCCTTGAGAGCAGCCCAAGCAAATGGATGGCCTCAGTAGGTGGGAGGGGAGGGGGAGGCGGAGTTCGCAGGAGGGTGTGGGGGCCCACCGGGCACCTGGCACTCGGACCCTGGGCCAGGGAACCCAACGCACTCTCATGGGGCTGACGGTGCCTACCTTGAGGTGACTGGCCTCTACCCCAGGTTCTGTGGAGTTGAGGTGAGAGCCCAGGAGGAAGAGTGGGCCATGGAGGTGTCCGGAGGGAGGACCTGTGTGATGCCAGCAAATACTGCACCAGGGGTGTGCATCCCAAACACGCTGACAGGCTGTCTGGGGCCTGTGGAGACCGAGGGGCCGGGCACGTGTGGGTGTTCTAAGCATCCCCCACAAGCAGGATAGCAGGACCAGCAGCCTCTGCACCCACTCCAGGAGAAAGGAGGTTACTCCCTGTCTGCTCTGTGGTTTCGTCTGAGCCACCCTACCCTGAGGACCTTGCATAGTCAGTGCCCAGCCCTGCCCCTCCCAGCCCTGCCCCCTACAGTCCCAGAAGCCCCCACACCCAAACCCCCATTGTTCCCAGCCCTGCCCCTGGGATCCCTGGGCCTGGAGCTCAGGAGGCAATGAACATTCCAAGGATTCCATAGACCCCACCCCTGCCCTCAGCCTCCTTCAAAGAAGCCGGCTGGGGTTAGGGTCTGTCTTGACAGAGGTGCCAAGCCACATGGCCCTCCCACTCCCCTCCCAGCTCAGCCCCTCTGAACTTCTTCCAGGTGCGCAGAGGAAGGGCCCTGCGGTGGGCGTTGCAGCTAGGAAGGCCTGGCTGGGATGGTTTGCTCGGCCTGGGCCCCAGGCCGGGCTCTTCCTCGGATAGGCTGGGCACCCTCAGGTAAGCCACTGTGCTCTTGGGACCTCAGTTTCCCCCTCTGTCAAGGGGTGCAGACACAGAAGGATGTGGTAGTCATGATCTTGGGTGTTGGAATCCCTGATACTGGCTTTGACCGAAGCAGGTGGTCAGGCCTCCCCATGTTTCTGTTTTCTCCTCTGTCAAATGGGAATGATGGTAGCACCCACCTCACAGAGGGCTTTGTGGTTTAGAAGAGCCAGGGCAGGGCCCATGCCTGGCCATGGTGAGCTCAGAGGGAACCGGCCATCATTCTGGGGCCTTCCCAGAGTCCCTCTCATCATGTCACTTCCTGGTGTTCTTTGTTCTCCATCCCTGACTCTTCATGGGGTCCTGCCCTTTGTCTTTCCTCAGACTGTTGCCTGCTGGGTGTGCTTCTCTCCCTGATAGCTTTTGTCTCCCCAGAGACTTGCTGGGCCAGCCCAACCCAGCCCATACTGACCTCTCCCAACCCAGACATCCCTGTCTGCTCAGTCTCTAGGTTGAGCACCCACCATGGACCTCGCGTAGTCTACACCCCACTCCCCTATATCCAATCTTCACTCAACAGAGGCATTTCCTGCCGGACGATTCAGCTCCCCTTCTGACCTCCCACTCCATAAGCTGTCCTGAGGTTTCTCCCAGGCTGCTGAGAGGACAGGCGTAGGACACCCTCTGAAACAGTGAGCTGAGCTTGTGGGAGGCCAGGGGCCACCCAGAAGAGTGTGTGTAACTCTGCTGGGAAAGGGGCTGATCAAGGAAGGCTGCTCAGAGGAGGTGTGCTAAATTGGATTTTGAATGATGCGTACATCAATTCTTCAGATAGACACAGGGTGCCAGTGGAAAGCACATTCAAAACCCCAAAGGCTGACACTACCATAGGCGCTGAGGAGAGCACGGTGGAAAGGCTGGAAGAAAGGAGAGGCCTGGAGAGGCGGTTGGGCTGGATCCAAAAGGGATCCACAGTCAAGGTCGGGCACTGGGGAGCTTCTCGACATATGGAATTGGTTGGGGGGACAAGGACCCTCTTGGCTGCTGGCAGGCGATAGATGGGAAGGGGCAAGACTGGAGGCACAGGGGAAAACAGAGGCCAGGGCCTGAGCCCCACTGTGGAGGAACAAGGGGACAAATTCAAGCTCTAGCCTGAGCCTCTTCCCTACGTGCCCGGCGTTTCTCCTCCTGGGCAACTCTTCACCCACCCTCAGCTGGGCCTGGAAATCTCAGGACCCCCCTCCAGGCTGGGGTGCTGAGCCTCACTGAGTCCTTGTGCATGGTTCCCAGAGCCCATCAAGGCCTCCAGGGGCTGAGCAGAGCATGGATGGCCCCCAGTGGGCCTCGTGTGGAGAACCAGGGTACCAGGGAGGACAGAACCCAGGCCAGCCCAGGGATATACCCACAGCCTCCTTCTGCCCTGCCCTTCTCCTCAGAGTTCCCTGAGGCCTGAGGATCTAGGCCTTTCCTCGAACAGTGCCCGAGAGGGTTGTGTCCTCACCTTCCTCTCTGACGTTCTCCTCTTCCCACCAAAACCCAACTTGGATGTTATCTGCTCCCTGAGTCCCTGCTGACTGCCACTCAGGGTACCCCCTTACCATTCCTTAGCTGTCTACCGGGGCACCCCCCCTCCACATTAGGTCTGCAGCCCCTTGATGTCAGGCCCCAAGTCCTGCATCTCCATATCACCCCGTCGCGGCTCAGGGACCTCAGCGGGGTGCACGCCGGCGGGCTGGCTGGCTGGTGCAAGGACGATGAGCGAATGGAGCCACCGAAGGAACACTCCAGCCTCCAAAAGGCCTCCAGCTAATTCCCGGGGCTCTCTGGCATCCCTGCGCTGGCCTCCCAGGCAAGACAACAGTGGGCCTTGCCCTCCCATCACCAGCCCAGATCTGTGGGGTCTGCAAGGTGGTACAAAGAGTCTGGGCACCCTTCCCTTTCTGCTTGGTCCCCCTGCACCTCTGAGAGTCTCCTGGGCAGAGAACCCCCTCAGGAGAGGCATCTCTCAGCAGCGTGGGAAGGGACACGGGGAGCCCATTTGTCAACCTGCTGGTCCACATCTGCCCCCCACTCGCCTCGCAGAGGCGGGGAGCTGCTGGCTCTGGCCCTCACCCGCTGCCCCCCCATCCCATGCCCTGTTTCCCTTGGAACTGTTTCCCATAGCTGTCTGCTCCCCATGAGTAAAATCCACTCATTTCCGTCTGAAAATACAAACCGTTTCCTGGCTTCGCAGAGAGCTGCCTGGGTGAAATGGGCCATGGTCTCAGCGTAATCTGTGTACAACCCCCCCACGGCCCAGGTGCTCGGGACGTGTCCCCCTTCTCGCCTCTCCCCTGCCCACTCCCCCATCCTCCACCCCCCACGCATCTACTTCCCCCAAGACGCACACACTCGGCCCATCCGCAGGCCCAATTCCCGGACTCCTGCGTGGGGAGCCCTGTACGGAGGACTGGGCGCAGGTGCTATCAACTTTTATGCAGTAGACTTCCATCAGACATCTCTTCCATGCCAGGGCCTGAGCGGGGCACTGGGGGGATGGGGAAGCAGGACATGACCCCGTTCTAAGACGTCGCCAGTCTGGATAGGGACACTGAGGTAGGGAGGAAAGTGGAAAAGGAGCGAGAAGACATGCAGAGGTCCAGCATGAAGTCTGGGGGAGCTGAGGAAGGGTTACGGGAGAGCAGCGAGTTGAGGCGTGCAGCACACTCACGCCCAGGCCCTGGACCACGGGCTGGCTGCTGACACACACATCTGGCAACCCCTGGACATCCCACAGGGCCTGCAGACTCAACCCTGCACATCCAAAAGCGTCCCCAATGCCTAACCCTAGTCTCCCCCTATGTTTTCTCTGCCCCCCTGCAGGACCCCAGACAGAGGGTGGGCTTTCTCCAGGGTCCTGGCTCACACTCCCTGCCCTTCATGAGCCTGTCCACGGAGTTGGCAGCCCCACCTCATGACAGCCTGTCCACAGTGAACGCGTGGACCCCCTTAAACTCTCACATGCTCCTGGGGCAGAGGGTGCCAGTTGGCACAAGAGCTTTGGAAAACCACATTGCCTTTAGGGCGGAACATATCCAGGGGGCCAGCAGTCCACTTCTGGGGACGTACCCGGAGGCAGGCAGGTAAATGCTGACCTGCCAGCCTTATTGGGGGAGAAACAAGCTCCCTAATTTGTGGCGTCTGCCAGTTCCCATGGTATAAATAATCCCAGCACGGCCCGTGGCAGACCGTCAGTGTGGCGGCACTGGGCACAGCATTGGGAAGAGATGCACTGAATGGGGTCTTGGAAGCCAGAAAGGGTGGTCTCCTGCCCATTACTGGATAGAGCCCGCACAAAGGGACTAGAACATTCGCAGCAGCAGAATTCCTGCTAGCCACTAAACACCCACCAACAGTGGGAAGAGCTCATGAACCGTGTTCTGGTCACACAGCAGAACGACACGTGGCAACAGACGTGAACAAGGCACTTCGTGACAAGCAGCCCCGATTAACCCTCATGGACACGAGGCTCCACCAAAGCAGCCAGACGCACGTGGGCACATCCTGGACGAAGAAGCCCCAGGCAGGCAAAAGGAGGCCGCAGTGACCACAGATGGGACAGTGCTCACTTCGGGAGGAGGTCCTGACCAGGCAGGCTCGAGGCCCTGGTTTGTTTCTGGATCTACGTGGTGGCTCCTCAGGTGTGTTCACTCTTTTTTTTTTTTTTCTTTTTTAAGATTTTATTTATTTACTTGACAGAGTATAAGCCAGCATAAGCAGGGGAACAGCAACAGAGCGGGAGGGAGAAGCAGGCCCCCCGCTGAGCAGGGAGCCCGATGTGGAGGTTTGATCCCAGGATCCTGGGATCATGACCTTAACTGACTGAGCCACCCAGGCACCCCAGGTATGTTCACTCTTGATAATTTATCAAGCTGTTACAAATTGAGCATTTTCTTGCGTGCGTGTTATGTTTCACGAACGAGTTTTCATTAACCCAAACACTTCCTCGTGGCTGTCCTCTCCTCTCCTCCCACAGCCCCAACCGTCATTCAGGCCCTCATTACCTCCCTCCTGCACCACTGCCGGGCCTTCTCCTCATGGGTCTACCTTCCCATTCCTTCCACCCCTGCTCCAGATTAAGGTTGCCAAGTACACGTCAACAACAACAAGATTTACCGTTTATCTGAAAGTGACATTGAACTTGGTGTCCTATATTTTATCGGAAACTCTACCCCAGCCCATTTCCAGCCCTACCTTCTGTGTGCCCTTTCTCAAAGGCAGATCTGGCCACATCCCTTCCCCGCCCCTTCAGCTCCCCCGTGGCCACAGGGTCCCACCCAAACTCCTTAGTATGGCCTTTAAGACTGTCTCAATCTCTAGCTCCTCTCCAGTTTCTTCCAACCCCCACACACCCCCCAAAACTCCCACACTCTAGCTACACCAAACTTCTTAACACTGATTTATTCAAAAGATATTTTGCTTACTATGAGCCAGGCTCTCTTACTCAACCCCACTGTACCCTCTAAAGGACCGTTATTTTGCAGGTGTGATGCCTTAGATCTTACAGGCTTTCTCATAGCTGAGTTGTTGGATTAACTCATCTTTAAAATTCAGTTCTTGAGGCGCCTGGGTGGCTCAGTTGGTTAAGCCTCAGCCTTCCGCTGGGGTCATGATCCTGGGATCCTGGGATTGAGTCCCGCATCAGGCTCCCTGCTCAGCCGGGAGCCTGTTTCTCCCTCTCCTTCTGCCTGCCGCTCCCCCTGCTTCTGCTCTCTGTCACATAAACAAAATCTTTAAAAAACTAAAATAATTTCACTTCTCCTTCTAGGGAACTCCTCCTGACCGCAGGCTATGCGAGGGGGACCCTCCTCGAGGCTTCCAGAGCCCCTGAGCTTCCCTGGGTCCCAGTACCGAGCACAGCGTGCTGTCATTGCCATTGCCTGGGTCCACACCTGTCTCCCCACCAGACTGTGACTTCATCCTGGATAAAGGCCAGGTCTGACTCATCTTGGGGTCCCCAGCCCCAGCTTGGGGCCTAGAATGGAGCTGCTTTCAGGAAAGGTGTGTGCAGTAAGTGAAGGGACTCAGTGATGAACGAGGGGAGAGAGAGTCCTAGAGTTTTCACAGCGGTTGTGATTTCAAGGTGCTTGTGTTTCTTTCCAGTTTTCTCCCATAAGGACTCAGATACTATCACGCCATGTGTTTCGACTGATGTTTTGGAAAACACCATCTGCATCTAAGGGAGGGCAAGGGCCTGCGGCAGGGATGGAATGCAGGGGGTGCCGTCTCCTCCCCATGCCTCAGTCCCCCGTCCGTGAAAGGAGACTAGCCGGCAAGGGCCACTGCTGTGCAGCCATTTCAGCCCTAGCTCTGTCTTCTCCATGCTGCCCTGGGGCCTCACGCTTCAGCGCCTGCGGCTCTGGGAGGTGAGACCCACGGCAGCGGAGGTGGAGCCCCCCGGTACATTAATGAGGTTCGTGTTTACCCAGGCTGGGCCCATAAAATGCTTCAAGTGGAACCGAGCTCGGCTTGGAGCAATCTGGCATTGTCCGTTCCGGCTCTTCAACCTTGGAATGGGCCACCCGGGTGGGCATCTCATTCCCTAGATATCTTGGAAAACTCCAGAGGGAGGCTTGGCACTACCTTGGAGCAGCGAGTGGACAAGGATGGGTTTGCCAGGCTTCGGGACCTGAGAAGTCAATTTACCTGCACATCCCGCCCCCTGCCCTTGCCTAGCCCATGCAAGACTCCCCTGGGAGCTGCAACGTGGCCGTGGAGGAGGATTTGGGCTTGTCTGTTCACGAAACTCCCAGTAAAAACAATTGGGCACCCAATGCACTAGAGGATAAGGCAGGAATCTGTCCACCCCATCCACCCAACTCTTGACAAGTCCCACCAGCTTCTGGGCGGCAAAGACACCACCAGCACCAGCTCTGGAGTCACGTGGTTCTGAATTCAACACTATTTTCTGTTGTATGACCTTTGGCTTCCCCCTCCATCTCTCTCAGCCTCATCCTTAAAAACCGTATCTCACAGGGGCTTGGGTGGCTCAGTCAGTTGAGCATTTGCCTTTGCTCAGGCATTTGCCTTTGCTCAGGGTCCTGGGATCAAGTCCCAGATCAGGCTCCTTGCTCAGCGGGGAACCTGCTTCTCCCTCTGCCTGCTGCTCCCCCTGCTTGTGATCTGTCTGTCTGTCTGTCTCTCTCTCTCTCTCCCTAGCAAATAAAATCTTAAAAAACAACAATAAAAACCCCTACCTCACAGGGCAGGTATGAGATTTCCCAAGACAACATGTATAAACTGACTAGAACAGTGACTGGCACTGAAGCAGCTTCACCCAGGAGGTAATGAAGTCAGCATTTCAAGGCCCTTTGCTTGCATTTGTCCTTTTTCAAGAAGATACTCTCAAAATGTGATTGCATGGCCAAACATCTTTGGGAAATTTTGTAAAATGGAAGCTATTTTAACCATAAAGTGTTGATAGCACCCTCTCTTTCCACGCCGAATCCCCCTCCCATCTTTCTTCCCTGTTGAGGGCTGTTGTGGGGCTAAGGCCTTTTGGAAATCTAGCTAAAGGGAAGGTGAGGACACATTTACAGTGATTTGGGATTAGTGGTTTATATTTATACGCTTTACAGTCACTTATAGGTATAGTTAGTGCCCGCTGCCCTGGTGTAGAAAGTTTCCAGAACCAAGTTCCCTGCTGCCCACTGAGCCCACTCAGCTAACACCAGGCCTGTGAATGGCCTTGGAGGTCTGTGGGTAGTGGAAGAAAAACAAGGTTCAAAATGTATGGAACTGTAGGTTCATCTGGGGGATATTCTTTTCAGCATCCAGTGTGGCAAATGGCATGCAAATAATTTAGGCCTCATCAAAACAGAAACTCGTCCGTCTGTCCCGTCACTGATGACCAAGCCAATGGAATTAGACATTATAAATACGTCCTTTTTTCCTTGATGGGAATCTTGTGAAACAGAACTTCCCAGAAGTTTTGGATTTGTGGAACACAATCTGTAGCAGGACAACAAACAGCAAGTGTATCTACATGTAAAGTGGCATATTTCATGCATCCCAACTACCCTAACAATGAGTATTCAATAAACATAACCATACAAGAAGGGAGAATCAGTTGTCCTTCTAGTCTTTCCAGAGAAAACACTGTGAAAGTTATTGTACTATGAGGAAGCAAATAAAGAGTATGTAGTCCAAAGTTGTAAGAAAAGAGGTGTCCAAAATACTAGCCAATAGGATCTAACAGTACATTAAAAGGATTATTCACCACGACCAAGTGGGATTTATTCCTGGGCTGCAAGGTTAGTTCAACATCCACAAATCAAAACAGTGTTTGATCAGTATCAAATGTATCATGTATCAAGTACCAAAAGAGTATCAAATGTGATACCAAAGACTATCAAATGTGATACAACACATCAATAAAAAAAGAACAAGAACCATATGATACTCTCCATAGGTGCTGAAAAAACATTTGACAAAGTACAGCATCCTTTCCTGATCAAAACTCTTCAAAGTGTAGGGATAGAGGGCACATACCTCAATATCATCAAAGCCATCTATGGAAAACCCCACCACAAATATCATTCTCAATGGAGAAAAACTGAGAGCTTTTCTGCTAAGGTCAGGAACACGACAATGATGTCCATTATCACCACTGCTATTCAACAAAGTACTAGAAGTCCTAGCCTCAGCAATCAAACAATAAGAAATTAAAGGCATCCAAATCAGCAAAGAAGTCAAACTATCACTCTTTGCTGATGCTATGATACTATATGTGGAAAACCCAAAAGACTCCACTCCAAATCTGCTAGAACTTGTCCAGGGATTCAGTAAAGTGTCAGAATATAAAATCAATGCACAGTAATCAGTTGCATTTCTTTACACTAACAACAACACAGAAGAAAGAGAAATTAAGGAGTCCATCCCATTTACAACTGCACCTAAAACCATAAGATACCTAGGAATAAACCTAACCAAAGAGGCAAAGAATCTATACTCAGAAAACTACAAAGTACTCATGAAAGAAATTAAGGAAGACACAAAGAAATGGAAAAATGTTCCATGCTCACGAATTGGAAGAACAAATATTGTGAAAATGTCTATGCTACCTAAAGCAATCTACACATTTAATGCAATTCCTACCAAAATCCCATCAATTTTTTTCAAAGAAATGGAACAAATAATCCTAAAATTTATATGGAACGAGAAAAGACCTCAAATAGCCAGAGGAATGTTGAAAAAAAAAAAAAACCCAAAGTTGGTGGCATCACAATTCCAGACTTCAAGCTCTATTACAAAGCTGTCATCAGTATGGTACTGGCACAAAAACAGACACATAGATCAATGGAACAGAATAGAGAGCCCAGAAATAGACCCTCAACTCTATGGTCAACCAATCTTCGACAAAGCAGGAAAGAATGTCCAATGGAAAAAAGACAGCCTCTTCAACAAATGGTGTTGGGAAAATTGGACAGCCACATGCAGAAAAATGAAACTGGACCATTTTCTTACACCACACATGAAAATAGACTGAAAATGGATGAAGGACCTCAATGTGAGAAAGGAATCCATCAAAATCCTTGAGGAGAACACAGGCAGCAACCTCTTTGACCTCAATCGCAGCAACTTCTTTCTAGGAACATCACCAAAGGCAAGGGAAGCAAGGGCAAAAATGAACTATTGGGACTTCATCAAGATCAAAAGCTTTTGCAAAGCAAAGGAAACAGTTAACAAAACCAAAAGACAACTGACAGAATGAGAGAAGATATTTGCAAATGACATATCAGATAAAGGGCTAGTATCCAAAATCTATAAAGATCTTAGCAAACTCAACACCCAAAGAACAAATAATCCAATCAAGAAATGGGCAGAGGACGTGAACAGACATTTCTGCAAAGAAGACATCCAGATGGCCAACAGACACATGAAAAAGTGCTCTACATCACTCGGCATCAGGGAAATACAAATCAAAACCACAATGAGATACCACCTCACACCAGTCAGAATGGCTAAAATTAACAAGTCAGCAAAGGAAAGATGCTGGTGAGGATGTGGAGAAAGGGGAACCCTCCTACACTGTTGGTGGGAATGCAAGCTGGTGCAACCACTCTGGAAAACAGCATGGAGGTTCCTCAAAAAGTTGAAAATAGAGCTACCCTATGACCCAGCAATTGCACTACTGGTTATTTACCCTAAAGAAACAAACATAGTGATCCAAAGGGGCACGTGCACCTGAATGTTTATAGCAGCAATGTCCACAATAGCCAAATTATGGAAAGAACCTAGATGTCCATCAACAAATGAATGGATAAAGAAGATGTGATATATATATATACAATGGAATACTATGCAGCCATCAAAAGAAATGAAATCTTGCCATTTGCAATGATGTGGATGGAACTAGAGGGTATTATGCTTAGCGAAATAAGTCAATTGGAGAAAGACAAATATCATATGATCTCCCTGATATGAGGAAGTGGAGATGCAACGTCGGGGGGTTGAGGGATAGGAAAAGAATAAGTGAAACAAGATGGGATCCGGAGGGAGACAAACCCTAAAAGACTCTTCATGTCACAAAACATACTGAGGGTTGCTGGGGGTAGGGGGGTAGGGAGAGGGTGGTGGGGTTATGGACATTGGGGAGGGTGTGTGCTATGGTGAGTGCTGTGAAGTGTGTAAACCTGGCGATTCACAGACCTGTACTCCTGGGGCTAATAATACATTATATGTTTATTTAAAAAAATTTTAATTATAAAAAAAAGAAAAAAAAAAAGAAAAGAAGTGTCCTAGAGGTACTTATGGCACTTAGGAAAAATATAATTTTTCTGAATTTGGTGAAGTTTGTGGTGTTTTTCCACTCTAAAAAATGTGTAATTGATTGTGAATTCTTTTTGCATTTGAAATAAATATTCACTTCTGGGCTTGATTTTGTATTGTTCTTCTTAAAGAGGGCTCCCTAAATTGTGTAAGTTTCAGGTTTCCCAAATCTGGATCTGACCCTGCCTAGCCCACAGTAAGTCTCATAAGTGCTGGAAATTTCTGATTTGGTCCTCCTACCCTAGCCAGGACTCCAGTCAAAGTCTTCCTCCTCCTCCCACCATGGAACTCAACATCTCCTACCCATATTGCAATTATAAATATATAAATGGAGGAAGGTAAAGGGGCAGATGCAAGGTGAATGCTGGCTCAGCCAGCCAATGTCCCTGCCACACACCTGTCTCTTCCACCAGGGAGGAGGCTCCCAGGCAAGGATGGCCTGACTCATCTGGGTCCCCAGTGCCCAGTCCAAGCCTGGCATGGAGGAGGTCCCAGAGGAAGAATCAGTCTTGGGCTCAAGGTCAGCCAAAGTTGGGTCCCCTAGCTTCCTTCACTTTTCAGCTAAAGGACCAAGAAGAGTATGGCTTGGTAGTCTTTTTTTTTTTTTTTTTTTTTAAGGTCTTATTTATTTGTCAGAGAGAGAGAGAGCACAAGAGCATGGGAAGCAGAGAGGCATGGGGGCATGAGAGCACAAGAGCATGGGGGCAGAGAGAGAAGCAGGCCTCCTGCTGAGCAAGGAGCCCAATGTGGGGCTCAATCCCAGGACTCTGGGATCATGACTTGAGCTGAAGACAGACACTTAACTGCCTAAGCCATCCAGGCATCCCTAGCTTGGTGTTCTTAAACTGAGCCCTCAGGATCCTCAGAGGAACAGCCAAGAGGGTTGAGGGAAGGCTAAGGGGTTGGGGCTCCAAGCCCCTTCATCTCCTTCCACCTAGAGTATATGCACTGGGGTTCTGCTTGAGAGTTCATGAGAAAGCAGAATTCATCTGGAGACACAATACTAAAAACTAGATGGAAAACCACTGGTGTCTCTCCTGCCTCATGTGGGCTCCCAGAAGGCCAGAGCTGTGTTCCAGACTTATATCTGATGAGTAGAGAGAACCTCCCACCTGGCCTTTTGTGAGTTGACCTCACTCCCTGTATCCTGATTTTTTTTTCTTTTCTTATTATCCCTTCTTCCTTTAAGAACTGGTTGTTTTCTACATACGTCTGTGGACCGCCTCCCTTTTGCCACAAGATGGGCCCAAAATAAATTAATCTGGAAGTTTAATAAAAGTCTCTTGAATGAAGAGTCCTGAAAACATCTCCTCTCTTCCAGTCCAGCCCTCCTCATGATCTTCTCCCTCTCCCTCCTTTCCAGCCTCCCTCGTGCACTCAGCTTCCTGGCTGTTTTCCCCACTAGATGATGAGCTCCTTGAGGGCAGGGGCCATATGTACCCACCCAACACCCTCCCTGGACGTGTTTACAGAAAGAATGAAGGGGTGGGGGATATCCCACGTCATAACCCATCTCTCACTCATGGTGTAGTAGTGGGAACACACTTGGGACTCTGGAATCACACAAACCCAAGTTCAAGTCCTGGCCCCACAGTCGGCAGACTGGGTAACCCTGTAAGTCACTTCCCTTTTCTGAGCCTCATCTGCAAATTAGGAATGATAACCCCGCCTCGAAGGTCAGTGAGCAGTGAGACTGCATAGCCAGGGCTCGGCGCACAGTCGGTGCTCAGAAAAGGGCTGGAGAATGAGCTGAACCAGCTGGGGAAAGGGAAGAGGCATCTGTGTGCAGAGCCTGGCCTGAGCTGGGGCCTTCCCTCTCCCGTAGGTTCCTCAGCCCCAGGGACTCCACATCCAGTGGGGCAGAACCTTTTAACTGGGCCAGGCCAGGAGGGTGGGTGGAGCTTGCCCAACTTTGGCAGAAGGCCTGGCCCCCTGAGCCTGCCCGTGCTGGCCTCCAGACCTCCGAAAGCGGGGTGTCAGTTTACTACCACCAGCCGGCCACTGGCCACACAGCCTGCTTGGTTGCCCGCCCTATGCAGTCATTGAGGATTGGGAAGGACGGTTAGAAGCCCAGTAGGACAGGCAGGATGCACAGATAAGTTCAATACAATTACATTCTGTAGGCGCATTCGATAGAACACACACTTATTAAAGAAATGCTTGGCCTTATGTGGGAAAAATAAAACAAAATAATATAATAATATAATATTGTATAATATAATTCGATGTAATTTGTTGAATGCCTATAATAAGACGTATTTTTATTATTTAACTCTGCCTCTGAGTATTATTCCCATTTTATATGAAACTGAGACTCAGGGAAGTTAAAAACTTAAAAACTTGCTCAAGTTCACAGAGAAGACCTGTGCTGTGGTCAGGATTCAAGCTCTATCACCCTCCCGCAAAGTGTGCACTGTGACCCTGCCCGGGGCCACCCACCTCTCAGTTCACTCCCATGCTAACTAAACCCTCCTCTGTCCCCAGCCTGGTGTTGGGGCAGGGGTCCAGGACAGACCTTCAGGGCTCTTCCCCGGGCAGGTTTGATTCAGACAGAGACAATACTAAGAAGAGGTAACCATTCCCAGAGAAGGAACTGAAAGACTACAAGCAGGGCCTCGGAGGGCTAGAGGTGGCCTTTGTCCAAGGCTTTGAGGGTCAGGGAAAAAGGATGACCACCTCAATACCATTTGCTTTAAATTCCCCATTATACAGAAGAGACGCATTTATCACAGGGCACCCAGGCAGGCCCCCAGGGAGCAGACACAGAGCTGTCTCAGGCCCAGAGCTAACCCCAGTCCCTTCACACCCCCACCTGGGGCTCTGGGACGGTGTGAGGTCCCAGTGGGTAAAGTGGGGGCCAAGAGAAAAGCAGCACAGGGAAACAATAATTTGAACCAGTGTGTGGGAGGACCTGCTCCCAGGCAGAACAGCCCCACGGGGGTGCAGCCCTGGGAGGAGTGAGCTCCCCGTCAAGGAACAGTGGAAGAGTCACTTTGCAGAGGACACTTGGCTAGAGGATTGCTAGAGCCAGGGTTCCCTCCTAAAGATCTGGTGTCTCTGGTTCTGAGGATTCTTTCCACAGAGCTTCTGGGGTCTAGAGTGAGCTCCCATCCGGAGGAGGAAGAGCTTGTAGGCCAGAGATCAGCCAGCTGAAAGGTGACCTTCCCGGAAGGTCCAGAGGGTGGGGGTGGGGTGGGGTGGGGGCTTGCTGAGAATGACAGGCCTCCACACCAGACGACCCCGGCCCCTCACCCAAATGGCCCTGGCCAGCTTGCCACCAGCTTGCCATGTGGCTTCACATCAGGCAATCCCCTCCATGCCCTCCCCTGCCCCGTCTGCTCTCACAGCTGTTCTGAGGCCAAATCAATTCTTATTATCCACCACGCTGGAGCCTAAAACCTTGTCCACATTATTTCTTTCATATATAGTTGGGGGGGTGGAATAAACTCTGCTTTGAGTACAATTTCATAGGGACGAGAACCCCCTTCTGTAGTGGAGGGTGGGAGGGGCCCCAGGACCGGCCCCCCGGGGCCATTTCATAGTCCCCAGCCACCCTCACTCCTTTCTCAGGATCAGCTTCATCTCCTGTGAAAGGAGGATATAAGATTATTTTACAAAATCGAAACAGACCAAAATGTGTTCTTAGAAACGGAAGGGTCCCTCTGCCCTGAGGGCGCGAGGGCTGAGGTGCCTGGAGGAGGCAGGAAGCCGCCCCCGGGCCCCTGGCAGGCGCTAGCACCGGGAGCCTCCCCGAAGAGGTGCCGCTCCCTGGGGCTTCCTCTCCTCTGGCTTTGGCCTTGGGTCTGAAAGATGTGGAAACTCTGAGGGCCTCAAACTCCATGTGTTTTATGGGCCCAGAGAACACGGCTGCCCCATAAAGTCACTATAGGCGGCTTACAAGCCCTGGGACCTCCCGGGATCCCCTTACGCATGGCACCCCGAGCTCTCTGGGGAGCGACTGCACCCCCTAAACCAAAGGGAAGCTGCCAGAGTCCCTGTGACTGGACCACTGAGGTAAATCCCCCTGCCTGCCCTGCTGTTCTGTGGCCCGGTGGGGAAGGGCTCTCTACCCAGTCTGCTGGAGGAGGTCCTGGAAGACTGCTGGTCTGGGAGCTGGTTGAGCTGAACGACTGGCTGTGTTCCTAAGCAGAATGAGCCCTGGGTGTTCCTCAGGGAGCTGTAATAGGGCAGGAACCAGACGGGCCTCCCTCTGCTTCCTTTCCGTGGGAGGCGATGGTTAAAGATGCAGCCTGACACTTTCTGTGGGGGTCACGTGTCCCTGGCAGGCAGCAGATCCCCAGACTCATCCTTGCTAAATGATTTGTGCCCCCACTCCATTTCAGAGTATCCACCTTGGCACACAGGCAAATTCTTTCTTTGCCTGCCAAACTCTGCCAAAGCAGGGTTCACCATGCAGCCCACTCTCCTCTCCCTCCAGCCTCAAGGCTTCAGATGGTGTTTTAGGGGAGAATCAGACACACGTCTCTCTGCCCCCAGACTCCAGGACTTGCCAAGAGGAGGGGACAGTCTCCTTGCACACCATGCCTCTCTTCCCAGCCCCTGCTGTATCTCATACTTAGGTTGGCAGTAAGTGCCCATCACAGAACTACTTCGGGGACGACCCTTGCTCCATCTCTGCATAGATGCCTTCAAATGTGGGGTACTAGGCATCTACGGGATGCAATTTGGGGCCTCAGCACCCAACACAAAGAAGGTGTCCATAAATAATCCCAGGCCCTTCTCTTTCTAAAACAAGGGAGGAAACAGAAGAGCAGAAAGCAGGGCTACACAGAACATCAGGCAGAACAGAGTCTCCACAGGCTTCCAGAGATGCACAGAAAACCAGGATTGGGAGGGATTCGTATTTAATTAAAAAGCAATTGAGGTCCAGATATAAGGTATCATGACACTAATGGTCTAGGAAATCTGGAACCTTAAATCACAGCAATCTCTCCCTGGAGGCAGGCCTGGGACCCCAGGATGAGATCGGGGTCTTGATGTGTGCCAAGGCAGGAAATGCTGAAGGTGAGTTCAGATTCCTCCCTGCTAAAGCATTCAGATAAGCAGCTGGTGGGAGCCCAAAGGCCCTGGAGTCCAGTTTGGCACCATCCTTTCACAGCTGGGAAACAGGCCCGGCGAGGGGTGGGTCCTGCCCAGAGTCCCATAGAGAGCAGGGGCAAAGCCAGAACCAGCACCTGAACCAACCCTGTGGTTGTACTCCGGATGGATGCTTTCCCACGGTCCCCTGCCAGGCTCCTCCAGCAGGGTCTGGGGCCTGGGACTCTGCCAGGGTCACTGAGCTGAGAGATTTTTTTTAGTTTATGCAGGGTTCTTGGTGGTGGTAGATGGGGGTAGCCTCAAGACCTCAGCAATAGGATGAACCAGATGTCCCCCTGGGTCCAGGGCCACCCACACTTACATCACCAACATGGTCCTCACCACCTACCTGCCAGCACTGTCTTCCATCAGGAACTCGCTGGTTGGTTCTGGGAGACCTTTGCCAGCCTCCCTCTCCTCTGGCCTTGGTTTCACCCTCTATATGAAAAGGAGGTCGAACTGTATCCTCTGTGGAGGCCTGCAGAACTGACAGCCTGTGATTCCTTGAGTCTATTAGTCTTATTAGCCTGTGACTCCATCCCCCAAAGAGGGGCACTGTGAAGACAGAAAGCAACCAGCAGGGTGGGGAGATGATGAATGGGGAGACAGGAAGTGTTCTGAGCTCCCAAGGAAAGACTGCAACATGGCCCCAGCCTAGGATCCTTCTGCGCCCCCTAATTCTCTGGATTTCCTTCCTCAGGGCTGGCCTGAGCCAAAAGTCAGACACTTCATTCATTCATCCCACAAGGATTTATCACTTCCTTGGAATGCTCTGTGCTTCTACAAATCTTGAGATGTCTGAGAGCATTTAGCCGAAGTGGGTGGGTCTCCAGAGCTGCAGCTCAGTGAAAAAAAGGCTGCCAAACAACCATTGGCTTCTTTGGCCACATCAATAGAGGATGTGCCCAAATCCAGGGAGGTGGTTTTCTCAATCTACTCCATGCTGACTGGATTCCTAGAGAGAGGTGACCTGTGTGGGAGTGGAACTGTGTGGTCAGAGGAAGGAACTAGGGAGGTGAGAGTTCTGGAACCCAGAACATGTGGAGAATGTTGAGGTTTCTGGGCCGGGTCACCCTGGAGAAAAGCAAACTTGGGATAAGGGTGCTAGTTCCAGACCTCAATAAGGATGTCTCAGGATAGATGGCCATATATGTTTGGCTGAATTATAGATCTGAGAACTAGAAGACCTTAGAGATTTCTGGTTCAAGATCTCTGTCCATTGCCTCCTAGAGCAGCTTACATACCTCCCGTGACAGGGAACTTACTCCCTCCTTGATAGCTTCTTCCACAGTAAGAAGATTCTGACAGATAGGAAACTATTTGTTGTGCCCCTACTGGTTATATGTGCACTGACCTCTACCAGACATGGAGCTAGTGCTTCCCCTACCTCCTTTCATGTAATTCTCACAACCCTGAGAAGTAAGGATTATAGCCGATTCTCTACAAACTCTGAGCCTCAGAGCAATCAAGCAACCCCCCACCATCCCACAGCTAGTAAGGACAGAGCAGGGATTTGATCTCGTGTCTCTCTGGTTCCAGAGCTGTTTACACCAGAAAACATTCATGTCTTCCCTGCTCCAGCCACACACAACCGTGTGTCCTTCTCCAAACCCACGATGCTCTTTCACGAGTCACTGCCTTTGCCTAGAGCCCCTTTCTGCCTGGAATGTCCTCCCTCCAAGTCTATCTGAAAACTTTTGTTCTTTCTTGGTCATTATTTTACACACACATACAGAATAGCGAGAGTGGCAACACTTAGTGTATTTATGGCATACAGTAGGTGCCCCATGTTTGTCTAATCAATACACGAATGCATCAGCAATTCCAATCCTCCACTCAGCTCTCACCCATGGTGGGCAGTCTTGCTGGCCTCCTTCCTCCGGCCTCCAGAGCAAACAAGTGTGTCCTGGACTTCTTCAGCCCCACTCCCACACACCAGCGGGCCCTGGCATCTCTCTTGACCCTGGCCTTGGCACAAAAGAGCGGCTCAGAAAGGAATGTGGAATGCGGTGGAAAAGGAGACAATCAGTAAAACTTAACAGACGACTTTATCTAACCCCCTGTTGTTGCAGAAGAGGAGATGAGGCCCAGAGAAGACAGAGTTGGAAGGTTGGGATTCTAAGCTCTAAGTCTCCATCCCATGAGCTGTCCTGACCAAGGAAAGACGCAGAGGAGGCCTGTGGAGGTGGAGGGCCCAAGCTGGCTCTGGGCTTTCAAGCCAGCCCTTCCTTAGCTCAGCTAGCAGGGGCTGCCTATGGGGCCCGGGAGGGGTAAGCTGGGGGTCAGGGAGAGTGACAGGCTCCTGCTTCCCCACAGACGCCTTTCATTTTGCAGGCCAAAGGCCTGCTCCTCCTGCGGGCTGGAGGAAGGGCGCCTGGTGGGTGCTGAGTGTGAGGCTGAGGTTCAAAGTCTGCCTGCAGCCGGCCTGGTCCTCCGCTTCCACCGTAAATTTACAACCCCAAAAAGGCCTGGCATCTTGGTGGGGTGGGGGTGGAGTTGGGAGAGTGGTGGGGGATCTTTCCGTGGTTGGAAATGCCTTGTTGGAAAGTCTGAGGAAGACAAAATAGCTCATCTATGCCAGAGGAAAAGATGGGCCTGCCCTGGGGGAAGCAGAGCCCGCCCACAGAGACCCCACGTGGAGGCCGCTCAGGACAGGTTTATCACCCAAGCCCCCGACCAACCAGGGCATTTCCTGCTTTTCAGACACCCACTTTTCTCAGGTGAAGTTCAAACTCCTCAATCTGGATTCAAAAAACAGGGGGTCTAGTCAGCAAAGAGGGGGGATTGACTCCTTATCCCCAGACCCTTTGGGGCTCTCTGGGGCTCAGACCCATGTGGGCCTGGCAGAAGCTCTCAGTCTGCAGAAGGCAGCAAGGGCCCCAAAGTGGGGGTTCCGTGGCAGAGGTGGAGGCAGGACCAGCACACAGGGCACCTGATAAATACTTGTGGAATGAACCCAGTTTGCCAGGGAAAAGACAGCAAGAGAGTCCGAGCTCCCGGGCAAGCCCTCGAGCAGTCTGTAGGTTGAGATTCAGTTCAGAGGGCCCACCTTTGCCCCACCCCCCCACCCCCCACTTCACAGCAGCAGCACCGGCCTCCCCTTGGTGCAGTAAGACCTATGCCAAAGGCTGCCTGAGTCCCTGCGCCCCAGCAAGTCCCACTTTTTGCAGAATGGGAACCTGAAACTGAGGAGAAGCGAGTAACTCATCTCAGGCCAGTGAATGAGACGGGCCACAAACAAGGCACCCGGTTCTTTATATAGGGCAGCCCGCGCCGCTGAATGATGGCTCCGGCCTGGACTAGAGGCCGCGATAGTGTCACGACACTAGTGCTGCAGGGGACACTTGAGATTACCTAATCTCCCCCTCCAGTGCCACCTCTGTGCCAAGCCCTATCACGGCCCTGGGGCCACGGGGGCCATCAGATCTGCCCCTGCCCTCCAGACGGCCATTTTCTGGAGAGACAACAGAACCTGAGACAGACCCCCACATTCGGAATGTTAAGCGCAGGGATAGGGAGAGAATCAGGCACTCTCTAGGAAAAGTGGAGGGAAAGGCCATCCCGGACAGAACAGCAAGTACAAAGGCCCAGGGGAGGGGGTTTGCAGAATGGCAAATAGCACCAGCCAGGAGAACAGCAGGTGGATTCAGGGCAGCTAGAGAGTAGGGGGGCAGGCAGGTAGCACAGAAGGACGAGGGCCAGGAGATGAAGCAGGAGAGGCAGACTGCGGCTGGATTGGGAGGGCTCGGTGATTCCTTCACACAGCAAGTTGCCATGTCCTGGGAACCTGGCCCTCCCTTTTACCCAGCCACTCACCACAAAGAGCCACATGTCCCCTTGCCTGCAATAGTGAGGAACACAGGCCAGGCCACCGGCCAAGGGCGTCCCCAAATGATGCCTTCAAGGACCCTCCCTAGGACCTTGGAAATTGGGCCTCAGCCAGACCTACCAGTCCTTACCTTTGTTTCATGAGGGTCATTTTCTCCCAGCCTGCACATCAGACGGAAAACAAACACAAAACAACAATCCTGGCTTCTTTTCCCTCCCTCCGCCCCCCTGCAGCCCCAGCCCTGCTGTTCCCATCATGGAAGGAGCGGCCTCCGCACCCAACGCCAACCGCTATCCAAAACTCCCAGCGTGGGCTAGGCCCGAGGGCCAAGGTGCGGTGGGTCAGGCCTGCCCCGGCACTGAGGGAGGGGCCCGGAGCACAGAGTCCATATAAATTAATTTAATTGAGCCCTATTATCACTTTGCTCCAAGCCTGCAAGTCTAATCTAGCGTTGAAGTAATTCATTGGGTGTGAATGTCCTGGAGCCAAGACTTCCCTGGGCTCTCTCGGAACACACGCTCCCTGCCTGGCCCAGGCCCCCGGCCACGGCAGCCTGGCTCAGCAGAGGGGCTATGTGGGGAGCGGGGAAGGCCAGGGAGGCCTTAAAATAGCTCTTTACTTTGGCTGCATTGCCTGACTTTCCCAGAATGAGGCCCCAGTCCACACCTCCAAAAAATACACACACACACTCCGGCTACACAGTCACACATCGACGTGACACTTCAGCCCTCACAAACCCCAGAGATAGCCGAAGGGGTCCCAGGAGACCTGGGTGAACCCTGATTGACCACGAGCTGTTGGATAAGTTCATTTCCTCCTTCTGTGCCTCTGTTTCTTTCTCTTCCTGCAGACCTTCCTAGCTTCCCACTTGAGGAGCTATGTCACCTTAGGCAAGGGATTCAGCCCCTCTGAGACTCAGTTTCCTTATCTGCAAAGCAGGGAATCCACTAACGCTTATCTTGCGGGGTTATTAGGAGAATTAAATGAGTTAATAGATGCAACTATGCTTTCCCTATCACAAGTGCTCGGTAAATGGTCGCTCATTGTTATTGCGAGACTCCAGCGGTGTGGGGGGCAGGGAGCCCTTTGTGCAACCGTAATTGCTGAGGCCAAGGTACACACTGCAGTTATAATTTCAGAAAAGTGGGAGGGAGCTGGGCAGCGTGGTTCCCACGGAACTTTCGTCCCAGGATTAGGGCACCTGAGAGCTGAGAGAATGCGGGGTTGCCCAGCGTGGTGCTGTTATGATTAGATTTACATTCTTTATGGTGTAATTATTCAAACCCTGATGCCAAGCTCATTAAGCAATCAGGCACCATGAACAGAATCCTCTGGGTCCAGCCCCATCTGGAGGGTAGAGGTGGCCTTGGAGGCCCTTGGGGCCCTGGTCGGAGGCAGAAGCAGCACACTCATGCATGAAGGCAAGTGTGTGCGCCACACACCCACAGCAGGGGGGTGGGTGGGCAGGTCCTTCTGAGGACCTTGTCAAGAAGAGACAAGGGACACGGGCCCTAAAGGCAGCGCAGAAGCTAAGTATTTACTGGTCTGTCTGCTTCTTTCCTTATCTACCCTGAAATACCAACCAACCTCTGTAAAACCCTCCTGTGCTCCAGGCCCTCTGGCCATGCGTTGAAGGGTGTGGGAGCCCAGGGATGGCACTGAGGCCCGAGTGAGGACAGGGATGAGACTATCAACACCAGCAGGCGGCCTGGGATCTCCCCCTTCCCTCTGTGCCCCAGAGATGACTTCAGCAACGCCTCTCTGAGCACCCGGTGAGACGATGTGATGGCAGGAACACCGCCTCCCTGTCCCTGCGCTGGGACCATTGGATTATTTGAAGTATCCCTAAGGCCCACTGGTGCTCGGCTGCCTCCACAGTGCTCCAAGTGCAAAACGATGTCCGCTTTATGGTACACTTTATGGTAAAACGTCCAGACAGGATGTTTGGGAGCAGACAGATAACTGAGGCTGAGAAACCATAGTCCCAGAGCAATCAGAGGCAAATCTCAGAAGCTCTGTGACCTTGTATCCCCACACACCATGGGCTGTGCTGAGCCAGCCAGGTCCCTCTTCAGGACTGAAGGGCCCAGAGTCCTGCCTCAGATGTCCACCCTTTGGGAGACTAGCTCTGCTGAAGACAACTGTGTTGCCCGAGGTCACACCCCCTCCTAGGGCCAGGCTTTACCAACAACCCATCAACTTGCCCAGCTCCTGGTACCCCAGATTGGGACAATTTAGAGGTTCCTCCTTGTTCTAGAGGCCCCATGGGGTCAACAGAGATCTTCATGAGACTAGACCACAGTCTTGGGGGAAGGAGGCAGTCAGAGAGTACATACAGGAACCTAAGTAGATTCAGGAGGTCGAGTAAGATAGCTCCAGGAAGGCAATGAAAGGAGGAAATTGGCCAGCAGTGGATGCTGTGAGGGGAGCGTAGAGGGGGCAGAAAGGCAAAGGTTTTGAGGCTGGAGTTTGGGGAGGTAGAAGAAGGCCAGGCGTGAAGAGCAAGGGGCACGATACAAGGCTGGAAAGTGGCACAGCCAGGCACCAACCCATAGAACGTGGCGGTTGTGTGTGGGCGATGAGGAGCCTGGAAGAGCTTCTAGCAGACATGGTCAGGTCTAATTTTGGAAAGCTATCCCACTGCCACGTGGAAGATGGGGGAGAGGGACTGGCTGGGCAACTGTCCTGATCACAGGGAAACTTTAGTGATGAGGGTTCAACGAGATTAGTGATGGTAGAACTGGAGAAAACTGGAAATAGTGGACACTTATTTGGAGGGCGTCTCCCCAGAGCTGACTGCGTGTTTGTTGAGGTGTCACAATTGGGGGAGATGGAGAAGGAAGTCTGTAAGGACGCTGAGATGGCAGGGGTCATTCACTGGCCCCAGGGAAAGCTGGAAAAGAAAGAGGCGGGGTGTGGTGGTCCTCAAGTGTTCCTGTAGTGGCCCCTCCATCTCTCCCAGCACCCTCAGGGCTCCTGGGCAAGTTATTTTCCCAAAACAGATAAAGAAATGGGGCCCAGAGGAAATTACCTACTTGCCCAATTTCACACCTTCAGGCGGCACTGAGGAGTGAAATAAACCAATCTGGAGTTTACAACTTGATGTCAGACTCCTGGCCAGGCCACCGGGCACTGAGCACTTGGGGCCAGTCCAGCCCCTCCCTCTGCAGGTTCCATTTTCCTGGGTGACCAGATCTGGCCGCCTGGGCTGTGGAGAGAGTGGCTGGGGAGTGGCGCAGGCTTGGTAACCTGGAGAGCACTGCAGATGCTGTCTGCCCCTGGGGCTGCTTTGCGGAACCTGTCCCCAGCAAGCCCTGGCTGGTGTCTCCGGGTCGGCCGGCTGAGCAGGCTTGCTCAGGGCAGAGAGAGCAGAGCTGAGATAGAGCATTTCAGGGATGAGGCCATATGTAGCAGCGAGGGGCTGAAGTGACTTGGTGAGTCCTTCCACCACCCTTCCTCAGAGGGGCTTAGGACTCAGTGGATGGTGACAGCAGGGCAACTTGAGAATCTGCGGGTGCACTCCACCCTGCCCTCACTCCTGGTTTCTGAGGGACAGCTGGGAAGTTCCATGACCCCAGTGGGGAGATGGGGTGTGTTTGAAACCAAAGTGGAACACGGTTCTGACCAGGGTCCACCAGCCAACTGGTGCAGAATGGAGGCCTCAGGCTTGCCAATTGGGAATATTTGTGCTGCGCCTCTCTTCATCCATTCATTTCTTCATTCATTCATCCCTTCACTGGTTCAGCAACCTTCCTTCCTGGCCTTGTCATGGGAGCTGCCGACAAGCCCTGCCCTCAGGGAACTCCTGGTCCTACAGGGAAACCACCGCATAACTAGTCAATGACAACAGGAGCTTGGGTGGCAATTCCCAAGGCTAAGGGAGCCCGGGGAAGGCCCACCCCAGGCTCTGGTGCAAAGTGGAGTCTGCAGGAAAAGAGGGATTCCTAGGGGTGTACTCCCAGCTGAGCAGGGAGAACAGAGGTAGGAAAGCAAGACACAGGAGCTCGCGGAGGGGACATCGCACTGTTCATTCAGCCTCTGTTCATATCCTGGCCCTCATCCCCTCCTTTGAAGGTGGGGGACAAAGGGAGAGGAAATGACACCCCAGCTAGTTGTGAGGGTCAAGGGTGGCTCTGCCCTCAGGTTCCCAAGGGGCCTTTCCTCTCTGGGCAGCGACCTGAATGCCAGTAAGGACAGGTCCTCATCCAGCACCCCCAACCACTGAGAACACTAGTTCATCTACTCACTCATTCCTTCAACAAATTTTCATTAAGCCCTACTACTACGTGATAGCTGAAATACATGACCATTTGCACCAGTTACAATCACTTGAAGAAAAAACAATAATGATCTTCCCCCCAAACACAAATAGGGACATTCAAGTTCCCATCCCCACCCCCCACCCGCACCCCCGCCACTTAGTAGCCTGGCAGCTTGGGGTCTCAGCTGCTCATCCGGGATGGTGACACCCACGCCACACAGAGAAGCTCCACAGACTGCCAGAGAAGGTAGGGACCCTGGGTACCAGCAGGAGCTCAGCAAATGCTTGTCCCCTCTCCTCCTGACCAGTGGGGTGAGCACCCTCAGTGTGCCCTTCCCTGGAAGGGAGAGGCTGTTTCAGGGGTGAGGCAGAGCCCGAGGAAGAGTGAGGAGGCCAGGAACAGAGGCTCTGTGGCATGTCAAGACCTGCCTGAGTCCCCTGCTTGGGGTGGGATGATGCTTTGCCCCTCAAAAGGCCAGCTGGAGGCAGCTGGGATTTAGTGGCCAGAGGCCCCAGATCCAGGATGGGGTGTCACGAAGAGGCAGTCCCTCTGGACATTGATGACCCAGGAGAAGAGTTACCTTCTAGAAGTGGCTGGACCCCTTTGCTGAGTCAGGCGGAACACTTGACTGGGACCCCATGGGAGCCCCAGGGAGCCCCAGGGAGCAAGCCTCCCAGAGAGAGGATGAGCTCATCCACCAGCAGGCGAGCAGGCGCCGGGCTGAACTGGGTGTTGTCACCAAGCAGACACCCCACTAACCAGCAACTCCTCACACTATCCAGCCCCAAACACATCTCCAAGCAGATGACTGCGGCTAGAGGGACATTCTCCAGTACTACCAGGAATGAATTTCCACCAGTAAGACATTTTGAACCCTCCTTCCTTGGGGGTAAGGTGGTGCTGCCCAGTGGTGGGGTGTACCAAATGACCTCCCTAAGGTCATTCCTCCAAAGAATCAGATCCAAGTCTTGAAACAGCAGGAGAAAGTGCCCTTGGAGTCACCACCAAGTCACACCGGGAACCGGGAGACCTGGATTCTGCCCCTGGCTTACTGTGAGACTGGGCAGACACAGTCCCTCTTTGAGCCTCAGTTTCTCCTTCAGATAAATGAAGGGCTCCAGCTTAAGCACGAGGGCCCTTCTATTTCTGACTTCTGTATAACTTCAAGACTGGACACCCAGACACAGGGGCCTTTGGGGGGACTCCAGGCTAGAATTTTCCTTATGGGCGCCTAGAACACACCAGTGTTGTGCAGCAAGTTGAAGACAGCCCCATTACTGACACTGTGATCCAGAAACCTGAAACATCCTATAGGCCCTTCATTTTGCCCATCCCCAGTCCCTGAGAGTCTCTGCAGCAAATATTTCCAGCTTCTTACCACGTCCTGCCTTCTGTGGGCAGCCTTGCCTCTGGCTTCCCAGCTTCCAGCCTTCTGACCACAGGTGTCCTTGGAAAGTCTTGTTATTTTGGCCCAGCTTGATCCCAGACCATGAGCCACCCGCCGAGCTGGGCCGTGCTTCTCCCTGGATTACCAGGTCAGCCTCTTCCTTGGCTTCCAGCCACTGGTCTCTGCTCATAGTTGCCACATGGACACTTCTGGTACTCAAGTCCCAGGCCCCTGCCTGGCTCAGAAGAGCTGGGGGCTCCCCATGCTATAAGACGGGATGGAAGCCTTATTTATTGAAGGCTTTCTGCCCCAGGCACCCCCAAGTGGCCTCCTGATTGCCCCAGAGTAGCCTTACTCTTATCCTCAGGGACACGTGGCTCCCACAGGCCTGCAACCCCCTTTGGCTGTGGCCTGAGGCCTTACTGTGCCAACAGCCTGATGAGCTAGGTCCAGCTCGCTCATTCATTGGCCACGTGACGACCTGTACTTCCATCTCCCATCTCCTCTTCTGTAAAATGGAGATGACGATTACAGTACCCATCCCTGGCCACAGCAATGTGCAATCATCTAATAACCCTCATCCCAGTGTACCTATCCTCTGTTACTCACCCAAAAAGACTTGAGTTCTAACAGGAGGCCAAACCCTCTGCCAGCCCCCCACCCCACACACACCAGCAAAGGAGACAGGCACAGGACACCCAGTCACACAAAACAGTCACAGTCCTGGGAGCCTAGAGGAGCCCCTGAGCCCCCATATCTCAGAGGCTCACAGAGTGGTAGAGGAAAAGCTGGAATTTGACGGTGAAACAGGGAAGGGAGAATCAGCATGGGCAAAGTGTGAGGGGCTCAGAGCAGATGAGCATGGCTGAGGCCTGGGAAAGGGAGAGGGTCTTGCTCCCAAGGCCTGGACTGTTGGACTAAGGGATCTCCAAGGTGTCCTCCGTGAAATGGGCCAGAAGAGCCCTGGGAAGCCCTCCCTGCTCACAAGTCCTGTGGCTCTGTAAAGCCATGCAAGTGGCTTTCCCGGCTTCTGGAGAAGAGAGAGCAAAGCCCAGCCCAGCCTAGCCCAGCCCTTCTCAGAGCCTCATCAGCAGAAGATGGGGTCCAAAAGCAGTTGGGCCAAGCCTGAGAAGGGGTCTCACCCACCTAGGTGAGGGGCAAGTAGGCCCGCCTGATAAACAGAGCTTTAGCGCCACCTACTGTCCACCTGGGAAGAGGCCACCAGTCCCAGGGGCCTGGCTGTAACCTCAGTCAGTCCCAGTGGAGGTAGGTCGGCTATCCCACAGGGCTCAGTATCTCCTGGGAGCTAGGGAACTCCTCCCGAAACTGACCAAGGACAACAGTGGGATCTCTGGGGCGGTCCAGCCTATTTCCTCTTGTCCAAGGTAGACAAAGGGGTCCTGACTTGCTTAAATAGGAAGTCTTCAGCAGGAAGTCAAGCCTTCCCATCCCTGGCCTCAAAATCTTTCTGTTACCTCACTGTCACTAACCTCTATCCAAAAGGCTCCAGACAAGAAGTTTCAAGAGACACTGTAAAGACCCTCGTTTGTTTTGCAGGTTGACCAGCTCCAGTGGAGGGGGGAAAAAACCTCACCCACTCAGCACATACCATATGCCAGTCATATAGAGTATTAATCCTTCAAGGGAGGGATTATTATCTCCATTGTACAGATGAAAACAAGGCTCGGAGTAATTTTGACTTTCCCAGATCACAGAGCAAAGTCTGCAGGAGAGCCAAGATTCAAATGTGATCCTAACCACCATGCGGGGCTCCCTTGAAGACGGATGGACACAAATTAATTCTAGAACTAATCAAAACAGAAATAACCAAATACTAGCTTTGATGTTCTGAGATCCCTTAGGGAGCAGGGAAAGCTTCCTGGAGGTGGTGAGGTAGGACATGGAGTGAGGCCCTAAATCTAAGCTCAATGGATATGGGAAGGAGGAGGATTTTTCCAGGAGGCACTCACTGTGGGAGGAGGCACCATCCTCCCTCTCGCTTCCTACTGGGGGAAAGCCTGGGTTATCCACCATCACTCACTTTCTGATCCCCACATCCAGTCTATCCTAGTGCAGAGTCCTACCCATTCCACTAAGAAATTCTCCAGTCCATACCTTTTTCTCCACTCCACTGCAGCTACCTTGGCCCAGCTTTCGTGAGCTCTGACTACAGACTTCTCACCCATGTCTCTGCAGCCCCTCAATTTCACCTCCCACACCAAGCCAGAGTGGTCTTTCTTAAAAGTAAATAAATAATCTGGCCAAGTCACATGTTCTGTTAAGAACCCTACAGTACCTTCCTAGCATAATTCAGAAGACCCTGCCTCCTTGGCCCTTGATGGTCTTTGCAGTCCCTGACACTTTGCCTTTGAGCTCAATACTTCAGTGACAAACCATAATGGTAACTTCCTCCAAATGCCAACCTCTTGGGCTTTGCATACTCTGTTCCCTCTGCCCACGTCATATTCTGTCATCTTCCAGAGCCTAGCTTAAATATCTCCAAGAAGCCTTCCCTTACCCCTGGGTCGACTGGGGAGACATCCTGCAGATTCCCGTGGTGGATCTGGTTGCTTTGCTGCCCTCATCCACCGCACCCTGAACAGATGGCGCGCCTACGCCCCTCTCCCCTGGGGCAGTGCGGTAGAGAGGGGTGACTCGTCCAGGCTTCTGCATGCAAGGTTCTATGCGCTGGGGTGGGGGTGGGGGTGGGGGTTTGGAAGAGGTGGGCCAGCGCCAGGAGGCACGCTGGAAAGTTGGTTTCCGTCTTCTCAGGGCCCAGGGAATATTTATGGGCTGCCGGAGGGCAGGCTGGGAGGGAGGCAACCCCTCACCCCAACTCCTCCATCCCGCCCCCCAGCCCTGCAGGCTGGATGCGCCATGCACTCGGGTTCCCTGCGGTCCCTGGCGGGGTGGGGGGGGAGGGGTAGTCGGCGCGTGCGGAAAGCCGCCCAGATTCCCCCAGTCTCAGGACCTGTCCGCAGGCGATTAGGAGGCAACCGCAGCCTGGAAGCGGAGAGTCCCCAGCTGTTTTCCTTTCACTCCGGGGCGGGGCGGGACGGGCGGGATGGAGGTGGGAAGGAGCCTGGGGAGCTCGTTGTGCTACCGGGATGAGCAGGCCATGCGTGATTCGGCCCACTTCACAGGCGGAAAACTGAGGCGGTCCTGCCCCAGAATCATGAAGGGTGGTGCTGCCTCCTGGGTCCGCGCTCTGACTACTGCGCCATTTAGCATCGTAGTAGGCCCAGGGCAACTCACTCAGGTGAGCACAAGAATCACGGGGACAGTTGTTAAAACGCAGGTTTTTAGGACCCCATCTCCCAGAGATTAGGCAGGCCTAGAATGGGGCCCAAAACAAACAGGCAGGCCATACACCACATACTGTGAAATATTGGTGAAGAGGTATTTTAGAATAAGAAGGCTTCCCTCAACTGATGGCCAGGATAAAGCTAGGATGGACAGGGTGGGGGAAGCAGAGAGCCTGAACTTGGAGGAAATGGGTTTGAATTCTGATTTTCCGCTGGGTAACCAGGAGTTGGTGATCAGCCTCTCTGTGCCTTGATTTTCTCTTGTAGAACAAACAAACATGGAGCTAACATTCAGCCTAGATTTCTTTAATATCAAAGAGATTTGTGTAAATGTGCTTTGCAACTAAACCACTACCATCTTTATTATTCTCTGTCACTGCCAATCCTCTAGGCAAGGAGAAAAGCCAGCCTGATGTGATGATGAGCTCAGGGGCTACCTCCTCCATAAAGCCCACCCTGATTCAGTCCCTTGGGATGAAGTCCCCCTTCCTTTGAACTGCACACCACTCAACATCTTTATTCCTATTTCGTCTTCCTATTCTATCCTGGGGCTGTCTGTGCAGTACACCTGACTTGTGTTCCCCCCACCAGAATGCAAGCTCCTCCTTTGGGCCTCCTCAGAATTAATAATAATGTCAAAAGGGGTTCAGTGGTAAAGACAGACCTGAGTTCAAATCTCAGTCCTTTCACTCACTGGCTGTGGGATCTTGGTCTGTGGACTGCCCCCCTCCCCAGATCTTATAGGTATAAAGTGTAAAGGTTTAGATGGGATAATGTCTATAAAGTTCTATATAATGTTTATCACTCAGTAGACCCAAATTGGGTACAACCAGATAGCAGCTTGGGAGACTGAGGAAGACATCACAAAGGATGGCTCTTGGACTGAGCTTTAAGGGCCAGGAAAGGTCTTACCAGGTAAAGAATTAGTGGAGGAGGCACACTGCCACATGCTGGTTTCACGGCTTACTTCTATAAATTGGCAGCAGAGAATTCCTGTTCGAAAATGTGTTGTTTCTACTCATTTAAAATTGAAATAGGATAAGGAGAGCAAGTTGAACACACACTGTGGTCTTTCCTAAAACCAACTAAAACAACAGTGAAGGGATTTATCAAAATATTAGAAACCAGACGCAGCCAACAAAGAATAGGAACTGATTGAATCCTAAACAGGCAACAGCAACAACAAAAAGCTGAAAAGCAGCCCAATTTACACTGTGAAACCTCCAGATGGTTCAGGAGTTGGCTGTACCAGGAACTTCTGGAAATTGGATGGGTGGGGAGGCTTAAAAAGAGGAAGATTACTTGAAAATCTATTTTAGAAGCAATTAGATTGGGCTGCCCAAGTAGCTCAGTCAGTTAAGCGTCTGCCTTTAGCCCTGCATGGGGCTACCTGCTCAGTGGGACGTCTGCTTCTCCCCTGCCCTCTCCCTTCACCCTCGCCCCTGCTCGTGCTCTCTCTCACATTCTTTCTCAAACAAATCTAAAAAAAAAAAAAATCTTTAAGGAAAAAAAAAAAGAAAAAGAAGCAATTAGACTCCCAGACACACTCCTTACCTAGTAGAATACTAAAGGCCCATTCTCAGAAGAGAGTAGCAGAAGATCTCTACTCTGGGGGCATTCTGACAATGGGAATCAAGTAATGACTTGTGGATTCAATGCTGAGGTCTCCAGTCTTTTTTCTCCATTCAGCTACCCAAACTCTGGCCGCCAGGATAGGAGATTGGGTCCCCAGATAGGAGATTGAAGGAGTTTTTTTCTTGACCGGCTCAGCAGAAAAGACAAGGAGTGGCCCAACCAGCTCCATGTACTCAGCTCCAGTTATGACTGTCTGGTATCAGGTCTTTGTTTTAGAGTCCCCTTTTTATTTTTATTTTATTTTTTAATAAAATATTTTATTTATTTGATATGTAATGAGAGTAGGAGAGAGAGAGGGAGCACAAGCTCCGGGAACAGCAGGCAGAGGGAGAAGCAGACTCCCTGCCAAGCAGGGAGCCTGATGCAGGGCTCCATCCCATGACTCCAGAATCATGACCTGAGCCGAAGGCAGACGCTTAACAGACTGAGCAATTCAGGCACCCCGAGAGTCCTATTTTTAAATATGAGCAGACTGCAAAAGATAATAAACATTTGAGGAAATTCTCTAGTAAGAAAGAGGTTAGAAACACATGGGATGGGGGACTTGAAAGATAGCAACTAGGGAGAACAAAGAGAAGATTGCAAAAACTTCCAGGTAGAAGAAGAACAACAACAAAAAGCAGGCTTCATGCAAAGGAGTAAGAAGCATACTGGCATTGGATTTCTTTTCTTTTCTTTTCTTTTAAGATTTTATTTATTTATTTATTTGACAGAGAGAGAGAGATCACAAGTAGGCAGAGAGGCAGGCAGAGAGGGAGCGGGAAGCAGGCTCCCCGCTGAGCAGAGAGCCCAATGTGGGGCTCGATCCCAGGACCCCGAGATCATGACCCAAGCCAAAGGCAGAGGCTTTAACCCACTGAGCCACCCAGGCGCCCGCATTGGATTTCTTAAGAGCAAGATGGGCCCTAGGAGCCAATGGCAAGGTGCCTTGAAAATTCTGAAGGGAATTCCTTCCATCCCAGAATTCTATGCCTAACCTAGTGATTATGGAGAATGAGGACAGGATCAAGACATTAGTCGTGTGAGGTCTCCTTGCCCACTTTCTCAGGAAGCTGCTAGAGGATGTGCCTCAGCAAAAATGAGCAAGGGAGTAAACCAAAGAAGAGGAGCACATGGTATCTAAGGAGAAGATGCCATAAAGGAGGGGACAGAGGAGTCCCCGGGCCAATGGTTGCGCAATAGAAAGCAACTAACCCCTACTGGAACAGGACGGAAGGCTCTGAAAGAGATTTCTTCAAGAAATGAAACTAGTAGGCTATCCAAAACATTTAAACATATTGAGAGATTACATAACTGTAATTGTTACACAGGAAAGGAAAAGTAATCACAGAATATTACACGGCTCACTTGTCAGCAGCATTTATATGCCTAATAATGCAAACAGTGAGTACTCTTCCAGTCAGACTTGTAACATAATTATACTAGACAAGACAGACAGGGGGTGGAGGGGAGACAAAATGGACATGTGAGTATAGAGAGAGCGAAGAAAAAGAAGTCTAAAACTGACACATCGAGGAGGAGTAATGCAAGTAAAACGCAAGTTGCCTCTGTAGGATGGAAAACGCGTGTGCGGGTGCATGTGTTTTAAGCAGAGAGAAGGCTGCTTTCCATTATGAGACTTGTAGGCTTCCTAAACTGAACTGTGTGTGTGTGCAGCTAACTTTTTTTTTGAGCGAAAACAAGCCCCTACGCCCAGGCCACTAGTGGCAGGAGGGCAGTCATTTTTAGCAGAAGGGACCAATACTGAAATGCTAGTGGGAGAGGAACATTCTGGCGGACTCCGGGGAGGTGAGTAGGTGGACTGTAATTCCTGTATTGAGAGCAAATTCAAATGCCATGCCTTCCAGAAGCCTTCCATGGTCCCTGCCACCTCTTGTGACACCTCCTTTCCCCCATCCCTGATCCCATTTTCATCACTGCCATCACTGTCTAGCTTCATCTATAGACATTTTGTCTGCCCTTACTTTTCCACCAGGCTGTGAGTTTCCCAAGGAAGGTGACTGAAGCCAAGTGGCACAGAGAAGTTGCTCAATAAATATTTGCTGAATGCATGAATGGTCAGTAGGCAGTGAGGGCTGGGTACATGCTCATTGAACAGAATAATACTTGATACTTATTGAACAGAAAGGCTCTTTTTCATTATAATTACCTTTTCCTATGTTTTTGGCACAAAGCCGGTCCTTGACAAATGTGCATTACCTTGGTGAGCGGGTGTGGACTCTTGGAACCCTGGCCCGCTGTGTGATTTTAGACAAATTTCTTAAACTTTCAGAAAGGTCCCAGGATTTCCTCCTAGATCAATAAAAAAGTAAAAGAGGTCGAAAATGATCTCTTGGGTCTGGGAAGCGTGACCTGCAAATTGGTTGGGGTAGAAGGGATGGCCACTTTGGGGCACAAAAGAGCCCTTAGGGATTCTTAGGTGTCCAGGAAGGCAGGTGGGTGGAGGGGCAGAGTAATGGCTAATGAAATGGCTGGAGAGAGGTCTGAGTGGGAGAAATGATTCATTACCAACGACATTCCTCTTCACTGTCCCTCGGCTCTGGCTCTCAGCAGCCAGCAGTGCTGAGTTCCACATCTGGAGGGACATTTGGCCAGATTCTCCCTATCCTCTGGCATTGGTTGGGCAGAGTTCCAGGCCAAGCCTACTTCCCTCTGGTTGGTGCAGCTCCAAAGACACTGGCTCCAAGGGCTCAGACAGAACGGCAGAGTGCCCATACTGCATGGGTCATTAGATCATCTAGCCCAGAAGATTCCCAAATGTTAGGTTTTACAGATGGATCCATTTTAAGTAAATAGTGGGAGAACAATGTAAAGTTGCCAACTTCTCATTTTGCTTGGGGAAGAACATTAAAATAAGAACTATCTCTGTGTTCTGTTTCTTGATCTGGGTGGTGAACCCAGTGTGTTCACTTAGTGGAAACACACTAAGCCGGACACATGTGAACAAGACTATTCTATGTATCTGACTTTGTAAAAAATTAACTCAGAGAACTACCATGTACTATCATACCATAATTTTCATCTGAAATTTTTTTTCATCTGAAAAAAAAAAAAAAAAAGACATTCCATGCTATAAATGGCATATAAAATGGGAAAAGCATAATCTCAGTAAAGGACAGTGGTGAGTTCACAACAGCATACTTTATCTGATGATAGTAAAGAAAATGATATGTTAAAAAAGGTAGTAAAAAATATGATAATAGAAAAATAAATGTGATATGATAGTAAAAAATGATATGATAGTGGGAAAAAAATCCCAGGGGAGAAACAGTCAAAGCTTTACTTCACAATTTTATTCACACATTGGTTTGTCAATTTAAGGATTCAGACGGGAAGAGTTCTATATCCAGCTTATTCTTGAGCTTTATTGCAGTTGTGAAGGAAAACCCTGTTTTACTTGATTATCTTGAAGGAAATGGAAACCACACCCAGTGGAGTTCCACTGATTTCAGAATGTTCCATGAGAGCTGAGAGAGGCTGAGGACTGTGGGGTGCAGAGCCAGCCGGCACCCTGACCAACTGGGGCAGAGCAATCAGACCTTTACTTGAAACTGTGTCGGAGCCCTAGGCCAATCCATCCACAAGTTTCTGGGAACTACTCCTCTATCGGACCCCCTTATGAGAAAACTGGGGCCTTGAGAGAGGAAGTGATTTACCCATAGTCACACAGCAGGTTAGTAAAGCATTGGGACTAGAACTCGGGTCTCTGGCCTGTCAGTCCCATCTCCTACCCCCCTCCCCCCTTGCTCTGGCTCTAGGACTCCTGGTAGCTGTTTCTCTTGATCCTGAAAACTGCTCTCAGGTCCTGCCATGTGGCTGTAAACTCTCCAGGGCTCCAGCTCTGGTAGCCAGGGATGGGCTAGGGATGGGCTGCAGAAGATCAAGTTACCTGCTTGGAGAGGGTCCCCTTCTGGAGCCAGACACTCTCCAGTTTGGCAGGAGGACAACTTGGCGAGCTGGGCTTGTGAAAGATGCCAAATGTCTACAACGGAGGGCTTCAGCCATCTAACACCTTCTTTGGGGCTGCACTCACCAAACCCAAGCTGGCACCCTGGCTCTGGACAGAGGATGGCAAGGGTGGGGAGGGGAAGGGAGGTTGTCCAGAAGGCTCTGCCAGGCAGGAGAAGGTGGGGTTCTTGGCCTCTGCAAGACAGCTTCTTTCCCACCTCCAGGGCTTTGCCCAGGCCATGCGTCCTCCCAGCTTCTCTCTCCCCACAGACATGCCTGGTCTCTAACAACTCTGCAAAGACTCTTTTTGTTGTTGTTGTTTTTTAAAGATTTTGTTTATTTATTTGACAGACAAGGATCACAAACAGGCAGAGAGGCAGCAGAGAGAGAGGAGGAAGCAGGTTCCCTGCTGAGCAGAGGACCCGATGTGGGCCCTAATCCCAGGACCCTGGGATCATGACCTGAGCTGAAGGCAGAAGCTTTAACCCACTGAGCCACCCAGGCACCCTTGCAAAGACTCTTTGATTAATGATGTCATGAAGAGACAGCTTCAAGGGACCCATAGCCTGGTCTACTCTTTGGGTCTTTGTCATCTAATCTGTGATGTGGTTGCTTATGAGTGTATGACTATCTCTAAGGTTGCTGTCACCACAGTGAGCTTCTCAGGCCAACTCTGATGGCTAGGCTCCCAGATGAGGAAGTGGACCCCTGGTAGCCCAGGTGGCCAATTTCCATCCTGAGCAGAGGGGAGGGGACCCTTGATTTCTCTACCATATGCCAGAGTGCCTCAAAGTAGGAAGAAAGTCCAATCAACCTTACTTTCCAGGCACCCAGAAGGTCTCAATAAATATTTGTTGAATGGATGAAAGAATACCGAGGTTCAGTTTAAGATTATTTTGAAGAAAAGTACCACAGCTTAAAAGGAAAATCAAAGACCTAGTCCAGCTGCCCTCATCTGACAGAAGAGGAAATAGACCCAGTTAAGGCCCTTTCTTGCTGCAAGTATCCTAGGAAATATACGGGGCCAGGTGGGTGTCCTGAACCCAGCCCCCTGAGCACAGTTCTTTTTTTTTTTTTTCCCTCTCTCTCTTTTCAGATTTATTTATTTATTTGGTGGGGGAAGTGGCAGAGGGAGAGAGAAAATGTCTCAACTTCCACGGGAACCTCTCTCTGCACCAGACACGTGCAGGACACGGCCATTTCCTGCACAAAGACTATAGGGTTTAAGGACGACAGAGTTAAGGTCAAGATTTGCAGGCAGGGCTGACCCGAGTTAGAATTCTAGTCCTGCTGTTGACTCACTATCGTCACTTAGCCTTTCTGGGATTTTCTCTTCTTATGTGTCAAATGGAAATGATGATACCTGCCTTGCTGGGTGGTTGGGAGGATTAAATAGAAACCCTACAAGTGCCCTATATGCTTGGCATAGAGTAGGTGCTCAGGTCAGGGCAGCTTCTATGTGTTTCTCTCCCCATGAAGTGCCCGCTGGACCAGACAGTGCACGTGCATCCCCTCTCCCAGGTCCTCAGGTGAACATGGTCCCCAGCACTGACTACATTTTCAGTGTGAGACTGTGATATTTTACTGGAGTCTAACAGGGAGCACTAAAAGAACGAGGAATGAGGAGGCCCAGGATGGGGAGCTCGGAGTGGGGGTGCTGTGCTGGGCTGGCAGCCAGCAGGCCTGGCCCTGAGCCCTGGGCAACCACCTTTCTGAATCAGATCCTTCCCTCAGAGCAAGCAAGCAGGCAAGCGGGCTCTGGCGGAAGTCCTGGCCAAGACAGGGAATCTTTGTGAGCTCTTGGTTCTCCCCACAGGCGCCCCCCTTCTTCCTTGTCATTGCCTACAAGAGCCCGGGGAGTGGGGCTCCAGGCAGGAAAGCAGCTCCCAGGCCTCCAGGCCCTCATCACCCCTTCATCAACCTCTAGCCACCTTAGCCTGGCATTCCAGGCCTAAGAATCAGCCCTCTCATCAGTTCTCCCTCCTCCCTGCCTCATCTTCCCCTCCGTGGCTGCCACCCTGTCTAGTACACATGGTCTCGCTATCTCTTTGATTCTTCTGCAGAGGTGTGAACCAGGCCAGGACTGTGGATAAGTAGGGAGAGGACTTCACTCCTGGAGAGATCAACATTCTGCTCCCATTGTCTGCTGCTCCTAGGACAACACTTCACCCCCGCTCCAACCAGTCCTAAGCACTCGGACTTTGGTTTCGTCTTTCCTGGCCGTGGCTTAGCCCCGAGAGTAACTTTCCTCCTCTGTACAAAGAGACAAAAGTCCTACCTTGGGCAGGCGCTGATATGGCATTTTTCTGTCCACTCAGGAATTTGAGGAGACTCCCTGGACTCTTGTCCTTGCCTTGCCCCCCAATAGCCTGGTGTCTCATCACCACCCAGATCACCACCCAATGGCTTGGGCTTCAGGAACCTGAACTCTGAAACCACCACCTCTCTGAGGTCTAGCCTTGTAGGAATCATTGCTCAGAACTCTCCTTCTGCCTACTGGACCCCTGGGTGGTCCTCCTCACTCCTCAGTCCAACTGAGGGACGTATCCCTGTGACACTCTTGCTGACCACTATCCTACTCTCCCACCATCACCACCATGCAGAGCCTCTGCCTGTCTTGTTCACTACTGGATTCCCAGTGTCTGCCCAGGATCTTGGAACCAAACGCGGGCTCTGCAAACAAAAACTGCCTGCTTGGGCCAGGTCCTCCCCCCTCCTATACTGTTAGCACTTGAACTCACCTTAACTTCACTGAGAACATTTCTGCATGGAAAAAAAAAACAAACCCATAGGGGCATCTGGGTAGTTCAGTTGGTTAAGCACCGGACTCTTGATTTCAGCTCAGGTCATGATCTCAGAGTCATGAGATCCCGGCAGCCTCAGGCTCCGTGCTCAGCGGGGAGTCTGCCTGAGGAGTTCTCTCCCTCCGCCCTCTCCCCACTGCTCACTCTCTCTCTCTCTCTAAAATAAGCAGATAAATCTTTAAAAAAAAAAAAAAACATAAAGTCAGACAAATGACAAATGAAGGAAACATTTGTATATAAGACAGACAAAATACTAATGTCTTTAATATTTTTATAAAGCAATAAGAAAAGTATCTTTGTTCATGTTCTTTATGCAAGTAGGAAGAAATAAAACTACAAAAAAGAGAAAAATGGACATTTTTGTATCTGTAAAAAGATGCTTGACCTCACTCAAAACAAAAGGAAAATCAACCTAACCATGAGCTATGCCCCTCAGACGGGCCTAGAGCAAACCGGATGTATTTATGAGACATCTGCGTGCACATGCTTGCAGTAACAGGGAAGAATATTCACGACAGCATTGTTCGCAGCTATCAAGGGCCAGACTGTGATGACTTTAGCTAGAGGACCATAGAGTTCACTGCTTAAAAAAAAGAAGAAGAAGAAGAAGAGGAGGAGCTAGTGGGCTGGATTTATCAAGCCATAGTTTACCAGCCCCTAGTTCAGATGAACAAGAGACTAGACGTGATCTTGATGCCTCACTACAGGAATGCCTAAACACTTATCTCATGTCCCTGGGATGAAATACGCCTACGGAGAGGGGGGTGCTTATAGTGGCCTCCATGTACATTTTGAAAGGAAAAGATACACATCCGTCGTGTATACCGTAAGATTCCCTGGAAAGATACAGAAGAGCTACCCTGTGGAAGAAGAAAATTAAGAGTCTAAGGGAGCCAAGGCTGGAAAGAAAACTTTTCATGGCATACCCTATTGCTCTGTTTGAAAGGTATTCACACTGTAAGTACATGTTAACATTAAAAAAAAAAAATAGCTCCTGAACCCCCCAAATAAAGATGTTCCCTGAAACAAAGAGATTCATGGTGAAGTAACTTTGGTCCACGCAGGGTTAAGCAAAGTTAATGTGTTTTTGCTACAGTACTGGTGGGGGTGGGGGAGTGACCTTCAGTATGCTAAGGTCCTCGTGAATCGTGAATCCGTGAGGACACTGTATGCGGCACTTCCCATGTTTATTGCAAGACCACAGAGAACCTCTGTGGGCCAGGATTCTGCGGAAGTGATGCTGAAAATCACCACCTCCAAGAGCAAACACAGATGTCACAGCATTCACTAGTCTATTCTCTGCTATATGCGTGCATACACACACACACTCTTCCTCCCTCTCTCTCTCTCTCTGGGATAGCCTTTCTTGAAGTGCTTTCCTCAGGTCACTCCTCTTGTGAGATGCTCCGTGGTCAAATATTCTTGGGAAACACTGTCTGCCTAAGTGGGTGACAAATTATTGCTCATTATTGCTTCCCCCAGATTTGACTACTTCTCTGTCTTTGTTCCCACCATTCCTTCCATCTGACTGTTGTTTGTTTTAATCCATTTCTACCTGCCAAAGTTCCGACTCATCCATCAAGGCTTGGGTCTTACGCTTCTTGGATCCTGGCAAAATTCTCAAGCTACCTAACAGGTGTCCGCAGACTCTTACTGAAAGAAAGGAGTTACTGAGTGCAGTAGAGGAATGACTGGGGGAGGGATGGAGAGTGGGGATTAAATGACTGGGGTGATTGTGTTTGGGTTAATAGTGAGTGATACAGTAGTGTGTTATGCCTGGGTTGGCAATTCTACTCACTATGGGTGGTGTAGGCTGAACTTCCCCCCCATAAGTCTGACTGAGAGTTCCCAAAGCAGCTTACTGGCCCGATCTTGGGCAGTCCCAAGGATGAGCGAGATGTCCCTCTCTCCTAAGCCACTCCCTCAGGCTCTTATACCCATCCAAAGCCCCACTGAGAAAAATGCCCACCTCTGGTTATGGATCTCCACGTGTCTTGCCACACCGTGTGCCCTTGGCCTTTAGACTGTCTCCACAGGCACTCCAGGGAAGGTGGGCACTCCCCTGAGTTGTTTTTTTTTTTTTTTTTTAAGATTTTATTTATTTATTTGACAGAGAGAAATCACAAGTAGACGGAGAGGCAGGCAGAGAGAGAGAGGGAAGCAGGCTCCCTGCTGAGCAGAGAGCCTGATGTGGGACTCGATCCCAGGACCCTGAGATCACGACCCGAGCGGAAGGCAGCGGCTTAACCCACTGAGCCACCCAGGCGCCCCTCCCCTGAGTTGTTTTGACCAAAGAACCTTGTGTGGGGTCTGCAGAAACTGAGCTGTCCTCCCTTTGTGCCCAGACTCTACAGCATACTGGACACCCCAACAATGGCCCTCTCAGGGACTGTGTGAGGGTGGACCTGCACAGGGATCCAACATGGGAGGAGGCCAGTTGACTGGCTTATCCCTACAAGCAATTTCCTCTGGAACCTTCAGCAAATTGCCTAACCTCTTTGAACTTCATGTCCCCTAACTCTACAATGGGTGCGCCTACCTCGGTGGCTACTTGAGAGGACTAAGTTACATAAAGCAGATGACAGCAGCTGGCAAAGCAGGCACTCTGCGGCCGTTTCCCTCTCCCTTCTTCCTCAGTGTGGATTCTGAAACTGCTAGAGAGACCGTTTCTTCGTTTTCAATTGTACGGTGCGAGGACACTGAAAGGAGGATACACTGGGGTGGATGGGAAGGCAGCTGGGGCCCAATCTATGCCCATATAGGTATGCACATTTCAAAGCAGCCTCACCCCCAGGGAAGGCTTCCCTGAGCCTTTCCCCTTCCAGGGTTCTTTTATCCTTCTGCTTGTAACTAGCTGGTATTCTCATCAGTCTCCCTCTGGCCCCACCGACCTCCCACACATGTGGGCCCCCCTCAGATCAGGTACTAAGGATGACAAAGATCTGTGTTCCCAAGCCCCCCAGGCTTGGCACGGAGTGGGGTCACTGGATGGTATAGTGGGAAAGGCTAGTTTCTGCCGCTGCTACTGAAGGTCCCTGAAAGCACAATTTTACTTACTACCTAGAAGGTGCCAAGCTCTTGACCAAAATGAACAGGTACTGGGATCCCAGGCAAGGACAGGGATGAGGGGACAAGAGGCGGGAATAGGCAGAGCTGGAGAAAGGACAAGCCGCTTTGTGATTTGCCTTTGGGCATTCAGTCATTAAACTCAATGAGCATGTATAAGTGCCTCATGTTTTCCAGGTCCTTTGCACATTCTGGCTTGGGGTACTGCAGCGTGTTAGTGAACAGTGGTGTGGACCTGGCTCTATGCATTCTTAGGTAGGTTACTTAAGGTCTGAGTCCCGGTGCTATCATCAGTAATATGGACATTATACTCAATGTTTCACAAGGTTGTTTTGAGAATCACATGAGTTTGTTTATGTAAATTGCTTGACACAGTTCTGCTAACAAATGGTATGCTGATATAATTGTTAAAGATAATAATCCTCACTCAGTCCTGTATGGTTGGAGTTAGAGTTCTGGCAGACCTTGGGGTCCAGGCTAGCAAGCCAGTTCCTTCGTCTACGTGCCAGAGAAGACACAGGCAGAGCGGGAACAGATCCCTGGCCAAGGGTTTGTGGGACTCTCTTCCCATCTGAGCTGTTGTTTTTCCCTGAGTTCAGAGCCTGCAGCGCAGGCGTGCGTGCTGCTCCGCCAAGCACCCCTCCGGGGAAAGTGGTATGTGGGGCCGGGCGCAGCTTGCACATAACTGTGCAATAAAGGCAACTTCCTGCACTCACAGCTGAGGATGTACTTAAGGTACAGTCCCTTGCTGGGCCTGCAACGTGCCGCTCGGAGCACCTCCTCTCTCTGTTGTTCCTTCTGAGTTACAGCCTGGTCCCCGAGAGTTCACTGCTTCACCCCAGGACATTGTCTTACTAGGGTTTGAGGCAATAATAATGACACAAATGTATTTGTGAAATTTTCCACTGTTCCCAGTACGCTATCATAGTCATGATTTCGTTTGATCTCCATAATTTTTTAACATGTGGAGAAAGTGAGGCACAAGGCATTAACCCGCTTATCTGAGGTCCTAGAACTCGTCACCAGGTATATTCACAGTCTAGTGCCTATTCGATTCCTTAACATCTGACACTCACTGGGTGCTGCCTAGAAGCCGGTCTCTACCCACATTCAGTCCTAGTAATCCTCCCAACCACCCCGTGCGGCAGAAACTGCTATTCTTCTCCCCCAGATGATGGAGAGCAACTAACTGACAAGAGCAGGTAGGTGGCAGAGGCAGGGATCACATTCAGATAGTTGAGCTCCAAAATCAACACTCTGAATCTCTATGTCAGGGTTTCTTGACCTCATGCTATGGACATTTGGGGCCAGAAAGCCCTTTGTTCTGGGGGGGGGGGTCCTATGCACTGATGTTCAGTCGCTTCCCCAGCCTCTGCACACTAGATACTTTGTCCCCCACAGTAGTGACAACCAAAAAGCCTTCAAACGCTGCCAAGTGTCACTTGAGGGTTAAAATCGCCCCCAGTTGAGAATCATCACTCTGTGTTATACTGTCCTAACATGACAATATATAGGTTTTTTTTTTTTAAACTATGGCAACCCCTAATTTTAGACAAAATATGTTTTATAGTCTTCTTTCCAAAATGAGTCAACATTCTGATTCAAATAATCTTAACTGCTCACCTCCTATGCCTGGGCAATTTATAGACCATTTAAAAAATGAATTGATGCTTAGGGAAATCAAGCAACTTGCCCAGAAGGATAAAGCTAGCATGTGGTAGAACAGGAACATGAATATTGGTCTCAAGGTCCACATGACGAAATTTTTTGGGTAGTATTTATTTTGAAGTGACACATTCAGTATTTTCTCATTTCTAAGATACACTTTCTCCCCATAACTTAATGGTTTTGAAACTGAGATGCAACTTAAAACCAGTGTGTGTTTATAGCGGAGATATTTTTTTATTCCCTTAAAAGTCGCAATTTTAATTAAAAGCGTGTCTCATAACTAATAGCCTCTTAGAATTGAGATTTGAGGGCCAGAGCTGTGAATGTGGCAGAAATGCTAAAGAAAAGGGAAAGATGGATGGAAAGGGAAGAGACAGAGCAGTAGCCCTCCCTGTCTGGGAAGACACCTGGTCTCCTGCCCTGGCAGTCCAAAGTCTGCACCCCTCCCTGCACCCCTGTCCAGCTTTTAGGACCTACCTCATACCATACTCCTCCAAGTCTTTCCAGGTCCTTTGGCATGAAGCCCATGAGCCTTTCCTAATTTCATCAAGGAGCTTTTTCTATCAGAGCACTTCAGTGACATGATAACAAATATAGCTGACTAAACATTTTCTTTTTAATCATGGAAGTATTAGTATCCTTGCTTTACAGATGGGAAGACTGAGGCCCAGAGAGGGGCAGCAACTTGCCTAACCTCTCTTTTAAGGGTACAGATGAGACTTGAGTCTCTAGGTTATTCATGTCCTCAGTACTTCCTGCTTGTTCTGGGATAGTCTCCCATAACCAAGAAGTCAGGTTTGCCAAGCCTTCTCTTGGACAAAGTGGCATTCCAAGTCGTGTTGAGGTTTGCCCGTGACTGCACAATCAACAGAGTGACATCTGAAGTCAGGAAGGTGAAATTGTTCACCCAATGCCACATAGCTCCCAAGTAGCAACACCGACTTATTGTCCTCACACCAAACCTCTGCTTCTTACTGGTCTGTCCAACCCTGCCCCTTCCCTCATTTGGATGCTTTCAGGTCCCAGCCAGGCCTGCCTCTGCTCTCATCAGCAGGGAAGGGACAGCAGTCTCATCCAGACCTCCCCAATGAACACCTACATCCCTGCTGTCATTGATGTCACAGGGGTTGTGGTCTGGTCCCTCCAGCATAGCCCACCAATGTTGAACTCTTCTAGAGAGGACCTCAAATCCCTCATTTAGCAGAGTGATCTGCATGGGACCCTTCTGCAAACACCAGACTCTGTGTCAGAGAGCCACAGAGCTAGAGGAGACATGAAGTTGAGTTCCGGTGGTGCTGCATTTTGGCAAGTCAGTTCGGGATGACACCAACATTCTCACAGGCTGTCATGAAGACTGAAATGACATAATGTCTGTGAAGACCCTTGGTACACTCTCCAGTGCTGTGGTAGAGTTGAGGCTAGCTGCATCGTGTTTTGCCAAGACACGGGCTCTGGCTTTGGACAGACATGGACCATGTGACTGCAAGCAAATAATTTCCTTGAAATTCAGTTCTCTCACGGGGATAATGTATCCATCTCATAAAAGTGTGGGTCTTAAATGAGGTTTTATATATAAGGGATCTCATACAGTGCCTGGCATACAGGAGTCACTCAGTAAGTATTAAATTCCTTCCTAAGTATCATTATATGAAGCATAGCAGAAACCATTACCTTAGTTCTATTATTTAAGCAAGCTGATCAATTTCATACTATGGGGTAGAGACAAGAGTGCTTGAATGAGCACTGAGATTGCTAATGATTTTAAAGCACCAGCAGTCATTTTGTGTTCATCATCTATCACCCAGGGAGACTGCGAAGCTGGACAAGGAACTGCATCCCAGAGGAAAATGCCACTACCTAATGGAGGTAATTTAAAAGTGCACATCTCTCCCTCTGTACTGTTCCAGGTCTGCTCCCCTTCTCTATAAAAAGGCTGGAGCCGAGACACAAACAGGTTCTAAAGAGGGCAATGAAAATTATATGGGTTGTGGTTTCAGAAGGGAAGGAAGAGAAGAAAAAACAAGGCAGAAATTACTTGACTTGGAAAGGAAGGGGTAAGACGGGTGATAAATAAGAGGGTATTATATGGCAGGGGAGGTTGGTGAGTCACATGCCAAGGTCATTATTGTGGCAGGGCCTAGGGGAACCAGAGGGATCATGTCTCAAGACCTGGAACGCTTTGGAAGACTATACAAATCACAGACGTTATTAATTATGATTAACAGTGACCAATGTGGAGTTTGCTTTTTTAGTTCAACTGTGTTCTCAAAATTTTCTAAACATGCCCAGAAACTGCAGACTGGAGTCTGCCATTCACATCTATGAGCCTATGAAGGACTCTGTTCCTGTGGCAGTCCACACAAGCAAGAAATCTAGGCTTACCATCTCTTGGAGTATGCCCTGACCAGGGGGTGATTGTTAATTCCTAAGCAGGAATTTCAACAGTTTTCAGAGATTGGACAGCTCCAAATGCCTTTCCATCCTCATCTCCAGTTGCTTTCCCTTCCCCTCAACCCTGAAGCCACTCTGAATTTCCCAGTGGTCCTAAAACACATCATTTGGACATTCCTTCAATACACACAAAGCTCCTATTACATGCCAGGCACTGTTTCAGGCTGTGGGGTACAGCTGTAGTGAACACAAGGTCTTATCCCTTAGAGAACTTATATATGAGTATGCAAAGACCAATAATTTCTAGTAAAGGTAGGCTAGTTTTAAAATGGGAGGCAGAGAAAGGTTTTCTGTAGAGATATTTAAGCAAAGACCTAAATGCTGCAGAAGTGAATTAGCAGCTAACTGGGTTGATAGCTTTCAAGGCATAGCGATTATAAAGGTCTTGAATGAGCTTCTCTGAATGAACTTGGTGAGTGGGAGAAACCAGAAGGAAACCAGAAAACCTGGGCAGGGTGAACAGGAATCAGACTAGGATATGCCAGAGGATGGTATGGATCAGATCATGGAGGTGTGTAGTTCATGTATGGTCAGAGCTTAGATTCTGGTCCAAGACCACTGAAAAGGTCTGAGAAGAGGACGTCCATGATCACTCTGGCTATTGGCTGGAAAATAAACTTGGAGGGAAAGATAAAGAGACATGGCAGTGGTTTTAAATTGCAGTGGGAACAGTAGAGGTGGTTAAGGAGGAACTGGGGGCAAGAGGTGGGGGTGCACTAGTGACAGACAGGACCTGGGTCTTAAGAATTCCCAGCTTAACAACTTGCCACAGTGTCAATGTCTTATCTCTAGCAAAAACACCGGGCGTAATGTCTGGCAGGATGTGTGTTAAATGGAACTGGAAAAGTAGTAACAAATCTTCCGGAAGAAAAACGTCTTCACATAACTGATCTTGAAATTCTAATATTCTATTTCAGAAAGCTATTTAATCTCTTCCAAGATAGGAAAAATATACATATTACAGAAAACATGGAAAATAGAAATGTCAAAGAAGAATTTATAAATCTTCATACTCCCACCACCTGGAGCTAATCATAAGTATTCTGGTGTACTTTCCTTCAAGTCTTTTCACACACATTTTTAAAAAGATGGTTATTTCTACTCTGAGGAGCAAACTGGTTGACCCAAATCAGTTGGTCGGGGTTTGACTCCTACTCCACCACTGAATGGCCCTGAACAAGTCACTTTTGGATCCATAAAATGAGGATAGCAAGAGCCGCTGCACCAGGTTATGGTGAACCTAAAACAACTGACGAATACGAAGTCCCTAAGAGGACACAGGACATAGTAAGTGCTCAACGTATAGCAGCGGCTGTTACTAAAAGGAAGTCCAAATTCCACAAGATACAATTATAAGGAAAGCTTTCAACATCTCATTTTTTTAGGAAAAAGGCTTTGCAAATCCATAATCTAACCACATGTCCTCTTCTGAAGAAAAATAATCACACCAAGAATAGGAATTTGCCAATAAAGATGTAAGCAATATTTTTTAAACATTTTTAAACATTTTTAAATTTTTAAAAACATTTTTAAACATTTTTAAAACCAAAATTTTACAGTAACACAAAACAGAAATGTGCCAGGAACTAACCCCAAGCCCTGGCCCGCTTAATAAATCTCTCTCCTGTAAAGCTGACATACTTATGGGATTACGGTTTACATGAGTAACAGTTTAAAGGGTGGACACTACTCACCTGCCAAGAAAGAATTCTTTCAGGCTTTCCATTTTCAGTTACGTCCATGTGGTACAACAGAACACCACACTATTGGGACCCTTCCGTTCTCCCTTCGGCCTCTGCCACCACCGAATGGTGTCACCCTGAGCAAGATGTCCTGTCCAGTCCTCTGTAAAACGAGAGGTTGCTTACCTAGTTTCCAAAACTCCTTCTGGACCTAACTCTACCATGTAGGTTTTACAGTTTAATATGTGTAAAAGTGGTTGGAAAAAGAAATATCCTCTTAGTCAGAAGGGGGGAAATGAATAACATTATGGTTGATCCTTGCACAACACAGGTTTGAATTGCATGGTTCCAACTACATGTGAATTTTTTTCAGTAAACATACTGGAGAATTTTTTGGAGATTTGAGACAATTTGAAAAAATTCATAGATGAACTGCATAACCTAGAAATAGCATAAAAATTAAGCCAAACTTAGGTACTATTATAAGAATAAAGTATACAATAACATATACAAAATATGTGTGAATCAACTTTTTTTATGCTATCATTAAGGCCTCTAGTCAGCAGTGAGGCTATTAGTTAAGTTTTGAAGAGTCAAAAGTTATTCACGATTTTCAATTGTGCAGGGGAGTCAGTGCTCATAAACCCTGCATTGTTCATGGGCCAACTGCATATAGGTACATTTCTAATATTAAGATGACAAATCACATTTTCATTGAGCATCAAGAGACTAGCTTAAGAACATTTAGGATCATAAAGTCCCACAGACACACAGTTTTCAAAGGTGGATATACTCAGTAAATGTCAATTTCTCGGTGGCTTCAAACCTATTCCAACTGGACTTATTGGCAATTGTTGGTGAATCTAGCTTAGTTTTATATACCATTATCAATTAAATGAAACAATACATGGGAAAAGAAATATTGTTTTTATAGGTTTCTGCAAAGGCTGTTTGTTGCCAACCCCCTACTCTCAGCTGAAACGGAAGACACGTAGAAACCACACGATTCTCACAAGGACTTACATCTATTGAAGAGCCAGGCAAGCCTGGGAGCACATGTAAGGGCTGCTTGACTCAGATTTCAAGGACGGAAAGCCTCCAGAAAAGTGACGACCAAGCTGAGGTCTGGAGGACAGTGAGGGTATTAGGGTAATGATTGGAGACAAGTGTACCTGCGGTATCACCTCAAGTCTGCTCCACTCACACCACAGGTTCTCATCTTGAGAGGGTGACCCTAAGTCCTGGTTTGCTCTGGATAGTCCCAGTTTATGCTACTCTGGCATAACTAGTAAAAGTGCTTCCTTACACTCTCAAAAGTGCCCTGGTCAGGAGGATCTTATACCAATACTCTACCTTTAGCCCAGTTCCTGGAAGATCCTGACTTGCAGATCTGGCTACCCCATGTGACTCAGCTCACTGAAGTATGGGCTCAGTTTTATTTACCCTGGCACCCATGGCATGGGCTCCACCTCACTCTCATCTTTATATCCATGACACTTAGCCTCTTGCTTGGGGCTAAAGAGACTGACCACTACAGGCATTCAAGACAGTATTTGAAATTAGCATGAAAAGCCTCAAATACAAGGGACAACAAATTAGATTCATAAATCTTTACATCATGCTAAAATGCTGGTTCCAGCTTTCACCAGCTGCATGACCTTCTAATTCCTAGGTTTTCACCTGAAAAAAAAAAAAAGCGGAGATGCTATTGTTTTCACAGGGTGGTAAGCTGAAACCAGACAATCCAGGTAAAGTGCTTCAGCACAGCCCCTTGCAGGCAGTGAGCACTCTTAACAGCAGCTACCACAATGATAACCACTCCTCTTGCTACCACAGCCATTTTTGCTGTAGGAAAATCAAACCAACACCTAACAAACATCCAGTAGGGACTCAGTAAGTGTGCTCTAAATGAATGCTTGGTCTCATGCTAGGTGCTGGCTGCAGATTCTTGGACTACAAGATGCATTAATCAAAATTACAGTTTCTAAGTCACAAAGTTTGACTCCCCTGTGACTCCTTGACTCCCTAACACAGTCCAGTTTTAAGAACAATTATAAAAAGCCCACCACATACCCATATGCAGCACAGAACACAGCCACCCTCTCTGGCTGTATCTTAGATATGTTAGCAGCATTTAAACCTTATCCTTGTTGGAACTATGCCCTCTTTTAAAAATTACTCTTCTATAAGCATGCCAACTTAGATATCTGGGTCCATCTCGACTGTTTTTGAACTGTCAGCCTCAAGTTTTAAGTGATTAATGAATATATAGAAAATTAGGAAGGCTTCAGATTGAGCCAATAGTAGTTTTCTTGATCCTCCAATTACAATATCCTCTTTGCAACATATCCTCGTTGAACATTTGGAATGAATTAAGACTTTAAACTTCCAGATGTTTAAACTACTACTGTAAATCCAAACTCATTAAAAAGGGCAGATTTACTACCTCTACTTAGTTTTGAAGTCTGTTGTTCACCCTGTCCACATAATTTATGAAATCAAATACATTGGCAGGTAGTGTACTCTATTTATACAGTATTCACAGTGAGAAATAAAGGACATTTTAAAAAGTCCTTTTTAAAAAGGAAATTAACTGCCATTTTAACCAACCTATAGATCACACTTATTGTTTCTAAGCTAGTAATTGTTTCCTGAAACTGATCTAGTAGAGATTTTTATGCTAATCTGTACTAAAAATTTCTTTGCTTTTTCTGGCCACAAAAAGCTGGCTACAGAGGAGCATTTGATTACAGCAAGAAGACAGCTGCACCCACTCTCATGAAATAAATGGACCTGGATCTACAGTCCTTTGTGGTAGTGTCTTGGCAGCCAAACAAAGGTGGCAGCATTTCTACACCCAGTTTGGGAAGTCTCAGAAGTTTCAGACTAGCCCCCCCACCCCCGCCAAAAGAATCTACATCGACTATAATGAGCACATTCTAGAGATGCCGTGCTGAAAGCTGGCAATGGATAAAGCAGGAACATAAAAGGAGCCTATTCCTAAAGCAAATATTTCTTTTATAAACCATAAGAATGAAGTGGCTTTCATAATTAATTTTAAGATTGAAGGATTGAAGTACACGGCTCTGGCACTTATTAGCTATATAATTTGGGGCAATTCATTTACCTCTCTGAGCTCAATTTCTCAACTGAAAAATGGGGATAATAGTTGCTTGAGTTTTTCAGAGCACTGGAATGATACAGTCAAAGTGCTCTGTAAGCTGTAAAGTATCATATAAATATGAATAAACACTGCAAGTACAACTTTCCTGTTTTATGAATCACTCACTTCAAATAGCACTTTGAAAGTCACTGTCCTGGGGCACCTGGGTGGCTCAGTGGGTTAAAGCCTCTGCCTTTGGCTTAGGTCATGATCCCCGGGTCCTGGGATCGAGCCCTGCATCGAGCCCCGCATCGGGCTCTCTGCTCTGCAGGGAGCCTGCTTCCTCCTCTCTCTCTGCCTGCCTCTCTGCCTACTTGTGATCTCTAATAAATAAATAAAATCTTTAAAAAAAAAAAAAAAGAAAAAAGAAAGTAGTTGTCCCTAAAATGAAATAAAAATCAGATCCAATTAAGTTCCTGCAGAGGAACTCGCCTCAAGAGGGGTCTCTTCAATTCAATCAATTACTATTTACCTCAGGGTTTTTGTTAGGAATTAAATAAACATTACACAAAAATTACTTATAAGCATTTGTTCGCATTTATTCTTCAGGTAACAAATCCTATGTTATGTTTCAACTGTGTAACTTTTTTTTTTCCCCCAAAACTGAAGAGTGGTTAGGTCAAAAGCAAAAATTTCTCCAATTAGATTTGCTATGTCTTAAATCTATTTTCTAGTATATTTCACAAACTGTTTAGATTTAATATAGAATTAAAAAAAACTGAACAGGCTTTTATAGATACCCTCTATGTCTTTTTAATTTTAGTAAATTTGATTCACTTACCTTTGAGTGTGTGTATGTATAGTTACAAATTAGTAAAATTATAGTCCAAGGGCCAACTCAGAACTGTAAGCTCTAGTAAGAAAAGTGCATCTGCTATTGCTAGCACTTAAATCTGGCACACACCAGGCATTCACCTAGAATTTGTGGAATAGTCACAATACCTATCACTTTCTATCTAATCTTGCAAAAGCAACAATGTTTTATATGTGGGGAGACCACCAATGACTCAATCTATTTTCAAATATCAGTTTGTGAACGTGCCTTAAAAAATTAAGATTTGGGGGTTTTCAATAAATTCCCAATTTAGAGAACACATACAGATTATAAAAACAAATGATGGGCATCTTAAAAGCTTACCCAGTGCTAGCTGCAGGACTGTTTTACGTATATTATTATGATGGAGAGCAAACAGGGTTGTATTCTGCAGTTCCTCTCATCAAGACAAGAAGTCTTTTCCTCACCCCTTGGATCTGCGCCAGCCTTATGACTTGCTTTGACCAAAAGAATGTGGTGAAAGCAATGTTTGGTGAGATCTCAAGCTCAGCCTTTGAAGCTATTGCCTCCTTTGCCTTCTTAGTACTCTGACCACTATGCCCTAAGCCCAAGATAAAAGACCACATGGAGAGACCCAGCTGTTCCACCCACTCCCAGCCAATCTGCCAGCTGAAGGCAGAGTGCCCCTAAGACACTAGCAAAAGAACCGTTCAACCAAGCCACAGAGCTGAGAAATAATGAACTGTATTTTGAAGCCACTAAGTTTGGGGATGTTGTTATGCAGTCATAGGTAACTGATGATAAATTATCTACCCTTCACAGCACAACCATAAGTGTGTTTTTTAGAGCTAAGGAAACATACCCAGGCCAAATAATCTACCAAGGACAAACACCACTCCCCCCCCCCCCCCCCCAGTGCAGGCTTTGAGTTCATGACCCTGAGAGATTAAGACCTACCATGAGATCAAGAGTCCCATGCCCAATTCAGACACCCAAAAGACTGAGCCCCAAGTAGGGGCTCCAAGGTCATACCACTCTTAAGTGTCCTAAGAACTCCATAGAAGCAGGTATTTGAAGGCCAGCTGTCTCCGTCCTTGCCATTCTGCCACCATGAACCTGATCAGTTCTTTCTGCCAAAGACAGAGGCTCATCTTAGAACTGGCTATAAGATAAACTCTGTTATCTTTTTCAAAACCTGAATGGGTAATGTGTCCTGATTTAACACATCTGTCATCCTTGTCCCTGACAGGGAAATGCACTGCCAGCTATCATTAAGAACTGTACTCTGCAAATGCTCCGCACTCTGTTTTCTGAAACTCAAGTAACACTAACATATCCCAACATAGAATAATTCAGTGACATCTCGGCATAATTAATTCATTTACATTTTGGCTATCAACAATTACACAAACCCCGAAAATTTGTAACAGGCTCATAGAGCACATAATATTTTTTAAAAAATCAGTTAGATAAATCTTATTATTTAGAAATTACTCAAATAAAATGTCATTTATATACCCCAAGCAGTAAACCATAAACCACACCGCCCCCCAAAACCCCGTCTTCAATTGAAAAGGTGATATTTTTGAAAAAAGAATTTACCACAAGAATTCACTTTGTCCCCCACCAAAAATCACATACTTGAACTTTAAACAAAATTCACATTTTATTTAAGTTGAAATAAACTATACAAAATTGATCTTTTTCACCAAAAATAACAGTAATATTTTCTGTATTATTCCTAGATAAACCACAAAACACTTATTTCTGTAGGTTTTCCAGGTTTTGTTTATAAATCAAGACGAGGCAGTAGATATAGTCATGGAAAAAGACAGAGGAAAACAGACAAATCAGTTGTCAGTATCCATGGCCTCTGATCCTGCCTTGACCATGAACAGAGGTGTTCAACATATACCTGCTAAAAAGCTTATGAAGTTGTAGGTGTTTCAACATACTCGTGCTAAAGACCTTATGAAGATGTAGGCTCAACAAAGGAATGTAAACAGCAACAACCCAATGTGGAACAATGGGAGGCTCTCCCATTCAAACTTTAACTCTAACTTGTTCTGTTAAGTTCATTTGATAAAGACAAAATCTCTACTGCAATCCTTGCTTGGCAAGCTCATATGTTTCTGTCTGGTAACTCCCTGAACTGTTCATTACAGATTTTAACATACTAACACTCCTACTACTCAAGGGTCACTCATGAGCTTCTTGTAACATTTTCTAAAATGTATCCCTTCCCCCCATACCTCTTCAAAATCTTTATCTTCTAAGAAGTGATAACTCAATACCCGACAATTGGATCCAGTGATAATAAATGTTATGTCTAAAATGACTTAACTAAAACAATTCCCAAGTGCCACTAACAGAAATCCCACAGAAGTGTAATGTGGCACTTTCAATGCTATCTTCTGGAAGAACAGGTATATCTCCAAAGCATGAGAGTTTAAACAGGGGCCATTTAAATAGGCAGATTATCAACGGCTAATATACTCAATGAGAGGTCAATACGTCAAGATATTCAGTGATTAAGTGGCCTACATACACCTGACAGCTTTTCTGTAAGATGTTTTCAAATTTCTTACAGATTTTTCCAAATATCAAACATAAGAGAAAGCCTACTTTAAACGTTTCTTAGGTATTTTCAATGGTTTCTGAGTTATCTGTAGGAAGCTCTGACCTAGTTGTATAGAGTTTGATATATGTGTCCACCATTAAATCGAGATCATGTTTTATGTCAAAATTTATGTTAAGCAAAGCCAAGTTACTTGACCGTTGGTCTGTCAAAGTGTTCCTCAGGTATGCTTTGAGACGCTTTCGTCCATTTTCATAGCGTTCATTCTCAACCTTCATCACAGGAAGAATACACAGGACTTTCAGCAATGCATAAACATTGGGAAAAAACTTGATGTCTGGTAGATGGAGGGCTTCATAAATGGTAGATGGAAGCTCTATATCTTTCCCCCTGTGTTTCCATTTGATTCTCCAGCAATGCAGCTCAGCTGAGAGTGTGTCAGGATTGGGCAAGTCACTTCTGTACATGTCAGCATGGTGTTCCTCTGATGTGTTAAATTTGAGCTGTCCCATGACAGAGGGTACAAGAGATAAGCATTTAAGAGCTTTGAGGTGCTGTTCTGAGAATATATCTTTCAGTTCCTGAATAATGTGTTCCACTGTTGGAACACTTAGAGTTTCCTTATAGTAACTCTCAGAGGTGAGCTGAGATTCCAGGTTACCTTGCTGGGCTCTGCGGAATTTCCCGGGGAGTTTCATCTGAATATCAAGTTTAGTTGCCAAATTTGTGGCTTCTTCAAACCAAAATTCATGATAAACTTCAATATTTTCCATCACTTCATTTAGTGAATGCAGCACTGCAGTCAAGCTACTGGCTGCAAAGAAGACATCAGAGGTCTGCCCTTGGAGATTTTTCCCAAAGGCTCTTGTAAAAGATAGAACATTTTTAAGAACAACAATGGTAACGATGAAATCAAAATCTGTTACTGCACTGCAGAGTACAAAAGCTCGACCAGCTATATAGTTATTCCACCTAATATTTGTATCACTATTTATACCATCTAAACATAAAACAAGTGCTTGTAGGAGGTCCACTAAAATTTCAAAAGCATCATGCCTGCCTGTCCACTGAGAATGGCAGATCTCCTTCAGTTCTTTACCCTTTTCCTCATTGTTCTGAAAGAGGACAGAAATTACATTGTCAAGCTCCAAAAGCAGTTGTGGAGATCGATGGAAGAAAGAACAAACTTCCTCAATTGTTCCTAACGCAACAGATACTCCCACAACAGGCACTGATTTTGCCAGCCACATATTTAAGGCACAGGAAGAGCAAAGTGTGTAGACAGCCTGGGGATATTTCTCTAAAAGTCTAGAAGCAACAACTTTCATTTTGGAAGAAAATCCACTGGACACAATGTAAGCCTGTCCACGACAATACTCCATGTTTAACCCCCACTTCTCAGTTATCGTAGTGTGAAATTTCACAGCCAAAATTTCTGCATCAGCTTCATAAGGCAAGAAGCCCACAAATTCTTCTCTCAGGTTATGAGATTCATCAACAAACCTCACCAACACAGGCAAGTGTTCTTCTCCTGCTATGTCCACTACGTCATCAGTGATGATGGAAAAGAAGTGCGAGTCTCTCACTTCCCTGAGAGTTTCTTCCCGAATGCAGCTCTCACAGATCTCTAGCATCTGTTTCTGCTGTGTTTTTGAGCAGAACAATGTGTTAACTGCTGTTGTCTCAAAGCGCTTTCTCAGAACCTCTTCACCAGAATTTATCCGGCACTCCAGCAGCGCTTGAAAGTTATCAGGAGTAAAGAGACCCTCTGGAATTTCATCAGTTTCATGCCCATCCAGAGGTATGTTTTGTTTTCCCATAAGAATCAAAATTTCAAACAGAGATTTTAAGTATTCTTTGTTTTCTTTCTCTTCAAGGGTTAAAGGTAAAATATCTTCATCCTGTTCCTCACCCCCTTCTTCTGCACTAGAATTCTGAGCGTTGCTGTTGTTTATTTCTTTATGTTTTGGTACCTGTTCAGAAGTTTCATCAACTGGAAAAAAAAAAATTAATTTTATAAAAAGGCTCAGGAGGAACCATACAAACAACAAATTGTGTTTTTGACTGGTTAAATACTTAAAATACACAAACTCATCCATTCAACATTCACAAGGCACATACTGGACCACAGACTAGAGTACAGAGATTACAATAAGGCACACTCTAGAGGAGACAAAAACCGTATTACAGATATATTTTAATCCTACAGTAAATGTTGTAAGAGAGAAATGATTTCTTATAAACTTAACAAGGCATGTGACATAAAATATATACAGAGCTCTAACAGTCTGTGCCCTCAGAAAAAAGAAAAGAAAGAGAACTAGTATTTACTGAGGCACTGTGTTGGCATTTTATATGTATCACTTTACTCCTTCTACAGGCAGGTGCTATCAACACCATTTGATAAATGAGGAAAGTAAATAACTGCCCAAGGTCACGATATGGTTAGAAGGATGGAGATAAAATTCAAATCCAAGCCTGTGTGGCTCCAAGATCCAGGCTGATGCGGCTTCTATGAAATTAAGCTACATTTTTATATGGAAGAGGAGAGTGATACAAGCCAATAAAACATAAAGTATATTCAGGCAATTTTTTTAAACTTTATTTATTTATTTATTTTATATTCAGGCCATTTTTAAGGCTAATATTAGACTACTAGAAGTATCTTTGGATTTGGATAGGAAAACCAAGGCTCTGAGGTGAGTGCCCTGCCCACTGTCATAAATATAACCTTGCAAGTCCTGGGCCCTGTGGTCCCATCTAGGCTCATTTTCTGATTGAACATCATGGGACATTAGAAGCTCCAACAACAAAATGAGTATAATCACCCAAATCTGGCACCCAGTTTCAAGCCACTCTACTTCTGTATAGAATATTCTTCACTCCTGGGGCGCCTGGGTGGCTCAGCGGTTTAAAGGCAGAGGCCTTCGGCTCAGGTCATGATCTCAGGGTCTTGGGATTGAGCCCCCTATCGGGCTCTCTGCTCCATGGGGAGCCTGCTTCCTCCTCTCTCTCTGCCTAATTATGATCTCTGTCTGTCATATAAAGAAATAAAATCTTTTAAAAAAATATTAAAAAAAAAAAAAAAAAAAGAATATTCTTCACTCCTTTGCCTGACTCTAGGTCTCCTCTCCCCAGGACTACTGTGAGAATTAAGTCAATTAAGAAAAGCACGTAGATGGGTGCCTGGGTGGCTCAGTGGGTTGGGCCGCTGCCTTCGGCTCAGGTCATGATCTCAGGGTCCTGGGATCGAGTCCCACATCGGGCTCTCTGCTCAGCAGGGAGCCTGCTTCCTCCTGTCTCTCTCTGCCTGCCTCTCTGCCTACTTGTGATCTCTCTCTGTCAAATAAATAAATAAAATCTTAAAAAAAAAAAAAAAAAGAAAAGCACGTAGAATAAAGACTGGGTACACAGTACACATAAAGACTTATATTAATAGTAACAGCAACACAGTAGTAGGAGGAGACAGAGAAAGGAGGAATAATAGCAATCACTGACAAGAACGAAAACAACTTCTGGTCCTCATTTTTTGGTGACAGAGATCATCTATCAGTACCCTGCAGAAAGGCTTCTGACTTCCATTCTCTATTAGGTTAAGTGTTCCCATAGCATTTACTCCTTAAAAATGTATCAAGAACTTATCATGAGGGCGCCTGGGTGGCTCAGTTGTTAGGCATCTGCCTTTCGCTCAGGTCATGATCCCAGAGTCCTGGTATCGGTCTCCCTGCTCAGTGGGGAGCCTGCTTCTCCCTCTGCCTCTGCCTGTCGCTCTACCTGCTTGTGCTCTCTCTCTCTGTTGGATAAATAAATAAAATCTTTAAGGAAAAAAAAAAAAGAGAAAGAACTTATGCACCACACATTGGGTAGACGCAGATTCTGCTCTTGTCCTTCCTGCTGCCTCTCCTTCCCTATTCTGGGACATTCTGACTGTGTGTCTGCCACTCCTACCACACCAAGAGCACAGCCCTAGTGGGGAGAAGGCAAAATGTATGGCACAAAAGCACTCAATCAAGAAACTAAGCTAACACTTTAGTCTCACAGACAATTCCAGACCATGGGAAATGCCTACCATACACTTACATCATTCTCACAGCAGGTTTTGGACATAAAACATAATTATTTGTCCTTACCAGGTCAAGGCCTTTTTAAGACATTCAAAAGTTGAGTCATTAACACTATCACTTACTTTTTTTCTGTTTCAGTGTCCTGATTTCATCTTCACTCTAAATGACAAGAAAAAAGAAAACAACACCTTTAAGAAAACTGAACTCTAGCACATCACTATAGACTCATAAGTAAAAAGCATATCTTGACTCAAATTTAATTCCTTCAAGAGCATAAATTCCTTATAGGAAAACATCCTTCAAACAGAGATGACAGAAAAACCAGAATTGTAATTTACTAATGACTCCAAGCTCATAATAAAATACTAGAGGGGAAATAATACATTGTTTAACTTACTTTATATTTATATCATCATAACTTTGAGTTACAAGTGTTTGCTGGCTAATAAAAGGCATGAAAGTACAGGATGGGCCTTCCAAAGGGTCACAAATCATGTTCCCTACTCAATCCAATCCGAACAATCCCTGGGAAGGAGAGAGTAACACAGCGCAGAATGGAAGAGAAATGGATGCACACAGCACAGAGTGCAAGTGGCACATACATACAGGGGTAGACCGAGGAAGGACTTCCCAGTTGTGTCCTTTTCTCTCCCCCTAACCCCCCATAATGCTGAAATCACAAACCACCCCATTACTATTCTTGGGCAGACAAACAGTAGTACCAGTGGCAGCTAGAGTTAGCAGGGTACCTGCTAGGCAGCATGGAAACATTATACTGCTAACAAGAAATGTCAACAGGCTAGCCAATCTGGAACATTCCCTCATTAACCTGTGAGTTGCAACTGCAAAGATGGCAGGCAGATCTGGAAGACTATGTCTGCAATAAGGTATCTGAGGTTCCCAAGGGATAGAATATGGAGAAATGATAGCTATAGGATGGGAAAGCTGCTGAGCATCTCACCCCTGGTACATATTACTAAGAAGAATGCTGATGTGGAGGACTGTTGTGGAGTGTCAGTGTTCATCTAAGAGAAGTCCCAGAAAAACAAATAAATAAATAGAAAGAAAGAAATGTATGAAGAAATAAAAACTGAGGACTTCTCAGAACTTAAAGATGTAAATCCAGATAATTAAAAAAACCATCGAGACCCTGTTTAGCAAAAATTCAAAATGTCAAATATAAGGAAAAAAAACCTAAAGACTCTGAGGGAGAAAAGCAGATCATCTAAAAAGGAGCAAGAATCAGGCTGGCATCAGACTTCAATAGCTATAACAGATGCAAAAACTAGAAAGAATCAGTATTTCACAGACTGTACATATCCTCTTCTGTATCATTTAATTATAACACTCCAAATAAAAATTACAGTAAGGTTTTAAAAAAATAAACCCTGTAAACCAAAGACAAAAATAATCCTATGTTAATGGAATAGGAGAATTTATAAAACACTTCTGGCTAATCAATGAAAGCACTACATGTCTAAAATTGTGGGATACAACTAAAACACACTTAAGACATTTACAGCTTGAATATACATAAATATGAACTAAACATTCAAGAAGCCAGAAAAAGAGCTAAAAAGTGAATCCCTCAAATCAAGAAGAAACCAATAAAATAGCTCACAAGTGCGGATATCATTGATAAAACTAACCACTATTTTTATGCAGACTATTAAAATAATCTTAGGTTCAGAAAAAAACAAGCATTCCAAAATCCTAGCTGCAGTTCATAAACTCCTGAGAACAAATGAAACACAAGAAGAGAAAACCAATAAATAAATCAAAATGGCAATCAAAATATTCCCCCACCTACCCCAAGCCCTCTGTTTTATGGTTTAACTTTCAAGAGCAGACAGTATATATATATACACCTTACATTAAGTTTCTCTAGAAAAATTAAGAGGAAAAAAAGGAAACCTAACAACTAATTTTATAAGGCTAATAGAGCCTTGACATCATAACTGGGTAAGAGGAGCACAAAACACGAAAATCAGAGGACAACACTTAAAATTATAAATGCAAAATCCTAAATAAAACATTAACTAACTAAATCAAACAAATGAAGAGAGATATACTGCAATCAATTACAGTTCATCACAGGAATGCAAAGATGGTTCAACATTAGAAAATCCATCAATGTTGTTCACTGCTTTAAAAAAAATCGTGAACTTTTCTACTCACCAGATGTAGTGAAATCTTTTGCTAAGTTCAACAAAGGTATGATAAAAATTCTGAACATGAGGACAAAAAGGGAATAAAAGGAATTCCCTTAACTTCATAAAAATTATTTAACAATATCAACAACAAGTGGCACATTTAATGCCACAAATGTACCAGCTGCGATATTCCTGGGATTGTTCAATACAGCACTCTTAGGGGTCTGGACTCAACAGTAACACAGGCAACAGAAAAATTTTAATTATGAGGATAGGAAGAAGAGGCAAATCTGGAGGATGACATACAATCAGTCACACAGAAAGCTTGGTGGATTATTAGGATTAGTAAAAAGGGGTCTTCAAAATTGCTATAAACAGTCTCAACCAGAATACATAATCTATACCAAAAATAACCATAGTGTATTTAGGAAGTAATTTAAGGAAGAATGTACATATTGTTCTCTTTTAAAGAACTGCAGCAAAAACCCTGAGTTTTTTCCATTTTTTTTACTTTGTGTACTCCTAAAAGTATTTTTAAATTTTTTAATTTATTTTAAAGATTTTATTTATTTATCTGAGAATGCACAAGCCAGAGCCAGAGCAGGTGGGAGGGGGTAGAAGGAAACGCAGACTCCTCACTGAACAGGGAGCCTGAATCAGGGCTCAATCCCAGGACCCTAAAATCATGACCTGAGCCAAAAAGAGGCTTAACCAACTGAACTATCCAGGTGCCCCTAAAGTATTCTAATAGTGTTTTCAAAGAACTAGTATTTAGTTTTGTCAATAACTGCTATTACTTGATAGCTGTTTTTTTCTGTTTATAGACAGGACTAATTAATACTGCCAAGATGGTAATTCAAAGCATTCATGATGAAAATCCCCATACAATTTCTATAACCTGACAAAAAGAATTCTCAAATTCATCTGGAGGGATAAAGGTCCACAAATAGCTAAGACAATTTTGAAAAAGAAGAGTTAAGAAATCACTGTATTTGAAAGCAAGATATATTATAAAGCTATGGTAATAAAGACATACAAACTCCAAATCAATGAAAGATATAAATATGAAAGGTAAACATAGAAACAGAAAAAATGAGGAATATTAGATAAATATGTCTTTTAAAAAGCACACAGAAGGCAGAATGAAATGACAAATATTAAATACACTAGCATGGATACCAAAAAGACAGGAAATGAGAATGGTAATACCAGAAGGAGGAAGAAAAAATAAAATAAGGGTCTCGCCAGTGGCAACAAAGACAGAAAGTCATGGACTGAGGAGTCTCAGTAATTTAATGTTGTTCACCTAATGTCAACAAAAAAAAGCCAGATAGATTTCAAGCATTAGAACTAAAGGGTATCAAAGGAATATAAAAACATGCATAAATGATGCCATATAAAGAGATTTAAAAGCTTTTTCTAACTCTGTCAGTACTTAATAGTGACAGAACCTCTACATAAGTATCCATGTCTTAACTTTTACTTTTTACATTTTTATTCTTTTTTGAAGATTTCATTTATTTATTCATGGGGGGGGGGGGCGGGGAGAGGCAGGCAGAGGCACAGGGAGAAGCAAATGCCCCGCTGAGCAGGGAACCGGATACAGGACTCAATCCCAGGACCCTGGGATCATGACCTGAGCCAAAGATAGACACTTAACCAACTGAGCCACCCAGGCACCCCCCCCACCCCCTACGTCCTAACTTTTATACCTTCCCTTTCTTTATCCCTTTGTGCTGAATTCTGGAAATACCCCCCAGCTCCACCTTCCTTACTATAAAAGAAAAGGTAGTATTTCCCCCACACCCCCGCCCCCAGGAAGGGAATGTGCTAGTGGTCTGTAATTGACAGCATATTTTGGCCCAAGGCAATGAGTACCAACAGGCTAAATTTGAAAAGGCTAAATTTGAAAAAGACTTCCCAATTTAAGTATTAAACTAATTGTCTCACATCCATGCTACTTCAATAACCACAGTACTCACTTACCGTGCTACCTTTGAAATAAAGACTAACGGGTTCAATTTTAACATGAATGCATCTATATTTGACCTCATAATATTATGGGGCATGGGAAAGCCAGAACTACATTGACATACCAATTCTTTTATTCGTTTTCTGTGTCTACTATGTGGATTGTTCAAATGACTGGTAAGATCAAATATTGTTGGTATTGCATTATCTCGAAGAACTGTCCTATAAGGACTCTGAAAAAGAAAAATAATGTTAACTCAGAGACAGTCTGTAAGAATGTATTACACATAAAGAAATGCTACGTTAATGACTTCCCCAGTCCTCCTTCAACTCCAGCTCTAAAGTGCAGAGACTTGTAGAATGACAATGTCAGTCCAGAAGAGCTTATTATTTCTAACTCTTTTTGCATCTGCCCTTCTGGCAATCTTACTATTAAAAAAATAGTAATAATAATGGAACTGATGGTATGCATAAAAAAATTAAATGTATTTGCATCTTGCATATATACTTCTAATTCATCCTCCCGGTGACTTCATCTATTCTACCCTTCCATGAGCCCACCAAATCTATAGCAGGAACAAAAGTTTCTCAATCTATCCTTTGTATATTCTTAGTAATTTTTTCCTTCTTTACCTGATGTTCACTCCACTTTCACTACTATTACTGAAAAGCATCAAGGTATAGTGAAATAATATTGGACCGGGTCGGACCCAGGAGACCCAGGAACTAGTCCAAATTCTACCAGTTACTCACTATAAGATCCTGTCAAATACTTTCCCTTTCTGGACCTCAGTTTCTTCAAGTATTAAACTAGACCAATATTTCCTAAAATGAAATTATTCACATACTAATGATAAGGCTTGCATTCCATCATCTGCACTTTTACATAATCCACTCATTTTTAAAGCTAGCATTGTCTTGGGCAATACAAACTATAAAATAATGATTTTGATGAGCTACGTATATTTTTAACACATACGTGAAACTCCTAAAATAAAAATTGACTCATATGCCACTTGAATTCAATCATAACTATGATATACATAATTGGATTTTGCAAACACTACACTAGGTATTTCTAAATTTCTAATTCTAACATTCTTATCACTGGAGGATGACTATTCTCTATTCTAATTCCTGTTAACCTAATCCAACCTGGCTATAACCTGGATGTTGACAGTCTTCAACAGCCAACCCAGAGGTCAGGTAGGGACAAGAAGCTTATTAAAAGGAAGAGTAACAGATGAATAACTGCAGTCTAGTCTAAAAAAACAGTGCCTTTAATTTCTTCACAGGTCTGCACTGATAAAGACACATATTCTTCTTTTCAAAAAGCTTTCTTGCGAGCAGTGATTATTTCAAAGCTAACTATTAAAGCATGCTCAAAGTATATGCCAAAGAAAAATAACAACTGTATTTTTTTTTTCACCAAGGGAAGGAAAGTTAGGATGATATGAAGAAAAAAATACATCACTAAAGGGAACACCCTATCTCCGGTTTTATCTAAAGAGTGTTAAACACATTTGGGAAGTACTTCTATTCAGAGTCAATATTTTCCATTTCAACCCCATGCCTCATGGAAAACACAAAGAAGAAAACCTTTTTTTTTTTTTTTTTTTTAAATCTATTTCTTAATGGTACTCAACTTCTAGTGCTGAGCCAATTATCCTGAGTCTACCAGGAATTTTGAATCGGATTGATGAGGGACACAATCACTGAAGGGAGCAGAAACTATACCATACCCCAAACATTTCACCTTTCCTGCTTAGCAAACATGTCACAACATACAAACATACACAGTCAAATCTGGATATCTTACCAATTATTAAATAAGGAGAGGAGGGATAAAACATTCCTAATGCATTTCTTAAATTTACATCAAATTAATTTGCTATAAAGCAAAGATATTACAGACCAAAAAACAACATGAATTAAAAACACATTACTTTTTATAAATACTGACTTAAAAGTTTACATGCAAAAAGAGGTATATTCAATTTATGTGCATGACAGTTTTAACTCATTATCAAGATTTAATCTTTAACTGCTGAACTAAGGTTTGAGCAAAAAGCAATGCTCTTACTCTAGCATTAAAGATAATATTTGGCTTTGGTTGAAGTAGCCATGAATGTTTAGTGATGAAACCTTCAATGCCAAATTAATCAAACCAAACCTCAAACATTTGGATATCTATGCCATATAAGCCAGTTTTTAATAGCAGTATCTTCTTCTACATGTGTAGAAAGAACTTCTTCTCGTACTTGCATTAACTTATTTAAGACTGAAGAATCATGTGGAAATTTAAAAAGCAAAAATAGCTCATCTTTCTGGTCTATGCTCTGACTAAACAATATGGATGAACTATTAATTTTACATTTCTCACATTAATCTCACTGGAATTGTCTAATAAAGAAACCATATTTATTACTAAAATAAAAATGCATACGGCTTGTATATTTAAAATAATAATTTGGGATATTTTTACTTAATGTCAAGAACATAAAAATGGTTTGCCTTTTAAACATATGAAATCCCTTATTTTGGTTAATCATTATTACCCTCTTAACAAAGCAAGGCAAAAATATCCCTCAAATATTTGTGATTAAACTGTTGAACCGGAATTGGCTCACCTCCCAATGACTTCACAAGTATCTGCTTCAATTAATTTTGAGAAATAAAATAACCCAATCATTCTTTAGTTTTCTGATGCCTCTGCAAAATGTATCTGAAAAAAATATCAAAATAAATTGCTACGCAACAATATATAGTGTATCTTCAAATCAAATTTATGTCTATCCCAATATCTGAGATGATACATTAGTTATACCTAATAAGAATATATTATTTAACAAAACTGTCTTCCTAACTAGTTTTTAAAGTGTTTCAAGTCTGCTTCATTTCAATCAAATCTGCCCTATTTGTGTCTCTAATAATTCATAGCAACAACAGAATCACAGAGGGTTAAAAATGTTAAAATCTCAGGAATTATGTGGTTTAATCTCCTTATTAGATTTTGGGGCCCAGAAAGGGAAAGTGACATGGCCAAATTCACATAGTTAATACTATTAAGGATGAGATATCCGGGTCTTGATATGAAATTGAGAAATACTGATGGAAAAATTTTTCACATTAAATATGTAATTTGCTTCTTATTGTAACTTGAACATAAAAAATAAGGGTGGGTTCTAACAGTACATATGAAAACATGAAAACAAAAAGCTCCATTTCTCATTGAAGATTTCACTCATAAAAAAAGCTCTGGAGAAGATGCTCCAAGTCAAAACACAAACTCTACCTTAAACATACACTTTAATAATTACCAAAAATTTTGTGAAGGCTGCATAAGAAAAGTAAAAGTGGCAACCTCTGGTGAGTAGGAATGGGGCATCAGAAACAGGTGGGGTTAAAAAAAAATCTCAGGTTTCAAAGAACACAATAGATACCAATCAGCTCCGAAATTGTCTTTGACTTTAAAAAAAGAGGTGGGGTGCAAGGATACACCCCAACATTAATAAAGATTTATATTTTTAACCGGATACTGAGTGAGAGAGAGAGAGAGAGAAAACAAACAACCCAAGCCCTTCTATTACTTACAGTTCTACAGATCATAGAGGTCTCAAAGTGTTTGGCACATAATCGATAATGTTTATTTAGTTGATCAGGCGTTTTATCTTCTAAGTCTGCTCTCCTACAATTCTCCACCCACTTCTGGCATCTATAAATAAAACCAAAATACAATTATGAAATATGAGTTCAATGTTTATATTTCAGCATTCAGCTATAAGGCAAAGATATATTATAGACAAGGGATTCCTGCTCCCCTTTCTCTGCAGAACATAATTTGGAGAAGCTGACTGATAACAAAATGAGAGCTAAAAGAAACCTTAGAAATCATTTAGTACATTCAATTATAGACAAGCTTAAGAAGTAACTTGCTCAGAATCCTGTACAAAATCAGCAGTAAAACTAGAACTTAAATCTGAGCCTTTCAATTCCCAGGACATCCTTGCACCAGAGAGGACTTAATTATCAGCAGTTCAACCAAAAACCTGCACAACCACGAGAACCAATGGCCTAACATTTCCCTCAGGATTTCAACTTAAACAAGGATAAGAAACAACACTGTCATTGCAAAAAATTAGCAAATAGATGTTCTATAAATCATTTAGAGTTTCTTCCAGGAGCATGATGGCCTGTGTTTCTTTGCCTTATTATGAACATGATTTATTCTCTACAATATGTACAAGATTAGATTGGCAAGCTCCATGACTACAGAGATTCTACACAATCTAGTACACAGAAGGTGTTGAAGATAGTGAACAAGACAAAGTCCATGCCCTTTTGTTGTTTACAAATCTGCAGAAAAACAAATAATAATAATGACAACAACAATGATTACAATGCACACTAAGCACTTGCTATAAGCCAGACACTGTTTTAAGTCCTTTACAAAAGGGGTACATTATACCCTGTATGTAGATGAAGAAATGAAGGCATAGAAATGTTAAGTAATTTGCTAAAGCTCACAACTAATCTTTCTTTCCTTCATTCCTCAAGTTTCTAGGAATAAAAATGCTGTCATAGTCACAAATTTGAAAACCCAGCATTGGGCTCCCTGCTTGGCAGGGAGCCTGCTTCTCCCTCTCCCACTCTCCCTGCTTGTGTTCCCTCTCTCGCTGTGTCTCTCTCTGTCAAATAAATAAATAAAATCTTAAAAAAAAATTTGAAAACATGGTTTATTTTATAATCACATTATAGTATATTATGTCTTAATATTACAGCTCACCCCTCCACACATACACACTCTGACACTTAATTCCCTCTACTCTCAATATGTAAAACCATAGTGAAATGTTGATTATCTAACTGAAACTAAAACCACACCTAAACTGCACAGCATTTCATTCAGCCAAGAAGTGTTACTGCACAGTAATGATACCTAAGATGTCCATATTTTAATATTTTTACACGGTTGTGCAATATGATTTCATAAACATTTCATGTTTCAACATCTAAATATTTAGCACAGAAACTGCCTCACTAAAAAATAATTTGCCAAACTACTACAGCTGTTTGTTTTTTAATTCTTAGATCTCTGAAGACCTTCCATACAGAATACTACTGTCTGTATTATCTCTGAACTAAGTTGAGACAGACTCCTGAAACGACAAGCATTCAGATTCAGTCAAGGATAGGTCGGGCAGATAGCAGGAAAAGCTACATCTGTGTCTGCCATATCAATACCTAGAAGTAAATCTAGTGAAAGATGTGCAAGACCCTCTAACTGAAAAAGATTTTAAATAACTTCAATGAGGGATATATAAGTTCATGGATTGGTATATGGAATTCTAAAGGTATCAATTCCCCTCAAATTGATTTATGAGTTCAAGCCCCATGTTGGGTATAGAGATTACCTAAATAAACTTAAAAAAATAAAAAAGAGAGAGAGAAATTAGATGTCATAAAAAAATATGCAAAACTCATCTATGGTGATTATGCAGAAAAAAAGTTAATTAATATAGGATATCTGAGATTGCTATCCTTAGGAAAGGCCCGCTCGTAAAGACAGCCTTTTGGCTGGTGCCCGGAAGAAATCTGGTTAATAAATAGTTCCCTACACTGACATAAAACTTTCCCTAACTGGTAAGGTGGCTCATTGTATTTAGGACTGTGGAAACAACATGATTTATTTTTTTTAACAATATTTTTATACTGAACATCTGCCTTCCTTCTGGGACTCTAGAATTTTAATATACCCTTGACAGAGAGTGTCTGTGTGACTACCTTGTAATAAAAACTTTGGGCACCAGGAGCGCCTGGGTGGCTCAGTCGTTAAGTGTCTGCCTTCCTCTGCCTTCCGCTCAGGTCATGATCCCAGGGTCCTGGGATAGAGCCCCACATCAGGCTCCATGCTTGGTAGGAAGCCTGCTTCTCCCTCTTCCACTGCCCCTGCTTGTGTTCTTGCTCTCACTGTCTCTGTCAAATAAATAAATAAAATCTTTTTTTAAAAAGGGGGGGCACTGGATCTCTAATGGGCTTTTCTGGGTGGAAATATGTTCTATATCTCAAACATTACCTGGGTATTCATTTTACAAAAATTCATCAAGTTCTAGACTACTGACTTTATAATCTTTTCTATGTATGTCATGTATCAATAAAAGATTCCCTCACTCTGTCCCTCATTCTCAATAACCAAGTTATCTGATTGTATCCAGTAGGTCAATGACTCTCACTAGGGATAGTGGCATAATGACTGAGAAAGCCTTGAGGGAGTGGGAGTTTGGGATATTAGTAATAGACTATTTTTTTTTCTAAATCTGGGCGAAAGCTTCATGGACAGGTCACCCTGAAAATCCAATAAGCCATGCAACACTTATGATTTGTGATGGTCTTGCATATATACATTTTATATCAATAAAGTCATAAAAATTATATGATAAGCTTTTTACATATGTATGTACATGTATGTATACACACATGTGTGTATATATACTTAAATGCTTTTAAGAATATACATAATTATCTCTCAAATTGACCATTGTCTCCCTTTTCCTAGCTCTCCCTCTCATTATTCTGCACCCTGTACTCCCAGACTCTGTAGCCTTTTCCCTTAGCAGGGTGAAATGATTCTCTGAATCCATGTAACTTCCAAACTGGTCTTTTGCCTTTCCCTAACCCTTTCTCCACACTGCAGAGTAAACGTTTTTGTTTTTTATTTTTTAAGATTTTATTTATGAGAGAGAGAGAGAGAAAAAGAGAGAGCGAGCACACACATGGGAGAACACAAGTTGGGGAAAGAGAAGCAGACTCCCCACTGAGCAGGGAACCCAACATGGGACTCACAGGTCTCAACCCCAGGACCCTGGGACCAATGACCTGAGCTGAAGGCAGACACTTAAAAGACTGAATCACCCAGGTGCCCCTCAAATATCATTTCTTGAAGGAAACTTTTCCTGATTCAGTTGTGTATACATATATGTAGAACTATGTATACGCACACTTAGGAAGTACTCCCCTTTCTCTCTGTATATGGTCTCTCAACATCCTTATCTATATTATTACCATCAGTATAAACGTGCCCTAGTATCTCCCATCTAAAAAATTCCATTAACCTGGATCTTCTGCAAAGCAAAACTAGAGCCCATTTTCATAGTCTCCACTTTGTCTCACATTTTTTCCTCAGTCAATTCCAAGGAGGGTTCTACTTCTTCTCTTTTCCACGGAAATTGCTCAAGTGTATGAATTATTTCAATCCTGCCAAATCCAATGGTCACTCTCTATCCTCATTTTAATCACCCTTTCAATATCATTCAGCCTTTTTGTGTATTTTTCCCTTTGATGGTCTCCTACTTGCAGCATTTCCAAAACATATTTTAAGAAACTCTAGTCAACTGTTCCATTAAAATAAAAAAAGTTTCATGGTCAAATAGGTTTCAGTAATATTACATATTTTATTATATTCTTGGGGTCTCAGATGTTTCTGTGGAACTTTGAACACATGACTTAATTTCTCTGTGCCTCCTTTGGTCATCTGAAAAGCAGGGACTATCTCAAAACCTATTGCAAGGGTTAAATGAAATAATGTACATAAAATACATAGAACACTGCCTGGCACATAGAATATTAAGTATTCTGTAAGAAGTATTATCATTACAACTCACAGCATTTGTTGGAGGATTAAATGAGATATGAAAACACTTTAAGATATTTTATAGATATGATTCTCAAACTTCACAGTCTTTTTACCCTCTTATTGAGGACCCAAAGAGCTTTTGTTTATATTTATCACTATATCAATATTTATCATCTATAAAACCAAATACACTTTAAAAATAGTTATTAATTCATTAAAACTTGCAATCCCATTATATGTTAATATAGGTAGTATTTTAATGAAAAAATAACTGCATTTTCCAAAACAAAAAAATAATTTTATGAAAAGTGGCACTGTTTTCCATCTTCGCAAATCTCGTTAATGCTAGATTCTCACATCTGCATTTATATTTTATCTGTTGCCATATGTGATTTTGGTTAAAGTATATAAAGAAAATCTGGCCTCACACTGCTATGTAGTTAAAAAGGTAATTAAAATATTCCTCTCTTACCCACATTACTATGGATATTCTTTAATACTACACAAAAACTCCACAAGTGGTAGTTTCTTAAAGATGAGTTGTGATATGTAATCTGACACCAGACCAATGAAATTTCTCACTCTATTACACTGAAATCTCTTGGTGTATCTTATACTTTGAATAGGGTTTTATTTTTTTAAGATTTTATTTATTATTTATTTGACAGACAGAGATCACAAGTAGGCAGAGAGGCAGGAACAGAGAGAGGAAGGGAAGCAGGCTCCCTGCTGAGCAGAGAGCCCTTGATGCCAAGTGATGCCAGGGCTAGATCCCAAGACTCTGGGATCATGACCTCAGCCTAAGGCAGAGGCTTTAACCCACTGAGCCACCCAGGCGCCCCTGAATAGGGCTTTTATCTGTGCATATCTTTGTGAAATTATGAATTGACCAATTTGGAAAATATCAGTTCAGCCAGTTATGCAAACCACCCTTATACAATTTATTTTAAAAATCACGTTTTTCAATATCACCATCAATCTCAACAGAAAAGTCTTAGAGAGTTGTCAAGCTCAAAGTGGTGCATTTAAATTTTCCAAAATTCTAATTTTTGCTTGAATGCCCATTGTTTCCCTTGAAGTGGCAGGCTTCTATTCATTTCTGAGAAAATGTCTACCATACACTGGTATTTGTATAATCATACTTAGGAAATTTTAGAAAATATAACAGACAACTTTTCAGAGCAATGATGTTACCATGTTATGGACCTCCTCAGAAACTTCAGTGCACACTCCTGAAAGAATGAGCATGAAAAAGGCAAATAATGTCAGTTTTTACCCTGTGGACTCCTTGAAAGTCTTGGGGGACCCTCATGAGTGCCCAAAAAAACCATGGTTTTGCATTTTACAAGGCAGAGTACATCAATTCTCAATTTACTTTGATTATTGCCAAAAGAACCTTGGAAGACCTCACCACCTTAGGGGTGAGTTAGAACTAATTGCCTGAGAAGGAAGAAGAGGGATTCAGTTGCCCAACTCGCTCTAATAGGAGCAGTTCATTAGCTTTACTTGTACCTTCACCTCATCTGGGTATGAGCTCTACTATGAGCTGCTCCTAGGTTCCTGCCAAGCCTTGGCATTAATCAAGCCATCCTCGGGTGATCCAGTTTTAGGCAGGTTTTTTTTTTTTCTTTTAACTTTAATTTTAGGTAATCTATGATCTCTCTACCATTGTCCTAAAGTAAGTCAATTCAATTATTTTATAGTTTAAAAAAAAAAAGAAAGAATATGTAATGGGGATAAAAGGCACAGCATAGGGAATACAGTCAGGATTACTATAACAGGACTATATGGGGACAGGTGGTAGCTACACTTGTGGTGAAACTGCATAATGTATAGACTTACAGAATCACTATACTGTACATCTGAAACTAATGCTGAACATTGTCAACTATGCTTCAATTAAAAAACACTAAAATTAAAATAAAAAAATAAAAAGCCCATTAATGCCACTTTTTCTGAACCAATAAAAGGTACTGTAATTTGGGAAATTCTGCACTGTGCCCTTTATTAACTACACTTTTGAATTTTAAATTACTTCAAATAGCTCTTTATAAAAGCATCCACGAAATTTACAAATAAAACAAAAAGAAATATACTATTTAATAACATTAAATATACTATATTTTTAGTTAACAATATTAGTTAACTTTTCAAGGACAGGTTGGCAATGTCACCCTTTATCAACCTTTCCTACAACTCATTTACAGAAAAAAAAACCTAATTATAATTAATAACCCTAAAAATACTATCATTAATTCAATGCACACTTCTGAAAACTACTTCTTTATTATAATTAATTCTGGGCACAGGAAAGAAGAAACTGTCAAAAACCGAAGAATCTGGAATCCTTAGTATGAGGAGATTTGGTCTGGATAAAATAGGATCTTGAAGATATTATGTTAACTAAAATAAACCAGACATAAAGGACAACTGTATGATTCCATTTTCATGACGTACACAGAACACACAAATTCATGGAGACTGAAAGCAGATGGAGCAGGGTAGTGGGTAGGGAAAGAGTTACTGCTTGCTTGGGGTAATGAAAAAACTTTTGAAATGGGTAGTGGTAATGGCTGCACAACACTGTGAATGTAATTAATGCCACTGAATTATACCCTTAAAAATAGTTAAAATGACAAATTTTATGTTATATATCTTAATAAAATGTTTAAAAATAATGTATATTAAACAATATACATTAATACTGTATAATGTATATTAAAATGCATTTAATACACATTTTAAATGGGTGAATTGTATGGTATGTGAATTTTATCTCAATAAAAATGTTTTTAAAAAATTAAGAAAAGTTCTTAATTTAGTCTCGAAATATTCAAAGCAGTCTGACGTAGAAAATGGCACAGATTTGCTCAGTGTGACTGTAGGAACATAACTAGGACCTCCAAAGCATAAATTATAGGGAGGCGTATTCCCACTCAATACAAGGAAGAAACAATAGCTAAAGGTGTCCAAAATCTTGAAGCATCCCTTCACAAAGCAGAGAACAGTCCTTGGAGGTGTTTCAGCAAAGGCCCACCTGTCAGGAATGCACAGGGCCCTAAAGGGTCCATAAATACCTTGACAGTGGAATGCAAAATTGTGTCTCTGTCTTTTCTCAAGTAAGGTCCTTATGTTAGATTCTCAAAGGGGATAGAATGCACTAGATCTAAAAATTCCTTCCAAATTTGAGACTGTACACTCCTATAGATCATACTCCCTCCCCTCTAAGGAGTGTAATGAAAAGAGCATTTGCTACAGTATACAGACACAAATTACCTGTGGTCCAGTATCAACTAATGTTGCCCTTATAATGAAAGTGAAATATACTCTCAAGATTGCCCTTCGGCTAAAATTTGGGTAAAAGGAAGATAATGCTTAATGGGGTAAGGCCCAGTCAGATTCAGATATTCCCCTTCTCTGTTCCCTTGGAACCCAACATCTAGATATTCCTCAGTCTTCCAAAGTAGTTCATCCTCAGCACCCTGAACTTTAAAAACCAGGAATGCCCCAGGGCTCAATTCTCAGACCCATTCCACTTTACTTACCCCGAAGCATGACATTAAATACCCTCTATAAACTGAGAACACCCATATTTACAGTATCTAGTCTGAAAGTCTCTAAATTCCAGACTATCTTTTTATGGTTTTAGCTCTAAAATATTTAGGTTACTGATCTTATGGGCCATTTAAGTTCATTTCTGGATATTCCTAAACATTTATTAAGCTCTTCAAACTTCACATGTCCTAGACCAAACTTTGAATGTCTCCACCAAACCTGCTCCCCCCAGGCTTCCATAGCTCAGTAAATACTCATGTTAAAAAAAATCTTAGGATTATTCTTGACTTCCCTTTTTCTCTTACAACCTACATCTAAACCATTAACAAATCCTGTTGGCTTCACCTTCAAAATCTGTCTCAAACGCCAGCAGTTTACCACCTCCTCCTCTACTAACCTGGATTACTGCAATTGCCTTTAACCTGGTCTTCCTGCTCTCACCTTTGCTTCCCTACAATCTAACAAGCAGCCAGTAATCCTATTTAAAATATAGTCTCCGGCGCCTGGGTGGTTCAGTGGGTTAAAGCCTTTGCCTTCGGCTCAGGTCATGATCCCAGAGTCCTGGGATCGAGTCCCGCATCCGGCTCTCTGCTCAGCTGGCAGCCTGTTCCCTTTTCTCTCTCTCTGCCTACTTGTGATCTCTCTCTCTAGTAAATAAATAAAATCTTTAAAGTATAGTCTCCCTTCTCTAAACCCTTGGAGGACTTCCTGTCTCAATCAGAATAAAGACCATAGTGCTTTACATTGCCTATAATGTCTCACACAATTTGCCCCTTCCATACAAACACACACTTCACTGGTCTCATTTTTTCCCCTCTCTCTCCTTCCTTAAACCAGCTCTACTGTCCATGGACTTTTGGCTGTACCTGTTACATGCATGCCCTAACTTTGCATTTACTGTTTCCACAGACCAGAATGCTCTTCCCCTAGATATCTCCATAGCTGGCCTGCTCAGCTACTTCTGGTCTTTCCTCAAATTCACTTTCTTAGTGAGGCCTTCTCTGATCACCTATTTTAAAATAACAATTGTGCCTCCTCTGCTACTCCTTATTCTATGCCCCAACATTTGTCCTTTCTTCAAAGTATTTATCACCATACGACATACTGTACATACATATTTATTTGTCTATGTTCCTCCACTGGAATGTCAACTTCAAGAGAGCAGGGGCTCTGATTAGTTCATCTGTACACTTCCATTGCTCAGAGCAAAGCCTACCACATAGTAGGCCTTCAATAAATATTTTTGGAACTAATAAATAGAATGCTGTATTATAATCGCCTTCTTCTATATCTGTCTCCTTAACAGACTGTGAGGTTTCTGCAGGCAGCAACACTGTCTCACTCACATCTGAATTTCCAACACCTAACACTAGTGCTGGGCACACAGTTAAGTGTTGGTTCGAAATGAACGAATCAAGAAGAGAGGCCAAGGAAAATTCTTCAGACTTTCACAGTCCCTTCTCCATCATTCTTTAAATATAAGTCAGAAAGTGTGAGTTACCTCAAGCAAGACATTTCAATACCCATTCCCACGCCCACAGGCGTACCCCGCCCCCCAACCCTACCCTCCCTTAACCCCAGGATAACCATCCCCAGGATAACCAAAAGAGACAATGAGTAACGGTCAGAGCCAGAATTTGAACCAGGATCAAATCCGCCGGAGGAAATATTTGTGACCTGACAAGATCAAAGAAGGTGACCGGACTCCAAAAAGAAACACTGCTCTCGGGGATAATGGCAAGGAGAAGGGCGGGCCCTGGTGACCCCAACTATAAAATCCAAGTCCCTCTTTTGACAGCTAAGGAAACTAAAGCCTAGAGCGAAAAGCGACCTGCCCGAGGTCACCCAAGCAACCTAACCAGGGCGAGAACCCCGCTCATCCCGCCTGCGCGCGGCCCCGGTAGCCTCTTCCTTCGGGTGGTGCCTGCCGCGCCGAGCCCCCGCAGGCGCACGTGCTCCCAGGTCCCCGGGCGCCCGCCGGCCCGCTGCTCCAGGCCCGTTCCCCACCTGCGGCCGAGGCTGGGGTCGACGACCATGGCCCACTCCCCACGCAGCCTCGGAGCCGGCGGTTGGCAACGCGCAGCGCGCCCCGCGAAGGTGGGCCCGGGCCGCCGGCTCCGCGCCCGCCGCTTACCTGGCCGGATCCCGCGGGAACCTGAAGAAGGCCAGGTCTGACTGCGTGCTCTTCCTCGTGCAGTTGGGGGCAGCACAGAAGTTCGGCATCGTAGCCCACCCGCCGGCCGGCCCAGCCCTCCCCTCCCCGCCTCCTCAGGGCAGCCCGCCCGCCCGTCGGGGCCGGGGAGGGGAGCCAGGCCGGCCGGCCGGCTCGGCAAGGCCTGCGCGCCGGGGGGAGGGGCGGCGGGCGAGAAGCCGCGAGGGGCAGGAGGGGCGCCGCGGTCCGAGGCCGGGCTGGGGACTCGGCTCCACAGTGCTGTGAGTGGCCGGGAGGATTTACCGCCGCCGCCGCCGCTGCCGCTGGTGCACCTCCCGCCCGCCCGGGACGCTGCCGCCTCCTTCCCACAATGCACCCTGGCGCCCGGGGGTGCCCTCTCTTCCTTCAGCCTTCCTCCCCCGCCCCCTCCTTTCCGCCGACTTCTCCGCCGGCGGGCACGCGCAAAGAAGCGCGCCGGCCCGGGTGTGGCGAGGTGCAGGCGAGGCCTGGCGCGGGCTGCCGCAGTGCGCGTGCGCACAATCTACCCCGCCAGGCGATGGCTTTGCGCATGCGGGCATGTCTCCCGGGACTCTCGAGCTGGCGAGCCCCCGGCACCGTCGGTAGGTTTGGCGTGCGGGGGTTTCCGCAGACCTGGGGCGGCGAGCTTGCACGTTATATCTCTCCTTGCTTGCTTACGTTGCCACCACTTAGGTCTCTATTGCAGAAATCGCCATAGACGCTGAAGGGCCGCGGAATCGAAAGACCTTGTTGACTGATTTGCCCACTTTCCGCAGACCTGCGTGCACAAATTGAACGGAGACGTGTAGGAGATTTCATTTTCCCCAGTTTTGCAGCTAATCTTAAGCCCTGTTAGCTTTTCAGGATGGGTTTCCCCGCCTCAACCGGAAGCTGAGGGACGAAAACTCAAGAGAAGCAGTTACTTTTCCCTGGTGAGGCTTCTGGAGGATCGTTACGAGCGACATGATTCCACTTGGAGCCCTATAAAGATTGGTTCCGCTCTCTTCCCCTTACAGCTGTGGTCTTTTCACTTTCGTGTGCTGTTTAAGTGCCAGAATGAGTGACCGCTATCTAGAACAAAGGATTAGTATAAAATTCTGCGTGAAATTGAACAAGTCCGCAAGTGAGACCCACCACCTTTTAAAAGAAGCTTATGGAGATGAAGTCATGTCAAGGGCCCGAGTTTTCGACTGGCACAAAAGGTTTAAAGAAGGGCGGGAAGATGTCCGAGATGACGCCCGAAGTGGTCGTCCAGTCACCCACCGGACGGATGAAAATATCCAGAAGGTCAAGGACTTGGTTTGTTCAAACAGGCGGTTGACGGTGAGGATGATGGCGGAAGAGTTAAATTTAGATAAAGAAACCGTTAGACTCATTTTGAAAGAGAACTTAAATATGAGGAAAATATCTGCAAAAGTTATATCAGGTATTTTGAAGGATGAACCCAAACCTCAGAGATTTGACTTTCAGTCTGATCTTTCAAAGGAAATGAGGAAAAATAAAAATAGCTTGTGTGTAAGGAAAAAGATAAGTTCTGAAACACGGACTCATCTCGAGTGTGAAGCTGGTGGGAAGATACCTCTGCCTGTATCCCATCCCCCAAACCACTACCCTGCCAACCAGCTTCTGCAGGCTTCATCATCAACAAGCCTTCCCACCAGGGCAGCTCAGGACTGGTCACCCCATGGTAAAAGGAATGTGAGGTAGCTGAGCCTGAGCTAGAAAGCTGCCTCACAGTTAGGCACCTTCATTTCCTGCTCATCCATTTTCAGTCTTTATCACTCTTTCCCACGTGTTACCACCCTCTTAGTTACCCTTGTTGGACTACTGGGCCGTCTTCTGGTTTTGAGGAACTTTGCCTGTTGATCTCTGGTACTTGCTTGTTTCTTGATGTCTTTTGCTTGTTAAAGTTTGGATCTCCTCACTGCCCAGGCCTTAGCTTGTTGTGGCTGTTGTGTTCCTGTGTTCTCAACATTCTGCCTTAGGGGATCATACCTGAAAGGTGGGAACAGGACCTCCTGGAGTCCTTCTCTGCCCATGAAGGCATATTATGGGAGGACCTCAAAAGAAAGCCTACAGTCCCAGCCTGCTTCACAGGCAGGACCTGAGGTATGGTACAGAAGGTAGTGGCATGCTGACTTAGTGAGCGTTGCTAAGGGCATATCCAGCCCAAATAACTCAGTGGCAACCACTCAGTACTCAGGGGTTGGCCACCTATACTCACCTATACTCACCTATACTCACTTTATCACACACCTGTCTCTTACAGAAAAGCTGGATTCATTTCATGAGTCCTGTGCTGTGCCCTGGACCCCCCCGCCCCCACTCATTTGTGTATCCCCTCTGCTGGAAAGGGAGGATTTGGTCCCAGAAAATAGAAGCCAGTGGACTTAGTCCCAGGCCGCAGTGTGTGAGGAGAAGACAAGGTGATTCTCTAGACCTTGACTTAAGGTCAAGGTGCTGATTTCCACACAGCGGCCTGTTTTTAGTAACTAATGCCTACCACTATCAGGTGGCTTTTGAGCACATGCAGTTTTTAGAACGCTGCTGGGCATTGACATTGTGAAGGTATAAAACAAAATCATCAAGGGCTGGCTGGGTAGACATCCAGATGAGATGATTCCTGACTGGATCCATAAAGAAGGGTGAGACAGGAGGCTAGGAAATTAGGGAAAGCTTCCCAAAGCAGGTGGAATTGCCTGACTCTTCGAACCGGCATTGGTATGAAAGTGATGGCACTGTTGGCTGAAATAGCAAAGTCTGGAGGAAGGTAATGGTGTTTATTGTACAAGATGAACAATTTCGGATAATTTGCTTCCTCTCCTCCGCCCTAACTATGCCATAAGTTTATAAATTGCTTCCCCTGCATCTGTGGATAGGTTTATAATAACTCACTTACTTGATTATCTAGTTTTCCCATCAACCACGCCCGCCCCCCCCGGAAAAAGTTCTGCAAGTTTAATTTTTTTTTTTTTTTATCTCTTTCTGCCTCTCCGCAAGGATTTATGGAATGGAACTTTTCCCAAGTGGCTTCCAATAAACTGGATACATCTCAGAAATATCTGACAAAGTGCAGTGAAGGGATGGTTAGAGCATTTCACAGGATTAGCCAATGTCTTTGTTTTACCCAAGGATTCTTATGGGTAACAGTCCCTATCATTTAACTAGTAAGTTACTAAAACATATTGCTTGATAGAAGCCCAACGCTTATTTATTCAACATAGTTATATTTAGTTCTGTTCTTTCACCGTCTCTATCTTCTCCAAAAAATGACATTTCCTACTAATACCTGTCAGTTTTGAAGTGCTCTGAAACCTAGACCTTATCCCACAAATAAAAGGTCTTGTGCAAAAGAACTCTTAAACCAAACAACAGCTTATAGATTTCTACATGCTTAGCCATTTGTAGGCATTCCATTTCAGGACCATTACATCTTCCACATCAGGTGAGGCCCTGGTTCCCCACAAGCACTTGCAACCAGGGACCCTGCACTTCTGGAACAAAGCCCCCATAGCTGGCTATTGCAACTTGGTGGCTGAACCTCACATTAATCCTTGGTAGGCTCAGTGGTAATTGTTGGAAAATTGTATGCTCCTTGGTCAAGGCCAGGATCCTACAACAGTATTTCAAGGCCTTATCTCCAACCTGAGAGAACTTATTTCTGGACTTATTCCTGTTCTGTGAACAGGGCTGGAGTGAGCCTTCCAAAAATGCTGGACCAAGACCATGCTGGAGCATAGGGTACGAGAAGCATTGCTGGCCCAGACAGGGTTTGGACACAGCAACCAGAAGCAGGTAATCAAGAATGTGAGTTCAAAATGTTACTAGTATCTAGAATGAAAAGGACTTAATTGTTTACTTTAGATCATGTGCTGTGTACTAGTCAGGTCGAACTATGGCTCTCCCTAAACCAATTACCCGTTTGCAAGGCTTCCCAGGAAATATTCAATGAAATGATAATAGACCCGGGGTGCCTGGGTGGCTCAGTTGGTTAAGTCTCTGCTTTCCCCTCAGGTTGTGATTTCAGGATTCTGGGATCAAGCCCCACATCTGGCTCCGTGCTCAGTGGAGAGTCCGCTTGTCCCTCTCCTTCTGCCTCTCGCCCCAGCTCAGACTCACTCTCTCGCTTTCACTGTCTCCAAAAAATAAATAAATAAAATCTTAAAAAAAAAAATTATAATAGCTCCTAAGATGGCTCAGATTTGGTGAAGTAAAATTTCTGCCAGAACACTCATCACACAGCAAACTATCCATACATGGCTGCCCAGAAACACTAAGCCCCAGGCCAAAGCATAAGCTCCTATGATTATCCCCAGAGAATTCTTGTATGACAGTACCTCTCATGTGCCCACCCACCCACCAAATCTGTTTTTTTAAAGATTTTATTTATTTGGCACACATCACAAGTAGGCAGAGAGACAAAGGGAAGCAGGCTCCCTGCTGAACAGAGCCTGATGCAGGGCTCCATCTCAGGACTCTGGGATCATGACCTGAGCCGAAGGCAGAGGCTTAACCCACTGAGCCACCCAGGCGCCCCCAACCAAATCTGTTTTATCACTGACACAGAATTTACCCTGAACTACATCTTGGACTTCCACCTGCCCCACAGGTTTCCTGAGTCTCAAGAATCTACTTATCATCATCCCCCAGGCTCTTGTCCTTGGCTTTTCTTAACACACTTCTGTTTATTCTCTATCAGTTTGCTCCTTCTCCTCTGTTATACTGGTGCTTTGTTTTCTGGTTCAGGATCACACCTCCCTCCCTCTTGGTCAAGATTTTCCGTTCAACTTACAACTCTTAATTTTTTGTCCTTTTTCCAGCTCCCCACTTCAGCCCTATAGTCTTGAGTAGGGAAATTGCCTGTCCCTAAGTTTCTTTCCTATCTTCAAGAAGCAGGGTGGGGCAACATGAAGGGATGTGTTCTTGTTTTTGTTTTTATCTAAGAGACAGACCAGGAAGAGGAAGTAGCTCTCTCCCACCCTTAGCCACCAGTGGTTCCACTCCCCAGAGGCAATCAGTGTTACACGTTTCTTAAGGAGGCAGTTTGGTTATCTCAGGTATTCAGGAGTCATGAATGTTTTTCAGAAATACAACATCCAAATCCCATTCTCTCAGGGTAAGCTCCCCTAATTGTAGAAGATGAAGCCTGGCTCTCTGTAGGACATCAGGAGGAGAGCTGGCCATCTGCAAACCTTGACTATAATTCTCAAGCTCAGCACATGGTCAGTTAATGAAATCTCTTTGGCTTTCAGACTGATCTCTCTCCTCATCCCATTCTGGTTCAAAATCCATATAGAATGTTAAATTCCACAGCTGGAAGTCCAGGAGAGTAGACACCTTCCAGGGCAGATCATCCCATCAGTGATTTTATCTAATTCTTCCTCCACCTGTCACCGCTCCCTACCTTACTTCCACTTGCCCCACTGTTAATGAGCAAAAACAGAGAGAGTATTCACCAATCTTTAATTTCAAAAAAAAAAAAAACATGGGAAGCTCTGTAGTCTTCTGAATTCTGCCCTTGGCTATGAATCCTCACTGAAATGTTATTGTTTGGGAAGAATGTGTACCTGGGACCTGCTTTTCAGAGCCTTCCTTTCAGATCCATTTCTTAGAGTTCAGATTTGCCCATGGAGATGCCTGGATCAATTTGGGTACCAACTAACTTGAGGACATCTAGTAAAGGAGGAGGTTACTGTTGGGGAACTGTCTGTCTCTGCATCTCATACACTGCTACCCAGCCTGCTATTTGCAGAGCACCTTGTCAGCAAGGCTCACTAGGTTTCTGGGGACTGGGTCTCACCAGGGTCCTGTGTAGCTCAATCAGCAAGATGTTCCTTTGCTACTGGAACTGTATATGCAACCCTGCATTCTCCAACTGCTTCTTGGTTGGATCAGACCTCTCAGATTTTACCGGCCTCTACACAGTACCCCAAGCAATCTGGATGTATTTATCTTCTCTAGTCTCTGCCTTATCAGATCCTTGCAAATACTGTCCCAGTTTCATAACCCTTCTCCCAGTATTAATATCTAGAAATAAAAAATTTATACTGGGAAACTTAAGTACCTCTAAGGACCCTTGGGTCTAGTGAAAGGGTCAACAAATTTTCTCCATAAGGGAAATGCCTTAGGATTTGTAGGCCATACAGTCTGTTTAATAACTGCTCAGCATTTTATTGTTGCAAAAGTTGACCTAGCTAATACAGAAACAGATAAACGTGACTGTGTCCTAATAAACCTTTACTTATGGATACTGAAATTTGAGTTTCATATAATTTTCACATGTTACAAAATACTATTTTGATTTTGTTCGACTGTTTTTAAAAATGTAAAAAGCCATTCTTAGACTTCTTAGCTTACACACAAGAGAAAAACAGATGATGGGCCAGATTTGGCCCATGGACCATAGTTTGCCTACCTGGTCCAATGTATATAAAGTGTATATACAGGGACGCCTGGGTGGCTCAGTTGGTTAAGCAGCTGCCTTCGGCTCAGGTCATGATCCCAGTGTCCTGGGATCGAGTCCCACATCGGGCTCCTTGCTTGGCAGGGAGCCTGCTTCTCCCTCTGCCTGCCACTCTGTCTGCCTGTGCTTGCTCTCGCTTCTCTCTCTATGACAAATAAATAAAATAAAAAATCTTTAAAGTGTATATACAAAATGACAGAAGATTGAGTCTTTTCCATCAATAACATTGTTAATGCCATATTGATCCAGCAGTGTTTGACAGTTTATTATATAAAAATTATGGAATATTGAAGGGAATCTTTACAGTGCCAGCAGAGTGAACTAGAACTGAATGAACTAGTTTATCTCAACCACATTGACTAAAAATGGTATTATGCACACTACTACTTATATTATGCCCTTATAATATCTCAAACAGTTTGGGCAATACTGCAGATAGTTCAGCGTTGCGACTAGTGTGGTAACCGAATGAACTGAAGGTGGGTCCAAAATCACCACGGTCATGGGCAGCACTTGAATGAGTTTACATTCTCACCTGTGGAAGTGACTACTGTGGAGGTAACAACACTCACTGAATCATACACTTCGCTGCGTGCTGGTGCCCAGGGTGTACCTTTCAGATATGTTTACTTGTTTTTCCCCTAAAGAGAGCCTTATGGCGTCACCTTCAGTTAAGCCGATTTTCTAAAACTGAAGTGGAATCTCAGGATCGCACAGATGTTGACAAGGGTATTTATAATCCAACCAGTCAAGTTTCCCTTGAATCCAGGAGTGACTAACTCCTATAGCCGCTGGGGGGAAAAAATGCTTCTGAAAGAACAGTCTGTGTTAATTCAACACATTTCTGTTGTGTGACTGTATGTGCCAGGCACTGTCTTGTGTGCTGGGTGCAGCAATGGATGAAAGAGACCCAGGCCTTAGATTCAACAGTCTGACATCTAATTCCTTTACTCCCCACTTCGGTACAGCTCCTCTTCCATGCCCTATGTGCTCACACGAACGCATTGTTAATTGCATACCCAGCAATAGGTCTGACCTTTGCCATAGGCCTCTGTGCTGTGGTCATGAAGGCTCTCCAGCTGCATGAATAGCTTGAGGACTGTGTGTTCTACTTAAATTTTATTATCCTTTAGACAGATCTGGATTGGTAGAGAAACACGCTGGCAATGTTAGAAGTGTAAATTGGCAACAGCTTTCTAAAAAGCAATTTGGCAGTATCTATCAGGAGCTTTAAAAATGTTTATATCTTCTGATCCTCTAATTCCGCTTCTGGGACTCTGTCCTAAAGAAATAGTCTAAAATGTGGGCAGAATTTATACTTAACAATCCAGAAGTCCAACAGTAGAAAATTGGTTAAATAAATTACCGTATGACTGTACAATAGACTATTATGCAGTCATTATAATTAATGTTTATGAACAGTTAAAATAGCATGGCAAAATGCTTGTAATGTTAAGTGAAAAGACTGGTACACAAAATATTATATATAAATCCGAAAATGTGTTGGTTTTTTTTAATGACTGGAATGGGTGTGCTAACTCCTGGTGGCTCGGTTATGTGTTTTCTTTCTTTTTTTTTTTTTTTAAGATTTTTTTATTTCTTTATTTGACAGACAAAGATCACAAGTAGTCAGAGAGGCAGGCAGAGAGAGAGGAGGAAGCAGGCTCCCCGCCGAGCAGAGAGCCCAATGCGGGACTCGGTTCCCAGGACCCTGGCATCATAACCTGAGCCAAAAGCAGAGGCTTTAACCCACTGAGCCACCCAGGTGCCCCGGTTATGTATTTTCTTAATTTCTCTGTTTCTTCTCTTTCTAAAAATTTCTACAAAATATTACTTACCACCTCTACCATCAGAATAATTCAACAGTAGCACCAAAAGGTGGCAATGGAGACAAGCCAAACCACTAATTTGGTCCTCGAAAGGTTAACAGCCTGGGTGGACATGGAGGTTGTATGATATTCTATCGGTAGTAAGAAGGGAAAAGGGCCTGCCGCAGAGGAGAAGGCAAGTGACCAGAATCCCTACCAAAAAAAAAAAGGCCGAAGTGATATGGGAAGTTACCATGAGTGGCGCGCTCCTGTTATATAATCCTAGATAAATAAAAGAGCATATATGGATCAAGTGTGTTCTGACAATGGGAAAGGATATGGAAATACTCTCCCAAGCAAAAGTAACCTCACTCTCTTGCATTCTTTCATACAAAGTGAGTATTCTCAAGATGGATTTTATTACAGCTGATTCTCTGAAGAATCCTTGAGCCTTCCACATAATTTTGTTAGACTAGGAATGGCTTTTGATGGGCCAGGTCTACCTCCTCCCATACTGGGATGCTCACCCAGCACGGATGTACATGGGAATATTTGGCATCCCACCCTGAGAATTCTGAAGCATATCATTAGTCATCTTACCATTGTAACTTACAAATCTAAAGTTTGCAAATGTGATTTCAATGGAATCTGGAATTGCTGCACTTTTGTTTGTGTCTGAAGAGTAAACATGTCCTGGGATTTTAAAGTGAGAAATGATGTAAATAATGCCTATCCATAGGTGAAAAGGTTGTTATCTTGGGAAAATCTGTCCTTTATTGTTGCTTTAGCAAAATGTTTATCATTAAAATGCCAAATATACCTCTTTGGTAAAATTTCAGACTTTCAAATGAGTATATGTACATATTTTGGGGGCATGTATAGATTTGTCAAGCCGAGATAGTTCTTCAAGATCAAAGTGTAAGTCTCTTGGTTGGTAGAAAGAACAGAAGAGCAAGAACAGGTACTGGCTCCTTAACGACCCATGTGCCTTTCATTTTGCACCCTCGGAGCACTCCAATTTACTCATCTGTAAAAGGAAAATAACAACACTCATCTCGTAGATTTGTTCATTTTGTTGGTTCAACACATATTTATCGACTGCTTACGTGTATCTGACATTGTTCTAAACACGGAAGATACAACAATAAACAGGACAAGAAAACGTTCCTCCTCCTGAGCATACTTGTAAGTGGGGGAGACAGGCAAGAGCAAGAATATAGCATGTTATATAGTGATTATTAGATATGAGGCTTACTTTAACGCAGGTGTCCCCCAGCACAAGACCTGGCACACGGTAAAGGACTCAGTAGATAGCAATTTCCTTTGGTTTTTTTAGTCTTCCTAACGGCTCTTGAATTACTCCACAAAATGGCAATGATCAGCAAAGCCTGACCCATTGCCTTCTAGCTCTTGCCAGTTAATAAAGCTTAAACCTGTTTTTGCTTAAGACAAATAATTCTTAAAGTTATGTTTTGTACCTTCCTGTATAGCAGATTAATCAAGGTGGTGCCTAAACACTGTTGATAGATGGCCTTTTCTGAAACCAATTGGCAGGGGTCTTGGCCTGGGACTAGATGGCAGGTGTTAGGTCCACAAAGACAAGTGGCGTGGTGTCATTGCTGTTTAAACAGAACAGATGCAGAGGCTGTCATGGCTGTTTCTGTTAAAGATGTGTTTCCCATGTCCTGTTTCCAATGCTGGTGAATTGGGCAAAGTTTGCATTATTTGTGGGAGGCCAGGACATTGACGGAAAGCCAGGAAAAGGAGGGTTTAATGCTTGTGGTATGTTTATATTCCTGCCCCATTGTGGAAATTTTGGAAGGTTCAGGAATGTTGGATAATAGCAGCCAAAAGTTTACCCCTAGAGTTCAGGTATTTCACCAGACCCATTTCTTTGCCTCATCTTCCTCCAGGAACATAGTGAGCATTCATTTGGTGAATTCTTTCAGGTCTGGGCCTGCCTGAGGCAAAGAGGGTTGGGCCCTTGCCCTTGGGCTGTGCCCAGCCTTGTGGCATGGGGAAAAGGTTAGAGGTCGAAGGACCACTGAAAATGGGCTCCCACCTTAGATTGTCCATCTCTCCCAGAGGACAGCTGTAAAGAACAAGCTTTTATAAAGAATCCAGGACAGAAAGTTAGAAAGATCACACATAGGATGATTGTGGGAACAAGAAAGTTGAGTTTAAAGAGGAAAAACACAAAACAATGGTTAACTGGCCTGCTGGCTATACCATCCCCAGGATTCAGTGTGAAGTTGTACCTCTCAGAAGAAACTGGATGTTGGGCTGTGGGCCAGTCCCCCTGAATCTTGCTTTAAGAACCTAATAAGTGAAAATTCAGAATTACAGCTCTGCTTAGATGAGGAAATTGGCACAGGGAGGTTGAGTGACTTTTCTTGAATCACACATCTAGCTGGTGGCTGAGCCAGGATAATAATGAAGGACCTTGAATTTCACTCAACCCAGTGAATTTTTTTCCATTACTCCACTGGTAATAATTGCCTTTACTAACATATACATTGTTAAGATATCTTTGAAATAGCAGTCAACATTCCATTTGATAAATATGACTTACTAACAGTTGATTTACGGACAATTTTTTGGGAATTTTTTTTTTTTTAAAGATTTTATTTATTTGACAGAATCACAAGCGGGCAGAGAGACAGGCGGGTGGGGGTGGGGGAAGCAAGCTTCCCGCTGAGCAGAGAACCCCATTCGGGGCTCAATCCCAGGACCTGAGATCATGACCTGAGCTGAAGGCAGAGGTTTAACCCGCTGAGCCACCCAGGTGCCCCTAGGGAATGTATTTAAAGCATCGAAGTAGGACAAAGTTTTTTCCAAGTTTCATTGGTGTGTCCAGGCCCTCTGGTTGTTCCAGAGGTGCTTATTCATAAGTAAATGCTGGCATTCTGTCATTCATTTTTTCCAGATGTCCTTCCCAAGTAGTGTGTTAGGTTTTATGTTTTTAATATTTCTCATATATATTTTTAAAATCTGGGCACATAAATCCTAATAAAGTTCTTAACTATCTCCTCTATGCTGTCTCAAATTTTCGGGTGTGTTTATATTTATGACAGTGTCTATAGGCGTGAATGCTATCACATCATTAGGGTTTATATTCCTAAACCATAGACTTATATTTCTAGATGTTCTGAAAATTCTTTACACTTCACTTGTAAATGCCACTATACAGTGCCATGACATTTCCATAGTAACACATATTTTAAACAGGAAAACAGAGGAAGCCCAAGGAAAAGGGAAGTAGGTTTCAAATGAGAACATACAAGATGGGAAGGAGGGGAGTAAATTCTGGTTGGATGTGCCCTGAGAACAGAATGTCCTGCAGACCCACCTTAGGGACATGCAGTGTTCACCACCCACCAAGTGGCCTAATTTTGGCATCACACTTTCTTGGGCCCTCATGTCCGGTGGGGTCCATGTCATTATCCTTACATTTCTTAGTTATCACCTGCTGAGACCAGATTGAGGTGGTTACCCACCTGTCACCCCACTGTCCTGAAGCCTATCCTTCACACTGCTGCACATGTGCTGTATGGTTTGGTGTTTACTGAAAACTGGTGTCTTTTGGACCCCAGCTTTTTGAACTTCCACAGGTCACACCCTCTGCCTGGAATTCCTTGCTGCTGCCATCCACCCAGCAAACCCCTACTCAGCACTCGAGCCTTAACCTTACCATTGCTGTTCTCTGCAATGGCAAAGCAGCCATCCTGAATGTACATATACACTCTTAATGTCAAAGAAACATTAACACTTAATTGAACTTAATTGTTTGCAGAGTGTTTTTCCTCCCTTACCAGCCCATGAACTCCTCAAAAGACAAGACCATATGTGATTGTTCTCTGTATTCCCTGCATCCAAAATAGAGCTTGTCTGGATAAATGTTTGATGGATGAATAAAAGAATAGACTTTTATGGTAATTGCTTTCTTTATTGTGGCAAAGTTCACATAACAAAATTCATCATTTTAACCATTTTAAAGTGCACATTTCCATGACATTTAGTATGTTCACAGTGTTGTGCAATCACTACCACTGTCTATTTCCAGAACATTTTTACTACTCCAAAAGGAAATCTTGTATCTATTAAGCAGACACTCCCCATCACTCCCTACCCCAAGGCCCTGGCAACCAACCACTAATCCACTTCCTGTCTCTATGGATTTGCTTAGTCTGAAATTTTTATATAAATGTAATCATGCTATATGTGGTCTTTTGTGTCTGGCTTCTTTCATTTAACATGTTTTCAAGACTCATCCATGTGGTAGCATGTATCAGTACTTCCTATGTAACTTTTTAAGGCTGAATAATATTCTGTTGCATTGATAGACCACATTTTCTTTATCCATTCATCCACTGATAAACATCTGCTTTTCTACCTTTTGACTATTATGAATAGTACTGCTATGAATGTATGTATGTACAGACTTTTGTTTGAACACCTATTTTTAATTCTCCTGGGTACATACCTGAGAATGGAAATGCTTGGTTATATGGTAAGCTTATGTTTAACTTATTAAGGAACCACCAGACTGTTTTCTGCAGCAATCACCCATTTTACATTCTCAGCAGCAGTGTATGAACTGACGGTTCCAATTTCCCCACATTCTCATCAATTATGTATATATGACATATATATGACAATTATTATTTTCCATATAGATAGATAGATAGATATAGATATAGATATCTCCATCCATCCTAGTGAATGTGAAGTAGAATCTCATTATGGTTTTGATTTGCATTTCCCTAATAATTAATGATGTCAAGCATGTTTTGGTGAGCTCTCTGGTCATGTGTGTATCTTTGGAGAAATGTCTATTACACAAGCTCTTTGCCCACTTTTTATTTGGGTTGTCTTTTTGTTGTTGAGTTGAAAGCGTTATTTATATATTCTGGATACTAGAACTTTATCTGTATATGATTTGCAAATATCTTCTGCCATTCTGTGGATTGTCTTTTCCCTTTCTTAATAGTGTTCTTTGGTACAAAAGAGTTTTAATTTTGAGAAAGAGTTTTGGTACAAAAGAGTTTTAATTTTGAGAAAGTCCAGTTTATTTATATATATATATATATATATATATATATATATATATATATATATATTTGCTTGCTTTGTGCTAAGAAACCATTGCCGAATCCCAAGTCATGAAGATCTGTCCCTATGTTTTCTCCCAAGGATTTTATAGTTTCAGCTATTATATTTAGGTCTTTGATCCATTTTGAGTTTGTTTTTGTATAAGGCATAAAGTAAGTGTCCAACTTCATTCTTTTGCATGTTAATCTCCAGTTACTCCTGCAACAGTTTATTGAAAAAATTCTTCTTTTCCCATCATCACATCTGTTATTGAAAGATATTTTCACATTATAAGTTGACAGTTTTTTTCTGTGCCTTGAAGACTTTGCTCCAGTGTCTTCTGGCTTGCATTATTTCTGCTGTAATTCTTATCTTTGTTCCTCTATATGTACTGTTTCTTCTTTTGCTGCTCTTCTGTTTTACTGTATTCTGTATTAAGTCTTCTTTTGTATTACTGAGTTTAGTGATTTGATTATATATACTCTGGTACAGTACTTCTTGTGTTTCTTGTGCTTGGGGCTCATGGAGCTTCTTAGATTTGTGGGCCAGAACTTTTCACCAAATTTGGGAAATTTATAGATGTTATTTCTTCAAATATTTTCTCTGCCCCTCCTTTCTTTAGGGGCACCAATTACATGTATACTAGGCCACTTGAATTGTCCGATAACCCACTGATACTTGTTTAATTTTTTTCTTTTTTTTTCTCCCTTTCTTTTAGTTTCTATTGCTGTGTCCCCAAATTTACTAATGCCTTCTTCTGAAATGTCTACTCTAATTTTAATCTCATTTTGTGGATTCCTCATCTCAAATACAGTGATTTCTATCTCAAGAAATTTGACCTGTCTTTTTTTTTTTTTTTAAGATTTTATTTATTTATTTGACAGAGATCACAAGTAGGCAGAGAGGCAGGCAGAGAGAGAGGAGGAAGCAGGCTCCCCACTGAGCAGAGAGCCTGATGTAGGCTCGATCCCAGGACCCTGGGATCACGACCTGAGCCGAAGGCAGACGCTTAATGACTGAGCTACCCAGGCGCCCCTTGACCTGTTTTTTTAAAAATATATTTTTTATTTTGGAATAATTTTAGACTTACAGAAAATTTGCAAAGATGGTACAGGGCATTTCCAAATTGCCCCTCATCCAGTTTTAGTTTCTCCCAATGTTATTATGTTACTGTGGTGCACTTACCCCAAAACTAAGATACCAACATTTGTGCATGACTATTAATGAAACCCCACACTTTATACAGATTTCATCAGCTTTTCCAATAATGATTTTTTTCTATCCCAGTAATCAATAAGAGTTCAGATCTCATTTACTTGTTATATATTGTTAGTCTTTTCAGACCCATGACAGTTTCTCGGCCTTATCTTGTTTTTCATGACATTATCATGTTTTTCAATGACATTTCATGACATTGAATGTTTTATTTATTTTTTTTAAAGATTTTATTTATTTATTTGACAGAGAGAAATCACAAGTAGATGAAGAGGCAGGCAGAGAGAGAGGAAGGGAAGCAGGCTCCCCGCTGAGCAGAGAGCCCGATGCGGGACTCGATCCCAGGACCCTGAGATCATGACCTGAGCCGAAGGCAGCGGCTCAACCCACTGAGCCACCCAGGCGCCCCACATTGAATGTTTTAAAGAGCACTGGTCATGTATGTTATAGCATATCCTTTAATTTGGGTTTGTCTGATGTTTTTCTTATGATTAGCTGGGGTTATAGGTTTTGAGAAAGAATAGCAGCTAAAGTGTTATTTTTATTACATCAAATTAGAGAGCACATGATAGCCACATGACATCATTGGTGACCTTCACTTTAATCACTTGATTAAGGTAGTTTTGATAGATTTTCCTACTGTAAAGACACTATTTTTTCCTTTCCTTTCTGTTCTTTGGAAGCAAGTCACCCAGTTCAGCCCACACCCAAAGGAAGGGGAATGATTATACTCCACCTTCTGCAAAGGGAGAATATCTGCATCTGTTATTTGGAATTTTGTATAGAATAATTATCTTTCTTCCCACTTTATTGATTCGGTCAGTATTTTATCATTTTGGGCTCATGTATATTTATTTGATATTTTGCATTATAATTCAATGCTATGTTATTTATTTTATTGCTCAGATTGTTTCAGTTTGGGCCATTGGATGCCTTTTCGGGTTGGCTTCTGTATCTCTTTGACATGTTCCCATTCTTTTGTTTTTGAACACTTCCTTACTTTCTAGTACTTCAGCGTGCTCCAGAAATCATCTTGTATTTTTCCCTCTTCTAGATCCGCAATCAAACATTTCTCTAAAGAACTCTGGTTCCTTTTATTGGAGAACGGTCTTCAGAAACAAAGAGATGGGCACTGAGCATGTTTGTGGCTACTATGACTTGGACCTCTTCGTCATCTTCTGTGTCTCTAACAAGCTGAGTGTTTTCTCTAGCTTCTTGATCACATAGAGTACAGTTGTGACTGTTTTAATGTTTTTAATCTATCCATTCTAGCTGTCTTGGTCAGTTTCAGCTGAGGGATTTTGAATTTTCGGAAGTAGCTTTTGGCTATTACTTTTAAACGTTGTGAGGTGGGATCGGGGCAACATTAGTCTAGGGCTAATTTTGCCCCACTATTGTGGCAAGCCCATCTGATGCCATGTGAAATATGCCTGCCACTCTGAATGCTGGGAACAGGAACTGAACCTGTGGGTTCTTTGTGAATTGTTCCTTCTATTTCCTTTGGATGGTTCTTTCTGGTCACAGGCATTTTCCTGTGTTGAAGACTTCAGCGAACCTTAGTAGATAGCCAGAGCTTTCTTTTGGTGCATATTTCTTCTCTTTGGCAGTCTTCCCTGTGAACTCTTGCTACCTTGACCTCCCCAGACTCATAGCTCCATCTCTTCAATTCAGGAAAACTGCTGGGTTCCACCTGGGTTTACTCTCTCAGTCCTAGGGCCTAGAAACCCTCTCTAGAAGGTAAGCAGGGACAATCATAAGGTTCACCTCGTTTGTTTTCTGTTTTCCAGGGATCACTGTTTTTACTTGCTTGATATCGAGTATCTTAAAAATCACTGTTTTATATGTTTTGTCCAGATTTGTAGCTGCTTAATATAGGGAGATAAGTATAGTCCCTCATACTACATCTTCTTAGCCAGAAACCACAGTATATGCATAGGAAATTAATGGAGCCAGAGGCTATGATTAGCACAAAGGCAGGCATATCATAAGATTTAAAAAGGTAATGTCATATTGTGGTTAAGAGTATAGACTCTGGAACCAGACTGCTTGGGTATGAATTCTGGCTCACCATCTTACTACCTGTATATCCTAGGCCAACTATATAGCCTTTCTGGGCCTCAATTTCCTCATCTTAAAATGGGGCCCATAATGATCATATTTCATTGGCCTGAGATGGGAGTTAAATAGCTTAAAACACGTAAAGCATTTGGGACAGTGCTTGGTTCAAAACTTGTATTCAATAAATATTAGTTATTTATATACTTGTTAAAAGCAGCCAGCAAATCTGTGAGTTTCTTAGTGACCCTAGCAAAGTGGAAATATCAGTTACATGATTCAGTGCCCATAAAATATAAACAAATTGGTTGGACAGGAAAAGTACAGATTTCAGAATCGCCTCCCCCCAAGATTCCTCATAAAGAGAATACAGTATATACCTGGAATAATATACCAGTCAGAGGAAGTTTCCTAGGATTTTGTCTTTACCATTCCTCCAAATAGCCAATAACTTCATACTGGAGCCCAGTATAGTAAAAGTGCTTCCACTGTGACTGAAATATTGCAATACCTTTAGTCTGGCTTATTCCAAAAATAAAATGTATAGCATCAAAATGAAACTACTGAACCACAAGTCATTTGGGTGGTTCTCTATAAATATGGGGGGCGGGGGTTCAATTAGAAGACAATTATAGTGGTTCAGGGAAGAGGCAACTAAAGCCTGAGCCAAGAAATACCTAAGGATGAAAGGGGGTTGGCACAGAACCAACCCACTGTACTGTGAGAATCCACAAATTTTGGCAATTGACTCAGTGTGCAGCAATAGTGAGGAGGAACTTTCGAGGCCAGGAGTGTGTGTATGGAAAGATGAAAAAGCTTGACTGTTGTGCTCTTTAAATCTTCTATAGCCTTACAAATATTTCATCAGCTTACTCCATCAGCTGCTGAGGGAGATGTGTTAATTCTCAGTATATAGGTTTGTCCATTTCTCCTCATAAACTTATATATTTGGAGGGTGTTTCCAGTTGGTACAGAGAGGTTCTGAGTCATATCTTCCTGATGAATTGTCCCTTTTGTCCCTAAGTATATGCCTGTAGGGCACCTGGGTGACTTGGTTAGGTGTCTGCCTACCATGTGTTTGCTTTATTCTTTTGTCCTGTCTTTGGTTTAGTTGTTTTCTTTACTCCCTTTTTATTCTCATGAGTGATTTGAAGATATACATTCTAATTCTGTTCCTTCAGTGGATGTTCTTGCATTATTAATGTGCATACTTGAGTTAACAGTGTTAATTACCATCTCTAGCTCATTATGAAGGTTTTAGGATCCTTAGAATTCTTCAGTTCTGATCTCTACCCCCTTCTATCTTCCAAGTAATTTGGGTTTTAGTTTTTTGGTCCTAACTTACTTTTAACCCCGCCCCCATTAATAGTCAACATTTATTTGGATTTACAGGCCTGCATATTAATTTCTTTGTCTATCTTTCTTCGGTGCCTTTTCTTTATTGAAATATATTTCATGGGGTACCTGGGTGGTATAGTCTGCTAAGCATCTGACTCTTGGTTTCGACTTGAGTCTGACCTCAGGATCATGAGATCAAGCTCCACATCCAGCTCCGTGCTCTGTACAGAGTCTGCCTGAGTTTCTCTCTCCCTGTCCCTCTGTCCCTACCCCGACCCTCCATGCTCTCTCTCTAAAATAAATAAATAAATCTTACGGTGCCTGGGTGGCTCGGTCAGTTATGCATCTGCCTTTGGCTTGGGTCATGATCCTGGGATCCTGGGATTGAGCCCATGTTGGACTTCCTGCTTAGCGGGTAGTCTTCTTCTCTTCTTCTCCCTCTCCCCCGCTCATGCGCTCGCTATCTCTCTCTCTCTCTCAAATAAATATGTCTTTTTTTAAAAACCTCATTTTTAATAAATAAATAAATCCTAAAACTAGGTATAGGGGTGCCTGGGTAGCTCAGGGGGTTAAGCCTTTGCCTTTGGCTCCGGTCATGATCCCAGGGTCCTGGGATCGAGTCCCGCATCGGGCTCAGCAGGGAGCCTGCTTCCTCCTCTCTCTGCCTGCCTCTCTGCCTCCTTGTGATTTCTGTCTATCAAATAAATAAATAAATCTTTAAAAAAAAATAACTCATTTAATTGTAAGTTTATATAATCTAATGCTGAATAATGACCATGTTTAACAACCAATTCCAAAACTGCTAAAATTTTAGCAGTCGGCTCTCTGGGCTAATGGGAGCTGGCTGTGGCCCCACCTCACTTGTATCACATTCCTTGTAACTTCTTTCTGGACTGAATTTTCTCACCGAAGTATATTCACCAGTGCTCTTTTCAGCAAGTTTGTGTGAGGTAAACTCATTGGCTTGGCTTGTCTGAAAATGTCTGAAAATCTGGCTCTCACTTAGGAATTTCACCGTGTATAGAATTCTGTGTTGAGATTTATTCTCTTTCCACACTTTGAAAATATTATCCTCCTGTCTTTTGGTTTCCATTGTTGCTGATGAGAAGGCTGCCGTCATTGCAGTTAACACCCCTTTTGGTAATCTGTCCCTTTCCACTGAGAGCTTTTGTTTTCTTTTCCTTGTGGTTTTGCAGTTTCACTGCGGTATGAATGGGCTAGGGGGCACCCAGATATTTGGCCCTACCTTATTCTGTGTGTGTCTCTGAGAGTGTTTGGGGAGGACACAGAGCAGAATGCCCTGCCCCACCGCCCCCTATGGGTGGCCCTCATCCGATCAGGTCTGCCTGAAACAAAAATGCTGACACCCTGCCCCTCCCCCACCAATCAACAGGTAAGAAAGAATTCTTCCTGCCGAGCTGTTTGTGTTGAGATACTGTCCCTTTCTGGCCTCCAGATTCTAACTGTAATATCAGCTTCTCTTGGGTCTTGAGCCTGCTGGCTTTCAGACAGGAACTTAAACCACTGGCTCTCCTGGTTCTTGGGCCTTCAAACTCACACTGGAACTATACCATTGGTCTCATGGGTCTCCAGCTTGCTGACTGCAAATCTTGGGCCTTGTCAGCTGCCATAGTTGTGTAAGCCAATCCTTATAATGAATTTCTTTGTATGTGTATGTGTGTGTGCTCATATACACATATACATATCTACATACACACAGACACACATATGTTCTGTTTCTCTAGAGAACCCTTACTAATAGCTATAGTACTATACTATAGCTATAGTACTTTTAATAATGATTTTCTACTATTCCCTCTATTAAATCTTTCTGGAACTCCTATTAGGCATATGCTTGACTTCCTCTTTTTATACTTCATATCTCTTAAACTCTCATTCAGCTCTTCTGCCTCTTTCTGTCTTTACTCTATTTTGGGGTGATTTCCTCAAATCTGTCTTCTAATTCCCTCTTCAGTTAGATCTAATATGTAGTTGAACTCATCCTTTGAGTTTTTGATTTCAGGGGTTGTTTTCATTTCTGGAAGTTCTGTGTGGATCTTTTTTCAAATCTCCCAACTCTTTTCTCTCATACTATTCTGGTTTTTTATTACGCCTTTATTCCTTCTCTCTATTTGAATCATCCAAATTCATAGTCTCTTTCAGATGGTTTCTGTCTTTACCCTTTTTTCACCTAGTTAGTTGTGTGCGTTGTTAGTGCTCCGTTTTGGTCATTTCTTTCCACAGGTGGTTTGTTACATTTTGTGAGCACCTTTGGTAGGAGTTGTTTTTCCTAGTGGATCCCTCAAGCCCTGGATTGTTAAGCATCCCTAAGGGGCTATCTTGAATACACCCTCAGCTCTGACCTAAGAATTTTAATAGGTCTTACTTCAGCCCTAATCTAATTTTTATGTTAATTTATCTCAGTTGGTGCCTGTGCATACAAGCAAAGTAAATTTAGACCCCCATATGCATTTGGCAGAGGTTAGTGTTTTTAGGTCTCCTGAGTGTCATTTTTCCCCACCTAAGACTTCTTCAGACATAAAGCTTCCTGAAACTTCACTAAGACTGGGGCACGGTGCAGGCGCCTGGGTGGCTCAGTGGGTTAAGCCTCTGCCTTCAGCTCAGGTCATGATCTCAGGGTCCTGGGATCCAGCAGCACATTGGGGCTCTCTGCTCAGCAGGGAGCCTGCTTCCTCCTCTCTCTCTGCCTGTGTCTCTGCCTACTTGTGATCTCTGTCTGTCAAATAAATAAATAAAATCTTAAAAAAAAAAAAAAAAAAAGACTGGGGCACGGTTTTCCCAGTTTCCTTTGCGCGGATGGGGGCGGAGCTTCCAATGTCGGGGCTTTATGTAGGGGGTTCCGTTCCAGCTTCCTCACCTGGCTGGGACTGAACCCCCATGTCCTTCTTCTTGGTGTGCGGTGGAACCCTAGCCTGCAGCTCTCAGGATCCATAGCTAAGTGTGAAATCCCTGTGTGCTGCTAAGGCACGTCACCTGTACCCTGTTCTGGGTTTGCCTTTTCGTTTCTGACATCTGGGGATTTCTTTACATTTTTCAAATTTGGTGGTAAAATAAAACATTTCTGTTAAAGTTCACCCAGCATCTCTATGTGCCTGTAGTATGGGATGGAATGGGATGGGAATGGGAACCTATCTCTATTAGCAGAGTTGGTCCTGTTTCTGGAAGTTGCCAGATCAGAAATAATAATTCTGTGAGGAAGACATTTATTGTTTCCATTGTGTAGTTAAGAAAAGTGAGGCTCAGAACGCTTGTTTAAATTGCCAAAGCCTTAAAATTTTAAGTGGGGAAATGGTTTCTTTGTTTTGTTTTGTTTTGTTTTTTTGTCTGCCTACTAATCCCATGTAAGATACCTAGTCATCTCAAAGGTAGCTTGGTACCTCTGGCATCTCTCCATTGTTAGCCTTTATGGGCAATTCTCCCAGTATTTGCTGAAGCAAATACTCTGGATAAGATTCCTCCTGCTTCCTAGGTAAGGCTGTTTGGGAGAGAAGAGGAGGAAGTCAAAAGCAAGCTGTGGAAGCTGGGCTGTCTTAAACCTGAGAGCCACTGGTAGGAGCATTTGGCTGGGAGGGGGTAAAATATCTTCCACACCATCCAGAAGCATCCTCAAGTGTGCTTATGCAATAGACAGCGAAGGGGACATACAAGGCTCCTGCACATTGTTTTTGGCTTGATTCTGGAGGCAGGAGGAAGCCCAGGTCATGGCAGGACTTACCTGTAAGTTCTGCTGGGTTTGGGGGATGTCTCAGCAGAGGCTGGCATACTGTGAGACTTTTCACTTAGCTGCCTTGCCTGGGAGCCCCTCTTTCCCTGTGCTTCTGGCACTGAGGCCCTGAGTGGGTGCACTGCAAAGCTGTGGTGGATTGATGGAGATCGGTTCAGGTCTGAAGAGAAAGGAGGTACTTCAAGTCTGTAGAGTAGAGTGGCCTCAAAGAGACTGGTTGCACAGGTGAGGGGATAGGAGACAGAGAGGCATCCAGAAATTAGCAAGAGCGGGAAACCACTGCCCCCCCATAAGGCAAAGGAGCAGGGTGGGGAGCAGTGACATCAGGGCCCAGGAGCCAGGTGATAAGAAACGTGAATGCTAGCAGGCCTATTTGTGGTAGCAGGAGACATGGATGATGAGGAGCCAGAGATGCTACCTGAGGCAGATGGGGAAGAGAAGAAACATCCTCATAAACCTACTCCCAGTCTCTGGGTAGTACCTCTCTTTGGCCAAACAGCTGGAAACCAGATGTTCTGGAGCCTGGATTCACAGGCTAAGTGGCTCTACCTTGCTGTGTCACAGAACAGAAAGAGCAGGAGATGGCTAGGGAATAGGTCTGAGAAAAACAGGCCCAGGACTGGCAGGTAGGCAGGCAGGAAGGAAGGAAGAAAAGGAGAGAGGGAGGAAGGAAGAAAGGAAAGAAAGTAGGGAGGGAGAAGGGGGGAAAGGGAGGAAGGGAGGAAGGGAGCAAAGAAGGAAGAAGAAAAGGAGAGGAGAGAAAAGTCAATATGTAACATATAAGCCATACTAGAATAATTTGATATATCCTTTTGCAATTGAAAAGAGTCTTTAGGATAAAAATTTGCCTTCCTTGCAGATTGTGAGGATTAGTTAAAAAAAAAAAAATGGATGTGATGGGGCACCCAGGTGGCTCAGTGGGTTAAAGCCTTTGCTTTCGGCTCAGGTCGTGATCCCAGGGTCCTGGGATTGGGCCCTATATCGGGCTCTCTGCTCAGCCGGGAGCCTGCTTCCTCCACCTCTCTCTCTGCCTGCCTCTCTGCCTACTTGTGATCTCTGTCTGTCAAATAAATAAAATCTTTTTTAAAATATGGATGTGAGGGCACCTGGGTGGCTCAGTGGGTTAAGCCACTGCCTTCGGCTCAGGTCATGATCTCAGGGTCCTGGGATGGAGTCCCACATCGGGCTCTCTGCTCAGCAGGGAGCCTGCTTCCCTCTCTCTCTCTGCCTGCCTCTCTGCCTATTTGTGATCTCTCTCTGTCAAATAAATAAATAAAATCTTTTAAAAAAAATGGATGTGAAAATCTTCTGAAAATAGCCAAGTACTGCATACATATGCAATAATCATCATTAATATCATTAGTTCTTTAGAGGGAGGAACTGTATGTAAATAATAGTGTAAATAGAAACCCTTTACTGAGCATCTATTATGTATGGACACTTTTTGTGGATGTGCATTGAGTATTTCCAGCTGCAAGTCATGATAATGAGCAATGACTTGAACAAAGAGGTATTTTCTGACCTATCAAGAATTCCAGGAGCTCCTGGGTGGCTCAGTGGGTTAAGCCACTGCCTTCAGCTCAGGTCATGATCTCAGGGTCTTGGGATCGAGTCCTGCATCGGGCTCTCCGCTCAGCAAGGAGCCTGCTTCCCTCTCTCTCTCTCTCTCTCTGCCTGCCTCTCCATCTACTGTCAAATAAATAAATAAAATCTTTAAAAAAAAAAAAAGAATTCCAGAGGTGCTCTTTTGTACTTTCCATCTTGATTACAAGATGACTTCAGTGCATAGCCTTCACCTCCAAGTTCAAGGCAGGAAGCCACTCACAATGAGGGTGAGTGGACAGTTCAGACTCAGCAGTCCTGTTTCATCAGGAAAGCAAAAGCTCCCCCAATAACTCCCAGCCGAGTGCTACCTAAATCTCATTGGCCAGAACCAGGCCTCACGACCACCCCTAATAGCAAGTGGGAGGTAGTATATGAGAAATGGTTTCTGGATGGCCAATGACAGGATGTGCTGCCTGCATATAGAACACAATACTTGGTGCCTGGGTGGCTTAGTCAGGTCAGAGTCTGCCTTCCACTAGGGCCATGACCCTGGAATCCTGGGATCTAACTCTACCATCCACCGGGCTCCCTGCTCAGCGGGGACTCTGTTTTTTTCCTCTCCTTTTGCCCCTCCTCTTGCTCCTTTTCTCTCTCTCTCACTCTCTCTCAAATAAATAAAATAAAATCTTAAAAAAAATAAAACACAGTACTTGGCAGAGGAAAAGTGCTCAATACATGTTTTATACACCTCTGTGTATGCCTGTCCATCTGTCTTCCTATCTGCGTCTCTGTCTCTATGTGGTTTTATGTGTTCTCCATTTCTCCTAACAATCCTGTGAAGTAAGTTCTGTTACAATGAGAGCTAACACGGCTGGTAATGGGCAGAGCCAGGCCTCCGACCCAGTTCTTTCTGACCTCATTCTGAGGGCTCTTTCCATTGCCATGCCGTGTGCTCCCTCTCACTAACCTGGCCGTTAAACTCTTGGTGTTGGAGACCTATCAGGCCCAAGTGGGCTTGATGAAAAGAAAAGGCGGAAAGGGATCGGCTCCAAAATAAGTTGGTGCCTAACCCCGGGGCTGTACACAGAGTAACCATGAAGTCACAAGAAGGGTTCCATAATTGCACGTGCTACCCCATGCCTCCCCTACGTGCAGCCACTTTGGAACAGTCACACTGGGAGGCTCAGCACTGGAGCCAATGATGCCCCCACTGCCCAGCATTCCTGTGGGACGCCTCTTTGCAAGTCATGAAAAGACCTTCATCATTACTGTCAATTATACCTAGTTTCCTACCCTAAGTCCAGCTGCAGCTCCTCATCTCATTTAGCAGAAGCTCCAAATGATTTATGAGTATTACCAAAAAGTAAAAAATCATTCTCCAACGACAGAATTGTACAATTTAGATACAAAAGTCCAAGTGATCTGCTTCCCAGGCAAATTTTCAAATCGAATTACAGAAATGTTTACAGTAGCTGAAGCACTGTTGCAATAAAAATACCCTCCCGGGTTGATATCTCAGAAGAAGACAACTCTGAGTTTGGCTGTGTACTTTCTGCTGTGTTTAAGAAAAATTACTCACGGGAGCCCGGGTGGCTCATGAGGTCCACCTTTGGTTCAGGTCATGATCCCAGGGTCCTGGGATCGAGTCTCACATAGAGCTCCTTGCTCAGTGGGGAGACTGCTTCTCCCTCTGCCTGCTGCTCTCCCTGGTTGGGCTCTGTCTCTGTCAAATAAATAAATAAAATATTTTTTAAATTAATTAATCCAAAGAAAAAGAAAAATTACTCATTTTGAGGGCATTGTGAGAAGACCACTGAACTTGGTAAAGATACCAGTGGGATAATACTTAATGCAGGTCAGGACACTGGGACATGGGCCCACTCATGTACTGGTGAAATTATAAATGGTATCACTTTTTCAGAGCAATTTGGCGTGAAGCATCGAGAGAGTTGACCTAGAAATTCCCTTTCTAGGAATCCTTCTTAGGAAAATAGTCGAAGAAACAGACAAAGATTTACATATTATAGCTATTCATTTTATTTCCAAAATAGTAAAAAGAAGCAACTAACCCAAATGTCCCACAATGGGGAAATGGTCAGGTAAATTGTGGTATATTCATTAAATGAAATAAGCAGTCATTTAAAGTGATATTTTTGAAGAGTAGTCAATGGTGTAGTCAAAGTATGTCCACAATAGAATAGGGTGATAAAATAGGACTAAAACTATGTGCATTATATAGACTAGACCCATTTTTTACTTTCTATATGCTAAAAAAGAAAAAAGAAAAAGAAGGCTCAAGGTATACCTAAGATACACTCAAAATGTTACCAGTGCTGGAGCACCTGGGTGGCTCAGTCCTTGGGTGTCCAACTCTTGATCTCAGCTCAGGTCTTGATGTCAGGATCGTGGGCTCAAGCCCCACATTGGTTCCACTGGGTGTGGAACCTCCTTAAAAAAAAAAAAATCGAAGTCACCTATAATTTCATCACCCAGATAAAAGCACTGATAACTTTTTTTTTTTTTAAGTAGATTACATACCCAGTGTGGAGCTCAACATGGGGCTTGAACTCCCAACCCTGAGATTAAGACCTGAGCCGAGACCAGGATCGGGCACCCAACCAACTGGGCTACCCAGGTACCCTTAAATTTTCTTCATTATATATAATTTTTGATCACTGTAACTACAAGTACTAATTTTATAATTAGAACAATATGTATAATGAAAATTACTTTTTAAGAAAGAAAAGAAATGGGTTTTACTAGGAGAGAAGAGATCTGCCCCTGAGGAGCTGATGGTTTAATGGAGGAAATGAGACATGTACACAAATAAATTTATTACAAGGTAGCTAGGGGTATAATGGAGGTTTTACAAAGTGTGGAGGGAAGGATTAGCTCGGCCTGGGAGAGTTGAAGGTTGGTGAAAAGAGGTAACATTTGTACAGGGTCTTGAAGGATGAATAGGAGTTCTCTAGGGCTTTGTAAATTGTTAAGCACTCTGTGTCAGCTAGTTTTTGGCCGTTATTATTATGGTCAAAGCTTACCTTGTATAAAGCTCTCTTTCTTGTCTCTTTCCCATGCTCCCTGAAGCCCAGGATCCCTGAGACAGGAAGCAACAGCAGTTAAATAGTCACACATCAGTGCTCGAGCAAGTGAACTGAGGTGCATCCAAGTAAGGAACAGATCCAGGACCAGAGGACATAAAATTATCTGGGAGCAGGGCCAGGAAGGTGCTGGTGGGTAAACAGTTCCCCCTTGTTTGCCACCCCATGGAAAGGCTGGCTCTGCTTGTGGCCTCCACCCTGAGTTATGGGACCATCTCCACCTGGGGGATGGTAAAAACCGAGAATGAGCATCACACATCAGCCTGTGATTTACATTGGCAGGAAATGGTGTGTCAGGTGCCCTTAAAGCCTCCAGACAGGGTGGAGTGGAAAGGGGGGGATGAAGGTGAAGGGACCAGGAAGGGTGGCAAGAGAGGATATGTTGGTAAGAAATCCTTAGAAGCTCCAAGTTTGGAAAGGATTTGTAAATTATCTCATTTAATCCTGCCAATCCCTTTCCCAACATTCCCTACTGTTGTCATCCCTCTCTGCCTTCAGGGCCCAGCTCAGGGGCCACCTCCTTCTATCACTTCCCACCTGAGTTCCTCTGGGCTGTGCTTCAGGTGTAACTGATTGTTGAGCTTTATGAGAAGAAAAAGTCAGTGCCCGCTGTTCACCCTACATGGTGCTTCTAGTTCCTCGATTGCAATATATGCCCTCCTGTGTTTCCTTTTGTTTGTTTATTCGTGCAACTAACATATATTCAACACCTACATTGTGCCAGTCAATGTTCTAGATGTTGCAATAGAGTGGAGAAAAAGACAGCCAAGATCTCCTGTTCTCATGGACCTGTCATTCTAGTGGGGGAGACATAAAATAAACAAAGGAACAAATAAGAAAATATCAGGTCAAGAAGGAGGCAGCTTTGGGAATATCTAAGGGAAGAACTTTCCATACAAAGAAAGCAGCTCTGGGTGCCTGGGTGGCTTAGTCGTTAAGTGTCTGCCTTGGGCTCAGGTCATGATCCCAGGGTGGTGGGTTCTAGCCTGGTATCAGGCTCCCTGCTCTGTGGGAAGCCTGCTTCTCCCTCTCCCACTCCCTCTGCTTATGTTCCCTCTCTGGCTGTCTCTCTCTGTCAAATAAATAAAATCTTTCAAAAAGAAAGAAAGAAAAAGAAAGAAGAAGAGGAAGAAAAGAAAGAAAGAAAGGAAGGAAGGAAGGAAGGAAGGAAGGTGCTGATCTAACAGCAAAGGGGGAAACCTTTGCTTACTCTAGGAATAAAAAGAGAGAAACTGGCATTGTGTATAAAATGCTTTCTCTTGCTTCATCTGCAAATGAAAATCTTTTATCTTTTAGGACTTGGCTCAAGCATCACTTGTTTAGGCAAACATATCCTGACTTCCCCAGGTCAGAGTAACTGTCTCCCTTTCTTCCAATTGTCAGTGAGTACGCGTCTGTCAGCCTACCTGTAACAATTTGCCATTCCTTCCATACTACAGCATTGCTACTCCCCCGTGGACCTCAGTCTTATCAAGGGCAGAAATTCCTATCTAAACTCCTAATGCCCAGCATGGAGCCTGGCACAGAGTCTATGATCAGGAAACATTCATTTGTTCCTCGAATAAATGAGCTCTCACACGGTTCTCTATCAGAACCTCTCTGGCAACACTCAGAATTAACAACCACTTATCGATCAGTGCCAGGCCCTGTGCTGGGGACTTTCATCTCTGCTTTTACAAGGCTCGTGACTACAACAGGCAATAAGTGTTATTATCCTATTTTGTAGTAAAACTCAGAAAATGAAAGTGACTTTTTTTTTTTAATTTTGTTTATTTGAGAGAGAACACAAGCAGGGGAAGCCACAGGCAGAGGCAGAGGGAGAAGCAGGCTCCCCACCAAGCAGGGAGCTTGACATGGGGCTCAATCCCAGGACTCTGAGATCTCGACCTGAGTCAAAGCAGACACTTAACTAACGGAGCCATCCAGGCACCCCCCCCCCCAAGTGACTTCTGAGGTGGCTCAGTAATAAGAATCAGAGCTAGAAGTCAAACCCAAGTCCTCTTGGTGCCAAATCCCAAAGCTTCACCTTCTATGTGATGGTCTTACCATGTATTAGTTCATCTGTGGACCTGCCCTCTCTTCTTCTAGATAACCATTTCCTTGACACAAGGGTCTGTATTTCACTCCCTTGTACATTCCTCCTGATAACAACACAGTGTTTTGTATTTAGGACCTACTCAGTCCGTGTATCTTAAATCTCCAAGAGGTGGAAAATAATGAATGTATGAATGAATGTTTCACCCAAAGTGAACCAGCCTCTAATATCAATTTACAGGACCATAATGAGCTGGAGAGAGTGACATTTCCGAGGGGAGGGGCCCTTCCAGATGCCTCTGCGCCCATCTGGGAGAGCCAAGAGTGCTGTCTCTGTACTCAAGCACTCATTTCTTAGAAATCACACCTTTTGCTCAGTTATACATCTCAGCAGGCAGGCTGGGGTGCAGAGAGGAACATGCCTGGCTTCCACTGAGTTGGGAAAATGAGGTTAGGTTTCGATTCAGATAGTTATTTGTGTTTTCTGGGTCTGCACGGTCAATAAATTTTCAACGAGCAGTGATTCTGTTCCTCATCTTTCACGGCTTTATGGGACTTCAGGGAACGAAAGCATAACATCCTGCTTTCCCATAAGTTCTCTGGCTGCTACCCTGGCACCAATTAAAGACATGTCTATGCAATTAATCAAGACCAATTTGGAAGCCTTCTGGCGCTGCCCTTCTGATGTGCTGCCTGCGGCACATACAGTAGTTCCTCCGCCGCAGCGATGGAGCCAGGCACAGAGGAGCTTTTGATGAACTGGCTGTGCTGGCCCCAAGTGTTAACTGTGTCATCTGACATGACTAACGAGGCTCCCAACTTGATCCGTGTGAGTGCAGCAGCCCCGCTGTCTGGAGGAGGCGCCGTTTCCGCAGCCAGCCTGGGAAGAGGCTGCAACATGCTGGGTACACACGCCATCATGTCAGCTGGAGTCCTGGAGGCCTCTAGTGTTGGAGCTGGGAGTCGTCCGTGGGGAAAGGGGTGGGCGCTGTGAGCCAGGCTCTGCACTGGGCACTGGTGGGAGTGTGACCCGATTTAAATTTCGAGCTCAGCGTCTTTGTTGGACAGACGTGGGAGCCAAGACTCAGCAAAGTGTGGGGTTTGGGGCACCTGGGTGTCTCAGTGGGTTAAGCCTCTGCCTTTGGCTCAGGTCATGATCTCAGAGTCATGGGATTGAGCCCAGCATCAGGCTCTCTGCTCAGCAGGGAGCCTGCTCCCCCACGCCCCCACCAATCCCCCACCTGCCTAGTTGTGATCTCTCTCTCTCTCTCTCTCTGTCAAATAAATAAATAAGATCTTTAAAAAAAAAAAAAAGTGTGGGTTTTGCCAAAGACCTGAGTCTTTGCAGGGGAGTGGGAGTTGGGAATAAAGGAGTAGGTGTGGTCCTTACCCTTGAGGAACTAAACCCCTAGATAAGCAGATAAACATGCACTTTACTAATGCTTAAGCCATGGATTTCCTTCTGCAAATGTTTATCAGGAGGAGGAGAGCCTCTGTCCTTGTTACTTCTACAATATCAAGAGTGTGATATGGAGTCAACAGATCTGGGTTTGAGTCCCAGCTCAACTTTGAGTTGATGGAATCTTGAGCAAATCACTTTGTTTTTCTGAGTTTGGTTTTCGCGACTGTAGCATTGGGACAAGCCAAATGCTGCCACCCAGCCTACTTCCTAGAGTCCTGGTGAGACCCAGCAGAGCTAATGGATGTGAAAGTATACATAAGTAAGTGTCTCTGCACATGTTAGCTATTATACATATTATCACCCCCTCTCAGGATCCCTGGCCGAAATCTCTGGAATATGGATCCACAGATAGCTTTAATTCTCTTCCTCTTCCTGCCCCTTTCAAAATGCACAGGAGAGAAATGGATATAAAACCAACTGGTCGGGGCGCCTGGATGGCTCAGAGGGTTAAGCCTCTGCCTTCGGCTCAGGTCATGATCTCAGGGTCGTGGGATTGAGCCCTGCATCGGGGATCTCTGCTCAGCAGGGAGTCTGCTTCTCCCTCTCTCCTGCCTACTTGTGATTTCTGTCAAATAAAATCTTAAAAAACAAAAAACAAAAAAAAACTGGTCATCTGTCTGCCATCTCAACCGCTTTCCCAGAGAGCCCATGGCATGGAAAGTAGAACTCAGCCATTGTCATTTAATATCATTCCACACATCGACTGAGTACTTACCATATGCCAGAGGTTGGTCACAGTGTGTAAGCAGTCAGAGTTGGATAAGACAAGTTCCTTGGCCATCTTCAGAGCTCACCATTTAGCGGGAGAAACAGACATGGACATGATTAAGTATGACACACTACAGAAAAATACAATTGCCATAGGAAAGATACAAATCAAGCTCTGTGGGAGCCAGAGAGGGAACAATTCATTCCCCAAAAGGAAATTGGGGAAAGTTTCATCAAGGAAGTGGTATGAAAGGATGGGCACTGTTTGGCTCTGGCAGGAAGCATAAGAAAGGGCACTCCAGACTAAGAGCACAGCACGGGCAAATGCACAAAATTATCAAAGGATTGGTGGTCTAGAGGTCACAGTGAAATCAAGTGAGGTATGGGGTGTGAGCAGGAACAAAAGAAAAATCACTGGGCCCCAGCTCTGAAACCCAGTCATGGATGTTGCTACCTCAACTGCTCTTTTTGCTGGCTGGGGACACCTTGGCCTCTGTCCCTCCATCAGGAAAATCTCATGCTAGCCCTTCCTCCAGCAAGGTGGAACCTAACCCCCAAGCAGGAGAGCCCACTCCAAAGGAACCAGGAACCGCAACAACCATCAGAGGCAAAGAGGCTGGGGCTGGAGAGTACTGGTCACAGCTACCCTTCCCAGCTCAGGGGAAAGCTCCACCTGAGATGTAGCAATGACACCAACATCTAGAGCGTGATGGCAAATACCCAAAGCCCCTTGCCATGAGTCACACACTAAGTTGCTCTCCTTCTCTCCTTTGTCCAAAAGAAGCCAGCTCCTTCTTTTAGGAGTGCTGCCAGAAAAATGGCTTAGAAGGCGTGGTATAGCCGTGGGCCCACCCCAGGGGCTCATATTTTCTCGGTCTTTGCATCTTCTCTTTCATTTTAAATTGGGTTTTATTGTGCAAACAATATAATAACAACAGAAACCCCAAAAATAGGAGAAAGCGGGAAGAGCGCCCACTCACATGTTATCTGTTTCCATTTCTCTTTGCCTTTTCCTGCAGGTGTCGGTAGTGTAATTTTTTTTTTTTTGGCTGCTTTCATCATTGATACAATTACATATTCTATTTTTACTGCTCAGCATAGTATCATACATACAGCTTTTTCCATTTTGCTACTTACTGCCAACGCCTGGTGTCCTCACAAGCTTGGTCCAGTTTCCCCAAGACTAAAGACAGATACCCGGGGTGTGTAGAAGGAATGCTCTGTTGATAACATCGTCATCATTGACAATGGGCATCAAGGTGCAGAGGAAAAACATAAACTGCTCTGTCATCACATAGACCTAGATTAGAATCTCAGCCCCTTACCTCAAAGCCTAAAGGACTGAGCAGATCACTGCCTCTCTTGGAGCTTCCGGTCCTTGTCTGCAAAACGGGAATGGTATTTAGTACCACCTTACAGGACTGCCATGAGGATGTAATGAAATACCAAAAGGGAAATGCCCAGTGAATGGTAGCTCGCTTCCCCTTTCCCTTGCTGGGGCTGACCTAGGGTCCACTCTGCTTCCACCCTTCCTCTCTTGCCTACATTGGACCTTCGTGCCTCCCCTGGGCCTCCTGGGCTAGTCTATCTAAATTCAGATACACCAAGTCTGCCTATTTTTTTAAATTCCAAATATACTTTTATTAATACTTTACATACAATCTACTAAAAAAAAAAAGACCTTAAAAAGTACAAAACCAAATTTCACAGAGATTGGATTTAATGTGAGGGGTGTTTTTGCCTGTTCATAAGCTTCTTCCAGTCAGGAACACAGGAGGATACGGCTACCCGCATGTCAGGTGCACTATTGAGCCTGTTTCTTTTCTTCGTTTTTAATCGTGTCAAGATTGAAAATCCTAGTTACAAATAAGTAGCTATGAATGGTAATAACAACAATATGCTCTTTCTACTTAGCAATGGAAATTCATCTTTAATCTTAATCCAAAATGCTGACAAACTCAATGTCTTATAATAATTCCTTAGTGTGAATGATGAACTGAGCTTCAGTAATTCATTCTCTTCTTCTGGCTCCAAGTTTAACTCACTGATTGATTCCGGGGTCTAAAACAAATGGAGCTTTTATCCAAATATTTTCCTTTAATGATTTAAATTTCTCTTCTGGAAAGTAACGATGAATGGTTTGAGACAAAGAAGTGAGATGTATCAGTATCTCTAATTTTATTTCTTTTAAGCAATCTTCATTAATGACCTTCCCTTTAATGTGTTGCAACAAAGTTGGGAACGTATAGTAGCTAGGACAATTACTTTTAAGTCTTGCTTGCCACAACAGTAATGTCTTTTGCAATCCTAGAATACATTCAAGATATTGAAATACATCGTTTTCCCCCTGTACTTTCAAATTTAACTCATTAAGAATGCCAAAAACATCACTTAAATAGGCCAGTTTTGTTACCCAAATGTCATCTTCAAAAATATTTGCCAAATGAGATTGCTTTTCAATGAGAAAAATGTAAATCTCATCCCTGATTTCATATACTTTGCTCAATACTTTTCCTTGAGACAACCAACGAACTTCTGTATGAAACAGTAAGTGGGTATGGTTAATTCCAATCTCTGAACAGAATATTTCAAGAAGTCGACTGTTCAGGGAGCCTCCTTTAATAAAATTAACAATTTTCACTGAATTTTTCAATACACCCATTAGACTTGGTGGAATTTTCTTGGACACCAAAGCTTCTTGATGAATAAAACAGTAATTCTAAAGAGCCCTGTTATGTGTTACTTCTAACAATTTTTCAATAATCCTGCCATGTTTTCCAGTCATATTTGCTGTTCCATCACTTGGAATTCCTTTACAGTTTTTCCAGTTCAGTTTATATTGACCAACAATGCACTTCTCTAATTCACTAAATAAATCTAATCCGTATATGTGTGAATTTAAACTTACACAACAGATCCTCTATAAAATCGTCTCACATGTATCTGACGTAAACCAGGAGTATTGGACAACTTGTGATATCGTTGCTCTGGACAAGCTGGATTAAAAAATCGATCCCAGTCTGCAGGCACGCAATAAGCATCGCCTCCAAGTGTTTCGATGAGATATCGATGAGATATCGTATTGTCACTAAGAGCTATGGTTCTTAATTATTAGCTGATTTATCATAAAAAATTGTCCGTACCATACCATACATGCTGGAAGAATAATTTTTTCAGCAGCTGTGTGAGTCATTTTTTCTTTTGCTACCCAATAGGCAATCAAATATGATGATAACAAGGCCCTCTCATTGATGGTTGTGGACCAACTAAGAAATGGTGGGGATGATTCTATGCCATTTCTTTCCCTTTGGAAATGGTCTTCTTCATCTTTATCTTCCTCCACTTTCACTATCACTATGCCTTCCATCTCCTGGGTATGCCTGACTCAGTCGGTGTTCAGGTTCAAAGAAATGGCCTGTTTGATCCAAACAGGGTCTGTCTGCAGGACTATCCTTTTTGTCCTAGGTGTTTTAGGAGACCAGTTTCTGCCGTCATCCGGGGCCCTCATCCGGCCTGCCTCAAGTCTGCCTAAGTCTGCCTGTTTCTTATTTTCTGGTGAATGTACCATCTTTTACCTAAGTATTTTCCTTTGAGAGAAACATTGATTGCTTTCCCAGTTTTCACTATATCCAAATAGATATCGTAATGGTATTGATATCTAATGAGACCAATACTGAATATTGGTCTCTTCATCCTTTATCCTTCCTCCTTTAAAAAGTAGTCCCTTAGGAACAATCTCCAGGACCTCACGAGGGTAGAAAATAGAATCATTTTAATGGCTTCTGATATATATATTTCCAAATTACTGTTCAGAAGGTTTGCGCCTTTTACTCTGTCACCACCTCGAGGGAGAGGACCAGATGGACTACAGAAGCTCTTGGGCTCTTCATAAACTGTTGGTCTTGCTTTATTTTCCATATTTTCTCCCCCAACCTGCCTCCTATACTGCAGCCACACAGGATGACTCACATCCCTCCCCCAAATGATTCTGCCAAGCTTTTGTGCCTTTGTACTTCTTATTATCCTCCATCACCCTTGCTCAAGAATATCCTTTCCTTAATATGCCTTCTCACCATTCGGCTCACCCTTTATGGAACTGGAAGCTTTCACACTATCTGCACAATAATATCAGCTTAAATACCCCTTTCTCTCTGAACTAGTTGCAATTCTCCCAAGCAGAGCTAGTCACTCTTATAATATGTGGTGCCTGGAGGGACCTTTGACATCCAAGTGCTCCCCAAGAAGCAGTCCTTCTCTGATCCTAGCTCTATGTTCAGCTCTGCGTGATTCTCCTCTCTCTCCACCTCTCTCACTCTCTGCACCAGCAGTTGCCAAGTTATGCCAATCATCACCTAATCGTGATGTTGGAGCCATACATCTCTCATTGCCATCACCATTGGCATTAACAGCTGATAAGGATTCCTGCATCAGTCTCCTAAAAAAAAAAAAAAAAGAGTACTATGTACATGGTTCAAAAGTTCTATTTTCTCTAAGGCTTATAATAAAAAACAGTAGATTCCTGTCCTATGCCTCCCCACACCAAGCCCTGCACCTCAGAGTCAACTAGCCACTTTTACTTCTTCCAGCCTTTTGTATTTACTTTCATACTCCAAATAATATACCTTGACTGTTGCTTTGTGATTTTTAAGTTCAGATATTACCTACTGACTTTGAGCAATGGAAGATTTCTCTAACACCACTTCCCTGTCCCATCTTCTGATATAACTGTATCGCCATTTTTGGTTAAATCATCAGATGGTCCTTACCTATTGTGACCAGAAGTATCATTAAAAATATTTGCCCTCTGAGATGCCAGTATTCCCTCCAGGCCTGTTATCTCTCCTAATGGGGTCAGAACCTGTTGAGGGAAGGACTGATGTGTGGGAGGTGGGGCAGGCCAGCCACTGGCTAGCAGACTGATATCTCTGGAAAGTTCCCACATAGGGCTGGTTCCCTGGGCCTAGGGAGGTATAGCAAGCAGGGTTGAGGTAAACTTTCTGAAGAAATAAAGGGAGTGCCCAGGAGGGGCTGGAGTGCTTACCAGAACAAGCACTGACTGATACAAAGAGAGGCTGGCCTTTCTAGCAGGTTTCGGGAGCCCCTGCTATGTCAGGTATTGTCTCTTTAGTTGCTGGATCCTGGAAAGGTTCAGGGAATTCTAAGATAGAGAGTTAGGGCAATTGGAGCTCTAGCAATGGGGTATTCAGGAAGCATGGGGTAGTTATTATTTACTAACCAGTATAGAAAAATGTCAATAATTCATAAAGTCTAAAATACCTAATATACTCTCTTGATCCTGATTATGGCTATGTAAATATTATTCACAGCCAAGCCATGTAAGGCTTTGTGATTATATTTCCATTTTTGTTAAACTTTAGTTTTCTCTAGAGTTAATAATTGCCTTGCTGTTTTCTTTTGCTTAGTTTCACTGTACTCATTGCTAAATCATCTCCCAAACTCTTTGGTAGAATAATATGATGACCAAGCCATCGAGTAATTTCTTGCTTCCAGCTTTATCCCAGTCACTGTGCTAAGCACTGGGGATTCAACTGGGAACAAGACAGACATGGTCCCTACTTTCACTGAGTTTATAGTCTAGCAAGGGATCAGATATAAATAATTATACTTTTTTTTTAAGTGTCACAATGGGAGAAGAATGGGTTCTATGGGAACACATATCAGAAAAATGGATAGAAACTATTCATTCAGACAGCATACATTTACTGAATTTCTCTTACATGACAGGATGTGTTCTAAATGCTGAGAACACAGCATCAAACAACACACAAGGCCCCTGCCTTCCTTGAGCTTACATTCTATGAGATAAGAGAGATAATAAACATAGAAAATAATTTTTAATAGAAACAAGGACTATAAAATAAATAGGGTGGCTTGAATGGGAATGACTATGGCAGGACATCAGGAAGATTAAGCTATTTTGGGCATACTGGCAAGATCATGGAAAGTCTTTCTAAGGAGGTAACAACTGACCTGATGTTTGAAGGATGAGAATAGGCAACTGTATGAAGAGTAAGGAAAGGCATGTTCTAGACAGAGGGAACAGTATCTTCAAGATTGGAGGAAGAGCAAGTGCATAGGGTTTCGTAACAGAATTGAAAGTAGTTCCATATGGCTGCGACATACAAGACAGGGGGAAGTTGCTAGATATAAGTGAATGGATCTAATTTATAGGGAAGGAGCCCTGCCACCTTGAATAATATCATTATTGATAAAAATCCCTTCAATGCAGTTATTTGTCTGTCTTAAGATATATTCCCACCCCCTTTGCTCTCTGTAGTATTATAACACATATGGACACTTGCAAATTACTTTTTTTAGACTCTCTTGGCAGATGGAAGGCATTGGCAGGAGATTAAAGGGTGTGTGGAAGGAAGAAGCCATTGCTTTGTCCGCTTTTTTACGGTGTCTCCAGCAGCAGCAGCAGCAGCAACAACAAACACAGGCTCTTGGGTTCCTTCTCCGTAGCAGCACCCCTAACAGATCAGTACCAGCTGTGAGCCAGCCCTTACCCAGGGTAGCAGCACCTTCGTAATCTCTTTTTCTCTTCTAACTCTTTTAAGTCCTTCCTTCCTTGGACCACTCCCATGTGGTCCATCTCTGAAAACAATTGCCTGGTTTAAATCCCTTTCTTCTTCAAATAATCTAGAGTAGTACTGTCCTATAGAATGTTCTGTGATGACAGAAATGTCCTAATGTGCTGGCCAAGACAGTTTCTACTAACCATATGTGGGTAGTGTGACTGAGGAATTGACTTTTTAATTACATTTAATTTTAATAATTTAATGTAAATAGTCACATATGACTAATGGCTACCATACTGGATAGCACAAATTAATTTAATTCTTGGGACACTAGCTGATATGTAGTTGCTATGGAAAGTGGTTGTGGGAAACTGACCCTCAAAGAGAGAACCCTGGGATTGTTGTATGATCTGATTGGGCTTGAATTCAGCAATGACTTCATTGCCAGTGGAAAACAGGATACTGCGGGTGCATGGGTGGCTCAGTCGGGTAAGTGTCTGCCTTCGGCTCTGGTGATGATTTCAGTGTCCTGGGATCGAGCCCTGTGTCGGGCTCTCTGCTTAGCATGGAGCCTGCTTCTCCCTCTGCCTCTGCCTGCTGCTCTGCCTACTTGTGATCTATTTCTCGTTATCAAATAAATAAATAAATAAATAAATAAAGTCTTAAAAAAAAAAAAGAGAGAGAATAGGATATTGTGTCAGGGAAGAGCCCCCCACCTCATGGAAGATGGCAAGGAATAACAGGACTCTAGGTTGGCTTGCCATACTCAATAGGTGTTGAGGGTAAGAAAACTAGATGCAGCAGATTGGAGGCAGCTTATTTCATAACACTGCCAACAGCAGGGGCAACAGTGTGGCTCATCTCCTTACCCTCAAGTCCCATAGGGCAATGCAATGGGCCCAGATGGCAGATAGCAATACAATGCAGTTGCACCATAGCTGAGGAACCCTGGGCCGAGGGCTCAGAACCTTTTATAACAAGCAGCCAACAAGCAGTGTCCTTCCCCTGGGGAGTGAAGAGTTGTACAGTAGTCATGTTATGATCACCTTGACCTACTTAATTGCCTTTGAGACTAGTTACAGAAATGACTCAGAGACAGAATGTGGTTAGGTCTTACAGTTTGGCACACTCAACAAAGATGTACAGGGACACTTGGGATCCCTGGTGGACTGCCTCCTTCAATAACTAGTAATCGGTGGCATGCAGTGGCACAAGATTTGTTTATAAACTATACCTGGGAATTCCTGGGATGATAAGCCTATGGAAAAACAAGTCTTTCGTAGATCAAGTTGCTGCTGAAATGAACTGTTATGGTAGGAATTGTGACTACAAGTATTTTGAGATGGGTTGGCTGCTTCTGACTGCACTGGAAGAAAATTACAAACTCAGTTCTATGCACATTCTGAGAACATATGAGCTTCTACTATGGCTCTAAGATAATTTTTTAATGTATTATAGCTTCAGGACTAATATAATTGAAAATCACACCCAAGCTTTGATACTGTGGGTATAGAATTACAATGTTAGAATTCACCAGTTTCCAAGGTTCTTGGATGAAGTTAAGGCATGAATGGGGAGGAATGGAACCCTGGGATCTGGAATGGAGACATTTGGTTTGATGCAGAAAATAGGAGAATCTGAATACCTAAATCATTGGGCTCCAGGGAAATAGAAAAGAAGTTCATGGGTCTTTTTTCTGTCTATCTAATTTCTTGGGGAAGCATGGAAGTATATACTGATCAATTTTTTGGAAACATCCTTACATATGGAAGTATATGTGTGAGTGTGTGTGTGGTGAGAGAGAAAGAGAGGGAGAGCAGAGAGCACACTTGTACATACCCCACTAAGCCCATTCAGCACCCTTGTGTTTGAAGACAGAATATAAAAATCCAAAGCTCTTTCCAAGTCAGATGAACCTAGGGCTCCTCTGTCCTTCAAATCACTTTGACTCTATGTTCAGCCCTGCCTGTGAGTATACTAAAGGCAAAGAAGGCCCATGTGGAAACACAAAATTCCCAATCATAAATCTGTCAGCTTTAGGAGCATTCATAGCCTCTTGCCAAGTCCAAGTCCAATATTCCTCTTGGGAGCCTACATTTCCCCTCTCCCATTTATCCCACACTTTTATTGTTTGTTTATTGAAATGTTCCACTTGCTGGAAGTCTCCCAAGGAAGTAAATCATCATGCTATTTTATTGTGATTGGGATTCTGGGGGTGCAGAGGGAGGGTGAATGATTCTGTAGTGCTATTGGGGCTCCACACACCACCAATGGCAACTTCACTGGACATTGCAGAACTCCCCTTCCTTGATAAGACTTCGTTGATAAGACTTATCAATAAAGTGGTAACACTTTTAACACTCTGCTCATCTGAAGGTAGAGAAATGAATAAGTTGGGGGACCCTGCCCTCTACTCATGGTTTTATAATCTAGTGGTAAATATAAAGTAAAAGACAGTTATGATCCAGCAGTGATAGAAATGCAATGGAAGAAATAAGTATCAAATGCTTCAAGATCATTTGAGCTGTGGGTAGGAGGTGGAGAAAGAGGTGTTTTCCTGAATCCCATCCTGAAGGATGAGGAGGGGTTTCCAGGCAAGGATAGGAGTGGGCTGGCATCGATCCTGGCAGAGGAAGTAGCAAGATCAAAGGCTTGTGGAGGACAGAGAGTGTGGTCCTTCTAGGAGCAGCAGGTCATTCCAAGTGACCAGTGAACAGAATCTGAAGGGAAAGTGATGAAAGATGAGGATACCTAGGAGAATAGGACCACCTGTTCTGAAAGTTTTAAGTGCATGAGTGACATGGTCAGCTTTCTCTATCAGAAATGTCATTCTGGGGGCGCCTGGGTGGCTCAGTGGGTTAAAGCCTCTGCCTTCGGCTCAGGTCATGATCCCAGGGTCCTGGGATCGAGCCCCGCATCGGCCTCTCTGCTCCGTGGGGAGCCTTCTTCCTCTTCTCCCTCTGCCTGCCTCTCTGCCTACTTGTGATCTCTGTCTGTCAAATAAATAAATAAAATCTTAAAAAAAAGAAAAAGAAATATCATTCTGAAGGGTGACTTAGGACACAAAGACTAGTCAGGAGGCTGCTGCATTACTCCAAGAGATGCTGGGGGGTCTACAACAGTGGTGATAGTAGGAAGAAAGGAGTATGTAACAATTTCAGGGTTATTTAAAAGGTAGAATTGACAGACCTTATTAACCTATTGGATATAAGGAGTAAGGGAGAGGGCAGAGTCAAGGGGGAGCTCAGGTTTATGGCCTGGCTAGCTGGATGTACTCCTAAGTGTGAACCAATGGGAGGTTCAAGCAAGTGCTTTAGGATCTCAGAGGATAGAGAGACCACTGTGGGAAGGAATGTGGGAGGTGTGATGGGTGGGGGGCCTCTGACTTCAGAGAGAAGATTACATGAGTAGATTAAGAGAGAAAGATGGGGCAGTAGAAAAGCATGGGGCTTTGGAACCAGAGATACCTGGGCTGAGATCCCTGCTCTGTCACGAACTTTGCTGTGTGAATTGGACCAAGTTGTTATTCTCTGAACCTCAGTATCATCATGTATAAAAATTAATCTAAGGCTAATTTCTACCTCTACTGGGAAAACTTAATGTGTAAGAGTTGTAAGCATTTGGGCATCCTTACCAAAGCTCTATGACATAGATATTATCATCCCTATTTTACAGGTGAGGAAAATGAATTCAAAGAGAGATAAAGAGCTTCACCTAAGGTCACAGTGCTAGTAAATTGTAGGGCTAGGATGAGAACGTGGATCTGACAGTGCTATGGTCCTAGGTGCTGTGGAGATGCGAAGGAGACTATAGATGGTTCCATCAATTCCCATCCTAAGTTGAAGACTCAAAGGCCAAGAAGTGACATCTACTTTTGCATGAGTTGTTGGTCTTAGGCCTTCAAATCCCTGCTGTCAGGGAGGCAGGATTGGGGTCTAGTGCCCTCTAGGGGCAAGAGCACCAGAAGAGTGGGGCCCTCTAGGAGGAATCCTTGTCTTACTGGGTCTCCTGAAACCAAGGAACTATTGGGCAGGGGCAACCATTCCTGACAGATTAGGGTCTGGTAAATTGATACTCACAACTCAACCACAACTATAGAACATGAAGTATGAACTGTTTCTAGTACTCATGCTTTTGACTTGTGTAGGCTGAGGTTAACCCTGGAACTTCTGGTCTTTGTTGGAGACCTCAGCCTGCTGCCCAGTACTCTGGCAGTAATTGTATACAATTATAATAAATAGTCTTCATTTACTAAGTACTTAAAACTGTCATCTCATTTAATCATATAACCATCCAGCAGATTGCGTAATCCTATTCCCATTTTACAGATGAGGAAATTAGGGCTCTAGGAGTTATGTGATTTGAGTAAGTTCACACAGCCAGTAAGAGTTCATAACAATAGCTAACGTATACTTACCACCTGCCAGATTCCAAGCTGCAGCAGACCATGTTGGTTACTCACCTGCAATCATCCCATCTTTATGATCCCAGAATCCTAATTCTATTCAGATATCCATCCCTCAGGAAAAGGGACTCTATCTCCAATATGACTGCCCAAGCCAATCGTTGTGATCTATTCCCTTTTGTCTGTGATTGGATTAAATCCCTTGAGACCCAGCTCCAGCCAAAAATACAGGAGGGCCATCAGTGAGGAAGTAGCATATGTAAGAACTTGGAGGGGAGATAGAGCAAAATGTTTTCTCACTCTTCAAAAATACAAAAGAGGTACACCTGGATGGCTCAGTCAGTTAAATGACCAACTCTTGATATCAGCTCAGGTCGCAGTCAGAATTGTGAGTTCAAGCTCTAGTGTGGAGCCCACTTAAACACACACACACACACACACACACGGAAGAAATTACTCCTTTCTGTTGCATATTGTAGTGTTTGGATGTGATGCCTGGAACTGTGGCAGTCATCTTATGACCATAAGGAAAGCCAGCCCAGGAGAGTATCATTCTGACTGGAGTATTTGGTGTTCATCATAGGGGACAGGCCTAGAAAAAGCATTTGGGGCTCTTCCCAGGAAAGGCCCAAAATACTGGGGCAGGTGACTTGTTTTTTTAATTTGGTGGAAAATGAGGCGCCAAAAGCTTTTCATCAGAAGTGTAGCATATTTAGCCTTATGCTTTAATGTATGTTAATTCAGCAGGTATAAGCAGAACTGGTGTGGGAAAAGATGGGGAGTGGGCAGTTCAATTTTAAAACTTTGGGGATCCCTTCCCCCGACCAGGTCATGAAGGCACTGCTTGCCGACTAGGAGAGTCCAAATGTTTGGCATACCACAGAAAGGCAGATTCAGTGGCTTGCAAAGAAACTCACACCTCTCTTTGAGGGTTCCTGCCTGGCTCAAGGCTCACACATGTCACGGTACATACAGCAGAAGTGCTGACAGACCCAGAGGACTGGGATCAGTTACGTAGGGGCAGGAGGGAAAACTGCCAGAGCAGAGCTGCAGAGAATCATCACTGAAAACAAGAATCCCCAAAGGAGCCCAAGGCAGTCTCTTCTCACTCAGCTGGCTGCAAGGAGCTCAGAGCTCGGGGTAGGAGTTCCCAGGCTCTGGGAAGGTTGGAGGTCTTAGCTGCATGGGAGTGCGGTGTGCCTACGTAGGATGGGAGGACCAAGGGGGGTTTTAAAGTCATCCTCTTACTAAGAGGCTGGGCCAGTTCTGTATGATTATTGGATTATTGGGAGCACCTTAGTCTTCTGGCTGTGGATCTGGAAGTGAGGGTTACACTGCATCTCCCTGTGTTGTCACTGGCTGCGGAGAACTCCTGCCATTAGCTGCTTTGGTACCACAGACAAACCCTTTCCTGAGTCCCGTCAATTTCTTCCAACTTGATTCACCACCTATTTGAGGCTCTGAGAGCCAATACTGGTGTCTCTTTGACAAGCTCTAGGCAGACATATACATGTCTCCTACACCTTCATTAAGACTAACACTCTTGGCGCATTCTTTTTTGATGGTCTGTGAACACTGCAAAGCTTTCTGATGAGTATAGCGGCCCCATGAAGTTGCCACTTTAGGTAACAAACCTTGCAGGTAACATAAATGAGGGAAGGGGATGGAGTTGAAATGAAAGTTGCAGTCCTCCAGTGGATGTATTTGTTTCTTCACTTCCAGAAGACACATACTGTTCCCAGTTTTTGGAATGCCTGGCTCTTGTGTCTAAACTCCACTTCCCGACTTTTCACAGAACCCAGGGATGCCTGGGTCGCTCTGTCGGTTAAGCCACTGCCTTCTGCTCGGGTCGTGATCCCAGGGTCCTGGGATCAAGCACCACAACAGGCTCTCTGCTCAGCAGGGAGCCTGCTTACCCCCTCTCTCTGCCTGCCTCTCTGCCTACTTGTGATCTCTCTCTCTCTGTGTCAAATAAATAAATAAAATCTTAAAAAGAGAAAGAAAGAAAGGAAGGAAGGAAGGAAGAAAGAAAGAATGAAAGAAACAAACCCTGGTATTAGGAAATATTTCTCTCCTTAAAGAAAAACAAGAGTGCAAGTATGATGACCAAATAGTGTGGCAGAGACAAGCAAATTACTGAGCACATACAGTGGGGTACCCGGTTAGCTGAGTTGGTAACATGTGTTACTCTTGATCTCAGGGTTGTGAGTTCATGACCCACATTGGGCCTAGAGCTCATTTTAAAAATAAATAAATAAAGACCAAAAAAAATCCACTTTTTAAAAAAGATTTTTTTTTTTTAAAGCAATCTCTATACTCAACGTGGGGCTCGAAACCTACAACCCCAAGGTCAAAAATCATACATTCCACCAACTGAGCCAACCAGGTGCCCCTAAAAGATCCACTCTAAAAACAGCAACAACAAACAACAAAAGCACATATGGCATCTAGCAAGGATGTGTAACTCAGCCCATATGAGAGTGAAAGCCCAGTAAGTCCAGATCTGATTTTTCAACAGAAACCGGAGATCCCAGAATTTTATGTGAAATCCCCCAATTTTACAATGTTGGCTCATTTCCCTCCACTTCCCAGCTGCGCTTGCAGGCTCTTGCAGGCTCTTGCCACCACACCAATGCACCCGCAGCTTCCCAGGCCTTGTCTCTCCCATCTTCGCAGCTCTGTATTGTTGGGCTCTATCTGCAGCACACGTTCTCCCTTTCTCTGCCTGGGAATCTCTTAAGCAATTTCTCAAGACTCAGATCAATGTTTACTTTCTTCTTGTAAGATTAGGTGCTCTTCATTCCTTCTATGCTCCCACCATACCCTGAATGTACCTCAATAGACCTCATTTCACACGGTCCTGGAATTGCTGGTTCCCTTGTCTGTTTTTCACCAGCCTGAGAACTCCCCAAGGGCAGGGACTTTCATGGTCTCTGACCTGAAAACTTCCGGTAGGACAGTGGGAAATATGCCAAGAAAGGGAAAATAGTTTACTCAAAGGGGAAAAAGAAAAATTCAAACAAGTTAGAGAGTCAGGGGCTTGAACATTTAAAGTAATACGTCCAAGAGGTGTAGGAGGTGCTAAATAGAAGACAAGCCCAAGAGCCAGGAATCGGGATAATTAAAACAGGTTGGGAAGTGAGATGGTTTAAGATAGAAGCTGTGGATGAGATAAGGGTGTCTGGAGCCTGTTTTTACAGGGTACTGGATGTGATAGGGACAGAGGTGGGTCTCACTGCCTTAATGTCTTAGTTTGGGGCTCCACTGTTATTAGTGTAATAGTCTGGTGAGTTTCTCTTCTCCATTCCAAGGATTCATCCTCAGCCAGCATATACTGAGCATTTTATCCTGTGTTAGGCTCTCTTAGGCACTATAACTATAGTGCAAAATCGGATCTGATCCCTGTGCTCAAGCTTGTGGTCTGGTGCAGGAAATGGACACATAAATAGATAATGACAAGAAAATGAAGTAAATGCTACAGCTGAGGGAGCTACAGTAGCACAGAGGAAGGATTCCCAATCCATTAAGGTCTGGAAATGGTAATTTACCTGAGGTCATATGGCTGGTTGGTGGGGGCTGGGGGCGGCACAGACCCAGGATTAGGTAGAAATTGGGAGAAGACAGAAATGACTTTAAGGCATTGGGGGAAATTTATGTGCGCCGGCTTGGTTAAGTGGCAAACCCCATGGTTCTAAGTTAATGCTGGTTTAAAAAGATAGTTGTTTGAGGGGTTCCTGGGTGGCTTGGTTGGTTAAGCAGCTGCCTTTAGCTCAGGTCATGATCTCAGGATCCTGGGATTGAGCCCTGTGTCAGGCTCCCTGCTTGGTGGGGAGTCTGCTTCTCCCTCTCCCTTTGCCTCTCCCCACTGCTCATGCTCGCTCGCTCTCTCTTGCTCCCTCTCTCTCAAATAAATAAAATCTTTTTTTAAAAAAGATAGTTGTTTGAGATTCGGAAAGCAGAAGTGAATCAGCAGCCATTGATCACTAAAGTCATGGACAGATGTGAAGATTCCAGAAGGTTCCAGCTCCTCACTCTCCTCCACTCTACACCTAGCTCTATCTAACTGCTGACTTTGTTGGTCAATAGAAGCTCCAAGCCCACCACCAAACCCCTGGCTGTGGACCTGCAGCCTTCTCTTGTAGACTTCTCTGTCAGCTTCCCCTTCACAGCCCCCGTCACCTGGATGTACTTGACTTCTGGGACTGACTGGTTGGTGACCCCGCAATCGCCCTCCTTTCAGAGGTGCATTGCCCCAGCCCCTCCCATGATTGTTTAAGTCTAATGCCTATAATAAATCCCTTATCCCACAACAAAGAGTGATTCTACTTCCTTAGCTGAATGCTGACTGAAATACTGTGCTTTCCGCGAAGATGAAAATAATTGAGCAGAAAGATGAACAGACGAAGTTTAGAAGCCCTAACTTCACCAGTATCTCCATAACTTCAATGCCCCTGCATTTCATAGTTCAGTATTTGTTGAATTGAATTTTATGTTGCTTCTGGTTCTTCACTGGTAAAAATATCATGGTGCAGAATAGTTTCTGGGGAAGAGATTTTGTTGTTGTTGTTTTGTTTTTTCTTTTTTTAATTCCCTAAGATTAATGTGAAACTTTGGAGTCATTTATGGCTCAGGCTCTGAAATTCTGACCCAGGACAGTATCTGTTGTATTGACTATATGTGTTCTTCATCTCCTGGGGTGCAATAGATTTTCCTCTGGCTTCAATTTCCCTCTCTCCCCCTCATCTTCTGTCCCTTGCAAAAACAGAGAAAAACCTTACTCTTGTGTATTTTCTCCAAAGAAAGTATTTCACACTCTAATCAAATCAGCCAAAAAGATATATTGGGTTACCCTTATGGGAATGCTCTTCTGGCCTGGCTGAGTTGGAAGTGGGAGAAACAAAGACATCTGGAAGTGGAAGACAGACAGCAATCAACTTTGAACCACTTAATTGCATGGGAATTTCCCCCTTGCTACTTAGACCATTCAGCACTTGTGAGAAGACATGTTACGCACTCACTTTGCCTCCTGGAAAGCTGGGTTAAATGTTGTTTCAATTAGACAACCATTTATGGAATGTCTGTCCTAAACTAGTCCCTACACTAGTTGTTGGAGATACTGCTCTTAAGGTGTTTTCAGCCAGAGTGGGAGGGAAACACGGCGAGTTACATAGTTCAAGACAGCCTATAATAAGTGCTAGAAGAGAGGCATAAGCCAAACACTATGGAACAGAGGAGAGAGCAATTACATCTGAGGATATAATTGGCAGTGGGGAAGGGGAAAGAAGTGTTGAGGAATTATAGGCAGAGGGAGGCAACATTTTTTTTTAGAGATTTTATTTGTTTTAGAGAGAGAAAGAGGGAGTGAGAGAGAGTGTGTGTGGAGAGGGGCAGAGGGCAAGGGAGAAGGATAAGCAGACTCCATGCCCAGCGCTCCCCACATGGGGCTGGGGCTGGATCCCACAACCCTGAGATCATGACCTGAGCCAAACCCAAGAGTCAGCCGCCCAACCAACTGAATCACCCAGATGTCCTGGGAGGCAGTATTTTTTAAGCATGGACCTGGGTTTCACAGAGGATGCTAAACAAGGGGAGAAGGCTAACAGTCACTGATTATCTACCCCATGCTGCTCACTGAGCTAAGACGGTACTTATGCTATCACATTAACTTTTCCCAAAACCCATCTGGAAGAAACTGAGGTACAAAGAACAGAGGTAACTTGCTCAAGAACTTGAAAGAGGTAGAACTGGGATTCAAACCCGTTTCTGTTGGACTTCCAAGAACATTCCCTGCTTCCATCTGTGCATGGAGAATTATTTTCAAAAGATATTCGCAATGGACTATAAAGAATGAAGATTTTAATAGGCTTCAAAAGGCCAGAGGGTGTAAGAGGGATGGCATAAAAGCATTCCAGGGGAAGGATGGGAGGAGATCAGCCCCAGGGCATGACATGAAGGTGCAAGGTTTGTGTGGAGAAGCTTAGGCAGTCTGGAGTGACTGTGGGAAGACACTGCCATGTGCCCCTACCACTGTCTTCTCAGGTTCCACATGTCATTCAGTAATTTACTCAACAGTGCTGGACATTCAGAACCCAACTTCAGTTCTTAAAAGTCTGTAATCAGGGTCACCTGGGCAGCTCAGTGAGTTAAGCGTCTGCCTTCGGCTCAGGTCATGATCCCAGCATCCTGGGATCGAGTCCCATGTTGAGTCCCACATCCCCCTACTGAGCAGGGAGTCTGCTTCTCCTTCTGTCTGCTGCTCCCCCTGCTTATGTGCTCTCTTGTGCTTTCTCTCTCTGGCAAATAAATAAAATAAAATCTTAAAAAAAAAATCTCTAATCAGTCTGGTGAGATTAACTGCTATCTCCACAGACTGCCTTTTACCCTTCAGCACAGGTTGTGTGTTTGTGGTGGGGGCGGGGGGGGGTGAACATACTCATACACCCATTATTTGGACCATTTCCTTCCCACAATCATTCCTCAACAAATACATTCCCCAGGCCCTCCATAAGCATGCATTCCTTTATTACCTTTGCTTTTAGCAAGGCTTGGATTTGAACTGCTGGCCTTGACGTGATAAGTTTAAAGCTCATAGCATCTCAGCAAATGCCCTTTCAATCCAAGAGAGACCTGGTCTGGTCTTCCATGAGCTCACCTAGAAAATAATGATCACTCCTAGGGTTGCGAGGAAAAGATCTTCATTGGAACTGACAAGAAAGCAGATACCTTGTACAGTTTCTCTGCAGGCTTCACAAGTGCTCAACACTTCTTGAAAGAGAATATGGTTCCCGAGCCTTTTGCTCAGCTTGCTGGAGCAATTTAAGAAAATGGATTTCATCTCTGGCAAATCACAGCAAAACGTCATTAACAGCTGGAAACTCTCTGAGGTGAAGACAAGTTGGATATTATGTTTGGAATTATAGCCCCCTCCCCCAAGATAGCTGACTTCCATTTCCGACAGGGTTATTATTTCCATCTTTATGAAATATCTTGGATCTCACCTTGGATAATTGCTGATTATCATCAACTCCTCACCTGAGGCGCTTTAGCATTTGGGTGAACCTGAAAAAAAAATTTTTTTTTTCAGAAATATGTACTAGGGAAAACTCAATGTGTGAGATTATGTCTTTATTTCTATTTTCATTAGCAATTCCCTTTGGTTTTCTAATGATTAAGTCATTAATCAGTGTCAAATCACTATCCAGAGCACAGACAGTATTTTTGCCACTTGGGTTCCAATGTGGATTAAATGGCAATAACTTGTGTTCTTCAGTCTGGTGCTCTCTCATTCCTGTGGTAATCACAGACTCAAAAAACCTTGAGAGTATTCATGAGATCTCGGCAGCCATCTAAGGTTTTTAGCCAAAGGTGTACATTACAATCTTCTGAAATTTGATGGAGCTCCCTAAGTTAGTCCAATGAGTACTCCCAGTTGAAGATCTCTAAGAGTCCAGCATCCTTCATTTCACTCTTTGACGTTGCCATTCTACATGTCCCTTTATACTCCCAGCCTTTGATTATTGCCTCCACTGTGTTACCCTTGATACCCCCTCCTCCACTTCTCTGCCTGGTAAAATCCTGTTCACTCAAGAGGCCCAACCCAAATACTACCTCTGCTATGAAGACTTCTGTGATGAAAATCTTTTTCTTCCTGATCCTATAGCACTTTTTTTTTTTTAAGATGTATTTATTTGACAGACAGAGATCACAGGTAGGCAGAGAGGCAGGCAGAGAAGCAGGCTCACTGCTGAGCAGAGAGCCCAATGCGGGGCTCCATCCCAGAACCCTGGATCACGACCTGAGCCAAAGGCAGAGGCCCTAACCCACTGAGCCACCCAGGTGCCCCTCCTATAGCACTTCTTAAACACCTTTATGAACATTCTGTGTTATCGTGTTCTCTCCTAGGTTATATAGAGCTATCTATATGTGCCTAACCTCCCCACTCAACCATGGGCTTCAGAATAACGGTGGTAACTTATTCATCTTTTATCTCCAAGGCCTGGCATGGGGCCAAACATTCACTCAATGAATGAACAAGGAGGTTGATACCCAAAAGTAGACCGTTCATTGGTCCATTTAAGTTAGTCAGATCTGAGCTTACTCAGTATTTCTTGACTGAGTTGCTTACAAAAAAAAGATGTGCAAAGATGTAAGGTAAGGAACTTTTAAAGGGGCATGATATTAGTTTTTAATAACCTTTTAAAAACAATACTTACCCAATGAAAGTGATAATAGCTCCTTTAATGTGAATTAGTAATGAAAGGCTGGATAGCAACGTGAACTTGAGGATTGTTTTCAGGAAAACAGTCTCTCAAGAATCCAAATCTTCATTGGTTGGTTCAATCAACGTAGAAAATGTTAGCCTGAAAATCATAAGACCTGCCCTTGGTTCCTGTGTGACTTTATGCAAATTACTTCTCTCTGGGTCTCAGATACTTCTGTAAAATGGGGCATTACACTGAATATCTCTGAGGTTTCTGCTAACTCTAAGGTTCTGTGACCTTAACCAGGACCCTTAGTAAACCGAGGTAGCAGTTTATTTTGGTTCTACTCCAAAGTACTTAGAGGAGACTGGAGTATTCTTACTGAGATGCTAAGGAGTGGGGCACCTGGGTGGCTCAGTGGTTAGGCATCTGCCTTCAGCTCAGGTCATGATCCCAGCATCTTAGGACTGAGCCCCATACTGGGCTCCCAGCTCAGTGGGGAGCTTGCTTCTTCCTCTCCAGCTCCCCTGTATTTGTGTTTCCTCTCTCGCTATCTCTCTCTGTCATAAATAAATAAAAATCTAAAAAAAAAAAAAAAAGAGATGCTAAGGAGTTTTACAAAATCCATTATTAAATCATAACAATGACATAAATACCTAAGAGGAAACTTGAAAAATAAAGGAAAAACAATCATCCATAGTGCAATAACAATAAGTTATTGTTTGGGCATGTTTTCTTTCATTTTTCTCATATTTACATGTGTCCTTTAATATATGTATATACATGTAAGTACATGCTTTTCCCCTTAAGCATATTCCTTGATGTTAACTATTTGTAATTTTCATTTTAAATGACTACATACTGAGTAGATATGTGGGATATGCAAATACTCTTCTACTGTAAGATAATTATGTTGTCAATTTTTTGATAGCATTGAAACTGGAATCACTGTAAACATAACTTTTTGGATTATTTTGGATAATCATAATAATCCACATTTTGGATTATTCTCACAAATGGGAATCATGTATCAAAGGTATGAACATTTTTGACTCACACAGTGTCCTGTCTTATTTTAACAAGCATCTGTGATTTTGCTGGGTAGTACCCTATTTTTCCTAAGGGAAGCCAAGCCCACCCCCACCCTACTCCACGTACTTTGGAATAACTGACTTTGCCACTCAGCTTCCTCCTTTCCAGAGAGTAACATGTGGATAAGGCCTAACAAATCAGAGTATTACATTCCCCTGGCCAGTTTAGGTATAGGCATATGACCCAGATGGCGCCAACAACAACAGAGGAAGACTTTTGATAAGATTGTTGGAAGCGATGGCATGTGCTTTTCTGCTGAGGCTGTAAGCAGGGAGGATGACAGCAGCCTGGAATTGCCGGGAGTCAACATGTGGAACCTGAAATGAAGCCAACACAGCAGGACAAGGTGGGGGATGGGGATACTCTACATTCAGTAATGTCTGTAGCCAGAACTATTCTAGGACTTACTTTTAAGTGGACCAAAATTTTCACTATCCCTTAAATCATTTCCTCCTCCCTCCCTCCATCCATCCATCCATTCTTTCATTTGACACACAGACACACTCCTAACTGGTACAAATAGAGCTTTTTAAAAGAAATCCTTTTTACTTATTTTTTTTTTAAGTAATAAACTTTAGTTTTAGAGCACTTATAGTTTCACAGTATAAAAAGTTCCCACATACCTCCAGTCCTACCCAGGCCTTCCACCTGCCTCCCTCAACATATAATCTCCCTATTAATATCCCATGCCAGAGTAGTATGTTTGTTACAATTGATGAACCTACACTGAAGTGTCATTACCACCCAAAGTCCATTGGTTACCTAAGTGTTCACTCTTAGTGTACATTCTATAGGTTTTGACAGTCGTGTAATGACATTATCTATCATTACAGTGATTTTACTTTTTATTTAAGTATAAACTACATAAAGGATATAATCTTACATGTATAGCTTGATTCATATAACCCCTACCCAGATCGAGATCTAGATCATGGCTCCCATGTGCTCCATCCAAGTAGTTGCTCCTCTAAAGTTATTTACTATTCGGGCTTCTTTCACAAATTTTTTTTTTTTTTTTTTTGCTGCTTCTGAACTTTATATAAATGGAATCTCACAGTGTGACTGCAACCTCTTAGCCTCTTAACAGCCCATTCTTTCCTTCACAATGAGAAAAGACTTGGGGGCTAGGGATGGGAGCGGTGGGGGAAGGAATGAGTATGTTTTGCATATGAGGGTATATTGTGAACAGAAGGTTGATTACAACAGATGATGTTTTTCAAAAATGGCCACAGCAGTATTTCTGGTTCTGTGTGTTCTTTCAGAACTCTACTGCTCTTTCATTAGGAAGTGGAGTCTTTTTCCCTTCACTTTGAACCTGGGTGGGCCTGACTGTTCCAACCAAGAGTATGGCACAAATGATAACATGACTTCCATTGTTTGATCATAAAAACTTCCAGTTTTGTTTCTCTCTCTGCAGTCACTTGCCCTTGGAATTTCGCCACATGTTGCAAGGAAGCGAAGGCCACATGGAGATGCTACATATGGATGTCTCTGCTGATAATCCCAACATAGATTCCAGGCAACATCAATTGCTGGTCATATGAATGAATGAGACCTCAGATGACTCTAGATCTTAGGTGCCAAGCTTCCCCAGTGGACCCCAGAGGAAAAGAGATAAACTGTCTCCACTAAGCCCTACCAAAATGAAGATTTGGGAGCAAAATAAATTGTTCAAGCTACAGCAATGGTTTGTTATGAAACCACAGATAACCAGGATTCTGTAATATCTGTTTGTTCTTGGGAAAGAGTCTTTTGGTGATACCTGACATTGCACAAATTACTTTTCTCTCTAGGTCCTGGTTTCCTCAGCTATGAAATGGACAATGATTACTGTCATGGGAATGTTGTTGTGAGGTTTAAATGAAGTGATGTACACATGGTGCTCTTTTTATAATTGGACTTCAATAAATGCTACTTAACTTACATAAAGTTGTTCTAGATTTGTTGCTTTGTACAAATTCCTAAAGCCAGATTTTGTCCACACGCAAATGGGCATGTACACGCAAATGGGCATGTACATTGCAACGTTGTAGCTTCCACACTGCTCTAACCCCTCACTTGCTCTAGGGGGAGCCAGCTATCATGTTGCTAGGATGCTCAAGCAGCCTTATAGGGAGGTCACAGAGTTGAGATACAGATCTCTTCCCTGGCTAAAGTGTCAACCACCTAAAGGAACTACCTGGGGAGCTGATCTTTTAGCCCCACTCAGTCTTCAGATGACAGCTGCCCCAGCGGACATCATGACTGTAACCACTTAGAGATTCCAAGCCAGAATCAGTCCGCTAATTTAATTCCCATAGTAACTGCAAAACCCATATGAAATGAAAACAAACAAACAAACAAACAAACAAAAAACAACTGAAAACCAAAATCTTATTTTTGTTTTAAATCAAGGTTTGGGATTACTTATTATGCCCCAATAATTAACTAATAGCTACATCAACATGGGAAGGAATGTGTAAGGGAGGAACTGATTGAAGGAGGGCTGTTTAGGGTTTATATGGAAGGACAGAAATGGCTGAATGAAGTTGAAAGTGCCAATGAGACCAAGTTTGAAACACATGATCCTAGGTCCCAGCTTAGAAAGGGAATAAAGTAAAGTTGGAGGAGGGGAACAAACTTGGAACCCATAGACTGTAAACTACAGATTTCACTAAAGTTGAAGAACAGGTTTGGTGAGGGTAAAGGAGTATAAAAAGTCTGGATAAAAGAAGGTCTTGTTTAGAAGGTAGAACCCCTTGGTTACTGATTTCAGAGGTGGAAGAGTTCTGGAGAACAAAGTACAGATATGATCAAAGAAATGGGTGGTTGAAAGGCAGTGCTGGGGGAAGGTTTTTTGTTTTTTAAAAAATCTTTCTGGTGAGGACAAAGGCAGAGGGGACAACAGGGGCAACATAAACTAATGATAGCAGGCTGTTAAAAAGTTTATAAGATCCCATCATTCCTTGAGAGATGGAATGTAGATGGAATGAGGTTGCATGGCTTGATAGAAAAAGCCTCAGTGCAGGAGTAGCTCATCTAGAAATGTGGTTACAAGGTGAGGAGAATACCAGCCTTTACTTCTGGTTCAAGATACTAAAGATGGGGACAGAATTCCATTTGAAAGGGCGTTAAGAGCAGCAGTTAACTCTAGGACAATATCAGATTTTAGGCAAGATAAAGAAGTGATGGCAGTGCTCTAGGAAAATGTTAGATATACAAGGAATTTTCTTTGTAAAAAAGCTGGAACTTTATTCTGTTGGCCACTGGAAACCACTGGAAAGTTTTACACAGGTGGCTGACGTGGTGAGCTTTGAATTTCAGAAAGGTCACCCTGACAGCAGTGACAGTATGGTGGATGTACTGGGGAAGGAGTGTAGAGAGGTTCTTTTAGAGGAAAAGGGTTGGGAAAAAGGTCTCCACACAGGTGGTGTGATGAGGCCTCATTATCAGCTCACTGAAACACTGGGGCCAGCTATTTGTGAAGTACAGACTACAGAGTTTAGTGGGCAGTAAGGGAGAGGAGATAAGGCAGTTGACAAGGCAGGGTCCAGATCTTTCACCTTGTTTCTGAAGCTGTTCTAGATTGTTCAGTGCATTTTTTTTTTTTTTTTAAAGATTTTATTTATTTATTTGACAGAGAGAGATCACAAGCAGACAGAGAGGCAGGCAGAGAGAGAGAGAAGGAAGCAGGCTCCCGGCTGAGCAGAGAGCCTGATGCGGGGCTCGATCCCAGGACCCTGGGATCATGACCTGAGCCGAAGGCAGCGGCTTAACCCACTGAGCCACCCAGGCACCCCTGTTCAGTGCATTTTTGATCTTCCAAGAAAGCCAGGTATATAATTGCCATCTCCCCTTACTTACCTTTTCTTTTCTGTCTCCCAAATCTACTTATCTTGATCTACTATTTTTATATGCTACTAATATAGTTTATTGCCAAGTTATTTTTAAATATTACTAATTTAATTTTTTGCTTTTGCTCTTCTCGTTTTTAGTATGCACCTTGGCTTATACCACTGTGGTAAAAAATCTTTCCGAAGGTAAGAATCTAAAGGCAGTGTGGTACAATGGAAAGACAAGCAGACTTTAAGTCAAAAGGGTTGGTTTCCAGTCCCAGTCCTGCCATAAAGTTCCTGTATGACTCTGGTTAACTCATTTGATGTTTTTGGACTTTTTTTTTTCATTCTGAAAATGAATCTCTAAAGTCTTATCCATTTCGACTTGCCTACCTGTATAATATTACAGGGAACTTAACAGATATTTTCATGATAATTGTGAAATCCAACTTCTCCAATATAGCACTACAAAATTAGAGTAGTGGATGGTAGGCTTCTTGAAAAAGTCTGTTTCAAGAAACCTGCTTAACCTGGTTGGTTAAGACACTGAAGTGCAAAGACCTCTCCTTAAAGAGCTCATTGTCAGGAAGATTTCTGAACAAATGACCATAACTTAAATGTTCTGGATTCTGTAACAAGGTATGTAGAAGCAGAGGCAGAAATGCCTATCTTATCCTAGACGGAAAGTTAGGGACAGGATAAGTTTTTTTTCTTTTTTCTTTTTTTTAGATTTTATTTATTTGACAGAGATCACAAGTAGGCAGAGAAGTAGGCAGAGAGAGAGGAGGAAGCAGGCTCCCTTCTGAGCTGAGAGCCCTATGTGGGACTTGATCCCAGGACCTGGTAATCATGACCTGAGCTGAAGGCAGAGGCTTTAGCCCACTGAGCCACCCAGGCACCCCAGGATACGTTTCTTGAGGGTAAAGTTTGACTCTGAACCTTAAGGAAGAGAAGTTAATATTGGGAATGTTTGGGAACATGGAGCAATCAGAGGCAGAATGGGGAAGGCAGATTCAAACATATATAGTTAGGAGGAAAGGAAGGATATATGATAAATTGGGACTTTGTTAGAAATACAGAATATGGGGCGCCTGGATGGCTCAGTAGGTTAAAGCCTCTGCCTTCAGCTCAGGTCAAGATCCCAGAGTCTGGGATCGAGCCCCAAGTCGGGCTCTCTGCTCCGGAGGGGGCCTGCTTCCCTTCCTCTCTCTCTACCTGCCTCTCTGCCTACTTGTGATCTCTGTCTGTCAAATAAATAAATAAAATATTTTAAAAAAAGGAAAAAGAAATAATCTTAGGATGCTTGGGTGGCTCAGTTGGTTAAGAAGCTGCCTTCGGCTCAGGTAATGTAATGATCCCAGAGTCCTGGGATTGAGTCCTATATCAGGCTCTCAGCTACAGGGAGTCTGCTTCTCCCTCTGATCTTCTCCCCTCTTATGCTTCCTCTCACTCTGTCTCTGTCTCTCAAATAAATAAATAAAATCTTTTTTTTTTTTTTTTTTTTAGATTTTATTTATTTATTTGACAGAGAGAAATCACAAGTAGATGGAGAGGCAGGCAGAGAGAGAGAGAGAGGGAAGCAGGCTCCCTGCTGAGCAGAGAGCCCGATGCGGGACTCGATCCCAGGACCCTGAGATCATGACCTGAGCCGAAGGCAGCGGCTTAACCCACTGAGCCACCCAGGCGCCCTTTTTTTTTTTTTTTTTAAAGGAAGAAACAAACATAGAATCTTAGGCCTTACCTAGACATAACTAAGTCAAATGGGAATTTTTGACAGGATCCTCAGGTAGTTCCTACTGAACAGGCAAGTTCGAGAACCACTGGTCTAGAGCAGACACTGGAGTCAAGCTGCTTAATTCCTGGCTTTACTATTTACTTACAAATGCATGACTCTAGGCAAGTTATTTAATGACCTTCCTGTGCCTCGGTTTTCTCATTTGTAATTAGAAATAATAGTTTCTACCTCATAAAATTTTAAGGACTAAATGATTTATATGTGAGATGCTTATAATAATACTTGGCACCAGGTAAGCACAAGAGTAAGCTATAATTCTTGACTTATATGCTACGTATTATGGTCAGAGTCAGTTTTATAAGCAGCTTGTCTTTCCATTTCTACTCCATTACTGTTTCCTTGACATCTGATGTAGAGGAAGACACTTGAAGTCAGAAAATGTGGGGTTATAAAGTCCACTTCAATTCCTAGCTTTGTGAAATTGGGTGAGTTCTTCAATTTCTGTGTTTTCCTCATTCAAACGTGTTTGTGGGGGTGGAAGGAGGATCTAAATTATGCCTACCTGAGATGCTGTGAGGCTCAAAGAATGTATGTTAAACTAAAAACTGAAGTTTCTTTTTTTTTCTTTTTTTAAAGATTTTATTTATTTATTTGACAGAGATCATAAGTAGGCAGAGCAGCAGGCAGAGAGAGAGGAGGAAGCAGGCTCCCTGCTGAGCAGTGAGCCTGATGTGGGGCTGGATCCCAGAAAACTGAGATCACCAGGACCCTGAGATCACTACAGGGGCTGAAGGCAGAGGTTTAACCCACTGAGCCACCCAGGTGCCTCAAAACTGAAATTTCTTTTACCATCTTTCCTAAAGTTAAGTAACCGACCTGAAAACAGGTGGGAAATAGATGGAACAGAATGCATTTTAAGATCAAGGAGGGAGAGAAGGGCCTGGGTATTATGTCCCAATTCATGACTTTCTGAAGGGGCAGGTTTGGGTTTCAACAGTAACAATTTTCTGGGACCTCAGAGACTATTTTTAGCTAATGGGTAAATAGAAATAAGAAACTTAGATGCTATTTATTTTCTCTTTTTAAGCTATAGCTCCATTCAGACTATCACCAGTCTCACATGTTTGCAGGGGTCTACATTTTACAAATAACTTTCTTCTATGTTGTGTATCACCAACATCCCCATAGGGTACGATTAACCCCATTTACATGAAAACTGTTATTATAAGAAAGTGTATTAAGAACCCCATTTGAGGGGCGCCTGGGTGGCTCAGTGGGTTGAGCCTCTGCCTTCGGCTCAGGTCATGATCTCAGGGTCCTGGGATCGAGTCTCGCATCGGGCTCTCTGCTCAGCGGGAAGCCTGCTTCCTCCTCTCTCTCTCTCTGCCTGCCTCTCTACCTACTTGTGATCTGTCAATAAATAAAAAATCTAAAAAAAAAAAAAGAACTCCATTTGACTTAGGCATTTTAACCAGATCCTACATTCCCCAAAAAACAAAATTTAAGCGGAAGAACAATCACAAAACTTGGGATTGAATCTTCTACAATACCAAGCACTGGCTTCGATTTTATGGCCACGAATAACTACATACGTAAAATAGGGGCAACAATACCTTCTTCGCACAATTGTTCTGTGATTAAATTAGAACAAAGGCTAGAAGGGTGAACCTACCACGCCGTAAGGCCTCTAATAAATACCTTCTCCTTCTTCCCTTTGACAGCTAAAGCACGAGATATCAGTATCATTCCCACTTCACACGCGGGGAAACCCGAAGTGGAGAACGCTCGGGTTCTCCTTATCCACTGGCAACTCCGCAACCCCCAGATTGGGTTTGGGCAATTGAGACGTCCGCTATGTCGGTTCCTGTAGCGTGGATTCTCTCCTTGAGTTGCGTCTGGTGGGGGCTGGAGGCCGCTGGTAATTGCTCCCATGACTCTGAGGAATCCGATACTAATCCTGAACCGCGGTTCAGGGACAAAGCTTCTTTTCTACGGTCCCTAACCTCGCCTAGAGTAAAGGTCGCGATAAACTCTCTGCTCCAGCTACCGACGCCATTTTGGCCTCTACGTGTGACGCCACACGTAGCAAAGAATGCAGTTGATTGGTTGGGAGACAGCAGCCGGAGGAGAGGCGCGCGAACCCCGCGAGGAGGGTATGGAGGAGAAGCCAAGGAAACTACAATCCCGGCCTTCCTTGCGCCTATGACAGCATACCAAGAGCGAAAGAGAAGGGAGCTTGGTTTCGGACCACAATTCCCAGAACCTCCCGCGATGTCTCCTCTTTCCTTTCAAAACGCGGAGGAAAAGAGGGACTGGGAGAACGGAGGCCTTCTGGAGTCCGCTCTCCGAAAGGCGGGAAAGGCGAACTACACCTCCCGACTGGCAGCGCGCGGCTGCGCTTGCGCCCTGATGCCTGTCGCCATCTTGCCCCTTCTGAGGCACCGCAAACAAACCCAATTCCTGGTGTTCCCTAGTCTTGGCGGAGGAGCCTTTTAGATGAGCCCCGAAAGGCCGGGCAGGTGCGTGATTCTCAGATAGGGTGCTGGGAAGAGCTGGCAGGTTAGCCAGGCTGGAGGAGCGCCGGGCCAGCCATTTGGTCCCCGGCTTGGGGCGCCCAGCCCCATCCTCCGTTGTCTCCTAACGGGATCGTGGGGCTCCCCGAGGTGGGCTGAGGGGGACTTTGGCAGGCCTGGTGCTGGGATCCTCGGGGTCCAGCTTTGGGAGCCTCCCGGTGAGTCTCGGTCGTCCGTCTGGCTGTCCGCGCGCCTACTCTCTCCGTTGTCCTCTCCGCTGAGGGAGCGAGCGAGGTGCTGATGCCGGCCGGGGCCCCTGACACCGGCTACTGGTCCTGAAGGGTTTGGGTAGTGGGATTGACATTGGGGTTGGCGCTGAGCGGCACCGGTGAGGAGGGTGGGCGGGCTGCTCTTGTTGTGGTGCTGCGAGAGAGTGCGTGTTTGGGGAGGGGGCGGGGCGGGCTCGCCTCCTTGACACTTGAGTGGGGGAAGGATTACTCGAGATCCCGGCTCCGGAGCGAGCTCCTGCTACTGCTGCCCAGATTTCCAGTGCGCTGCGGCCCCGCGGCGGGGTGCGCTGGCGGGGACGCGTCGGGATGCCGTGACGTGGTGCTTGATTCGGGCGGTCGCCGGCCGCCTCCAAGATCCTGTCGGGGGGCGGGGACTGGCCTGTGGAGGGAGCGGATTCCTTTGGCTCTGCCCCTTCTTCCTCCTCCCCACCCCTTTTCTTTATGTCATCCTCCCGGCTGGGGCGCGCAGTCCGGTTCTCCTTGCTCTGGCTTGGTTTGTAGCTGAGAGGACTATGGGAAGTCGGGGGAGGGTGGGGATCAACTCCGGGCGCAGAGCTGGAGTTAGGAGCCCCAGTGCCTGGAATGGGATGTAGCAGTTATTAGGGTTCGGTGCCTGTTTCCTCGACTAGACATTGAGCTGGCTCCTTCACTCACTCACTCACTCGCTTACTCATTCATTTTACCCACTCTTCTCTATCTTCATTCATCTACTTAACAAATATTTACACTGGGTCTACCGGGTGCAAAGCAGGTATTGTGCAAGCGCCCAGCGCTCTTGTCTTTTTATCCTCTAGACCAGGCAATTCCCAGTATGAAGTAAGTTCCTGACATCTAAACTTTTGGTAAATGATTCTTTAATGACTACAGAGTGTAAATTAATCGCTCATTGTTAAGACTTGAGAAGAAAGTTTTTAGTTAAGTTCCATTAGCCCATGTAACGTGGTAGGAGGTATATGTGTTTTATCTCTTGTAACTCGCAAGTGAGAAACCAGACACAAATCAGGTAACTTGGGCAAGGTTACACGAGTAGTAGCACCTATTTATTAAACAGCATGCCAGCCACTATCATAAGAACTTCACATACTGTTCTTTAATCCTTAAACAGATTGGATGATAGTACTTCTGTTTTACAGATGTGAAAAACTTTTTTTCAGATAGTCCACTTTACCAGGATCACTCAGCCAGTGAGTTGAAAGCTGGAACTAGAAACTAGAGATGTCTGACCCTAAAGCCTGTGCTCTTTCCATTGCCCTGTGCTGGAATAATAAGCTGCGGAATGGTTGCTTAGATCTTCATTTATCAGAAGTTGGAAAGTGTGGTAGTGAAATAGGATTGTGAGATGTTCTTACTGGTTTTACTTCTTAGTGTGTGGATCTCCAGGTAAGTGGCCTTTGAATGTACTTTGGTAATTTGATTTTTGTTTCATTTGTTTTGGTAGGGAAGACAAGCTCTTTGGGGCTACCAAAAAGAAGCAGCAATGCCTGTTGTGTGGCCAACCCTTTTGGATCTCAGCAGGGATGAATGCAAAAGGATTCTTAGAAAATTGGGTACGATTTTCGTTTTTGATGTTTATACCTTTCTATGATACTTTTCCCTTTCTGTTTTTGTCATGGCTGTTTGCCTGGATGTTATCTCATGCTGCATTAGAAATTCTTTAGAGGTGTACTTTTCATCTTCTCATTATTTCCTCACTGCCTAGCATAGTGCTTTTTTTACGTAGTAGATGCATGGACCATAATAATAAAAATAGTAGCTCAGAGTTCTTGAGGGGTACTGGGCTATTCAGAGTTCTTTACATTCAGTATCTTATTTAATCCTCACTTAAATGGGAAAGGTGGGTATTTGTGTATGTGTGTGTTTCCATATTACAGATGATAAAACTGAAGTTTAGAATTCAACATGATGCTGATAATAAGTCAGGGAGTCAGGACTGTAACCCAGGGAATATGATTCCAGTCTTTAGCATTATTTTAATCTTCATGAATGTATGTGTGAATTATAGACTGTTTCTGAATTCTAAGTAAATGTTAACTATGCTGACTTTCCTAAATTATGTTTACAGTCAGTAATAAAACACTCTCTATGTTTCTTTCTCAACTAGCATTTAGGGAGAGAATTAAGCACTAATCCCAAGCCTAATTCATTGTATGTAATGAATTGTATGTAACTTCTTTTTATGCATTTAGAATGGTAATAGTTTTGTAGTTTTGTACTATTCTTGAGAAAATTACTCAAATCATTTTTTATATTCTGTGGCTCAAATGAAGATCCTTGTTTGAGAACGAATGCTTTAGACTCTAAGGTCCAAGAATGACCTTGTGTCTTCTTTACCACTGTAGTCCCAGGCTAGCACATAGTGAGTGCTCAGTAAATGAAAAAATAATTTGAAAAAGAACATTAAATGTTTTGGAAGTGGATATGAATTATTTGTTTATAATTTTAAAGGGGAAAGTGTGGGCCTTGAATTCAGAGGGACCTGGGGTCTTGGTCTTGTCACTAATGACCCACAGGATCAAGGACAGTTTATTTAATCTCCTTAAATGTGTTGACATTTTTGTAAAAAAAGCATAATATCTGCCTCATAAGTTTGTTATGTGGATTCATTGTATATAAAAGGGTCCTACCGTAGTGCTTGACATCTGAGGGTATAGTGTTTTAGAGCAGTTGCTTTCAGACATTATTTGCAGGAGAATCTTCAGAGGAAATCTTGCTTGGGAATTCTTTTGTGTAAATCTGAATCATAGCTGCCCTGGTGCTGTCTGCTAGTAACATTCTTTTTTATTTCCCATCAGGCCACTGGGAGGATTTCTCTTATTTTAAACTATTTCTTAGCATTGTATTTTAGCATGTTTAGAGAGCTTTTTTGGGCAGTCATCCATTATCATTTTTTTCCTTTAACCTTATATCCAAACTTTTAGTACTAATTCGAGGATGATTTTCTACACACTTGCATGCAATTGCTATTGCTTGCTATCTACCATTTATCGAGTTGGACTGCTATTTACTCCATAACTAAAATAATTGCAGATGAACAGATCCCAACTACAGTAGATTGGATTAGAGTTTCTGGGCTTTTGGGGCCTGAGTCAAGAGATTATGTTTAAATATAAAAATGGTAACCTTTAAGTCTAAATTTATCCTTAACTTTAGCCAGAGCTGTGTGGGTAATATTGCGGGAGAGCTGTTTCTATACAAAAGAAAACAGCCTTCCTACAGGGTAATGTCATCTTCAATGACCCTTCACTTTGGGAGGTGAGTCCTGATAGTGATTTGCAGAAAGACTTCCTCCCCACCCGTTGGCTCATTATCATAACAATGAAACTTTTGAATTGCCTTCAAACACTAGCGCTCGTTCCAAAGTTAAGAGAAAGTACTGTACTTAAGAATTAACTTAAAATATTTTAACAGTTAATTTTGTTCTTTTAAAAATAGTTATGAATCATTTAACATAAAATGCTAAACATTTAAATTTTACTTAGATAAAAAACACTGAGATCAAGAATTTTTTTTTTAAGATTTTATTTATTTATTTGGCAGAGAGATACGGGGAGAGAGGGAAAACAGCAGGGGAGGTGGGAGAGGGAGAAGCAGGCCCCCTGCTGAGCCGGGAGCCCTTTTGGGGCTCGATCCCACATGACCTGAGTCGAAGGCAGATGCTTAATAACTGAGCCACCCAGGCACCCCAAGAATTTTTTTAATACTATACTGAACATGCCAGTGATAGATAAATGCTTCCCTCTTTCTATCCTGCCTTTCCCATGCCTTATTTTAAAAAAAACATTCCTCAGTTACAACACCTACTTGGGGCTTCATGGACTGTAGTATAATTGAATGGCTGATTTGTTTAAGTGGAACGTTGAGTACTTTATAGAGTGATTTGGCGAATCTTTTTGTTTTCCGTGGTGTTTGCATGTATCTCTTATATTTATGTGCCATTAGAATGGCACCAAAACTATGAGAAATTCAATTAAGTTTGATATTTGTCAGAATCTGAGGATACCCATCAAAATGGAAATCATATGTCAGGGAAGTTGGGAAGTCAGTAAATGTTCTTTACAATGAGTGAATTTCTGGAGAATGGAGGAAGTGCCTCAGATTGTGTGACTATAACTGTGGTCTGAGGTAACTGAGGTTACCACCTCTTAACTTTTGTCCATGACCTTTTAGTTAGACTTGGATTGAGACTTGAAATGTCAAAAACCTTTGCTGCATTTCTCTGATTAATTTCACTCTTTTTGAAGTAGTATCTTGATCACCATAAATTGCATAGGCCAAAAGTGAACTTCTTTTTCTTTTTCTCATACCATTTCCTCTCTCTGACCTCTCCATTTCTTTTTATGGTATTGCCCTTCACCTAAATATCTTGCGGACTACAAAATCTGTTTCCTTTCATTCTGCTGTTCTTCCACATTCAGTCAACCTCTGGGTCCTACAAATAAGAGCTTTTTAGCCTGGAACTAGAGGCTTAGTCTGGTCCCAAACTACTTTTCCATTTTTTCCTTCTTTATTTCTATGTACAGGTCTCTTTGATTTTAATGACCTTGAGGATAGGGACTTTGTCTTATTCATGTAGATATTCTCCATGGTACCTTGTAGTAGTAGTAAGGTGCAGTTAAGTTTGGTTTGAGTTAGTGACTATCCAAGTTCAGGCATATTTTTACTTATACTGAAGTAGAACTCCAAAAATATTCACTGACTGTTCCAGGAAGTTTGATGTCTGTATGAGACATTATTTGCTCTTTTAATGTATTCCTTCTGCATATTTGCATTTTTTTTTCTAATTGCTTAGAGCACATTTCTCTTTCTGATGAAAGCTTATACTTCTAGACTGGGTGGTGTGTTTCTTCTCTTTGCTTTTACCACTGTATTATAAACTGTATCATCATTGTCTGATGACTTGTTTCACTGTAGCTTTATTCTGGAGTTAACTTCTTGAAGGCAGGATTTATCATACTATCTGGTATATATAAAGGGACTCAGTACTGACCTGTTGAGTAAAATATTCCATAAATGAGGTGTAAACTTTTAGCATAGCGATTTCTTAGTTGGTTATTCCCAGTGTCTTTCTGAACTTTACTTTGGGTCCTGATAAAAGCTGAAATAAATGTTTCTTGGTACTAAGTATTTTCTTCACTATGCTAAGAGCAGGAAAGCTTTGTTCTTCCAGAGCTACTCCATGAAACATCTAGTATTCATCATAGATTGAATATGCAAAATGTTTACACATGGGATAATTCAGTTGGATCAGACATTTCTTTCCAGCAGGGAGGAGGAGCAGGGGGAGAGGGATAAGCAAGACTCCCTATTGCTCAGGGAACCTGATGTGGGGCCTCAATCCCAGGAACCTGGGATCACGACCTGAGCTGAAGGCAGACACCCAACTGACTGAGCCACCCAGACACCCCATGGATCGACATTTCTGTTTAATATAGTCAGCTCACTCTTTTTTGGCTCTCAGAACTGTGAATAACATGAACTATACTTGTTTATTATTGGTGCAGTACCTAGGATGCACATATGTATACCTTCATTATTTGTGCATCAGGCCTTGGGAAATACCAAATACTAGTAGCAGCTTGAATTGACTAAGAAGATAACTGTAGTTTGGACACTTATTCCCATCATTCTAGTTTGCTTAGATTTACCTGTCTCATAGTGTTAGTGGCTTAAAATGACTATTTTATTATTTCTTTTGATTCTGTGGTTACTGGTTTTGCCCGAGCTCTCTCATGTGGCGTATTCAGCTGGTATGTTAGCTGGTTTGCTGGGCTTAGCTCAGATGGCTGGGCCTCTCTCCATGTGGCTTTTATCCGGGGCTTCTTTGCAGCTTGGGTTATCTCAAGAGAGATCTCAAAAGAGAGAGCAAGGCCCTGCAGGCAAATGTTAGTGAGCTTCATACATAATGTTTGCATTATGTATGCTGATGTTCCACTGGCCAGGGCAAGTCACATGCCAAGCCCAGAGTCAGTGTGGGAAGGGAGTATTCAAAAGTAGTACAGTTCCCAAGGAGTGTGCTGGGAGGCAGGCATGGTTCATTGGGAGCCAGTGAGGACTTTTTGCTTTTATATTTTAACCAGTATTGGAGACTGGCAGTTTCATTTCATAATGGTTATTGCTGTGGAAAGATAGTGAAATGAAACTGTCTGGCATTAGGGTTCAGTATATTATATGTTGGCTGCTATAAGAGCAACTCATGTTTCCTAACTGGTCTCAGTCATTTCGATCGTAGATGCAGAGGATCTTAGATCTGGAAGATACCGTGGATGTCCCTTCTAGATAAAGAAATTGAGGTTCAAGAGTGAGAAAGAACTTGCCCAAGGTCACACAACTAGTAAGTGGGAATGCTGGAGCCAGAATCTGGTCATTTGACTCTTGTTCTAGGAGTTTTCTACTGTGCTGTACTCATGGTATTCTCAACCCCAGGAGGGAGGTAGAACGTAGTTTGAATTCTAGGCAGGACTAAGGAATTATTTCAAGGATTGGTCATTGTAGGTAACCTGTCAGTAAAGCTAAAAATTTCTCTTAACAGCCTTGTATCACTTGGAGCCTGTTCCCAATTGTTGGTAGCATCAGAATTACATGTTCTTCAGTGATAATGTGTGAGATAAAATACTTACCATTAGATTTTTCTACCTAAACATTTTGTACACATGACTTCTGTGACACAATAAAAAAAAGATATACAATTATAAAAGCCACATTTTAATCAGTGCTCTTAGATAACATTTTTGAGAGGAACTTTAAAAATTTTGTGTTGATTTTTTTTTATTGATTTCTAGGTTTTTTTGCCCTGAAGTTTCACTATATGTAGCCACACTATTAAAATATTGAAGGCCTATCTTGATAAAATAATTTTCTTCTTCTAGAATTGGAGGCATATGCTGGAGTTATCAGTGCACTTCGGGCACAGGGGGATCTCACCAAGGAAAAGAAAGATCTTCTTGGAGAACTCTCAAAAGTTCTTAGGTAAATTATCATAAAAGTTTGTGAGATGTGACTCTAGAAATTTCATTTTGAGGAGTTTTAATACTTTTCATTCTCAAGTTGAAGACAGAGTTGTTCAGGTTGTTGGTACTTTAGTTCATCCTAATTGTGTGCTTTTTACAGAAAGTTATGTAATTTATCATTTATTCTGTAACCAGAAAGGGTTTAAAGCAGGTTATCTTAGGTTTTGGTCACCTGGGAAGGGGAGGTATTTTTGACATGGGTGAAGGGAAGAAGACCTGGTAGCAACAAGATCTGAAGACTTGGAGTGGCCCATTGTCATTTGTTGGGAGGGAAGAAGGACATACTAGGAAGTTATTATCTTAATTTATAGAAATGGGTGGTTTTGAAATAGTCATAGCCCTACAGATAGTTTATACCTCATTTTCCTGCTAGAGTGGCACTTGAATCCATTAAAAAATTCTAGTGAGTGGAATTCTTTGATACCTGTCTTGATCCATTCTGACATCTTGAGCTTTCTCCGAAAATACTGTTTTAACTGAAGTTTCCTATCTACATTTAAAACCATTTTGTCCCGTTCTTTTTTTTTTTAATGAAAATAGAGAAAGAAGTTGTTTCCTATCTATGGAAACATTAATATAGGGATAATATTAATATAGGGATATTATTAAGTTAAATCCTTAATCTTATTGTCTTCATTTTTAATGGTTTATATATAATTTTTTGTTTGTTGTTTCTGGTTCCCCATAAATCTGCTTTTCAGCCCCTTACCTATTTTATATTTTAGTCCATGATACAGATTTAGCTTAAGCAGTAAAGATTACAATTTGAAGAGTGGTTATTCATTTTACTGAATATTTACTAGTGGAATGGGTGTAGCCTCTTTTCACTTTTTTAGTATTAACTTTACGTTCATTTAGTCAGGATCAATATCTGCACATTTTGACTGGAATGGTAACAGTGTAATGTAGAAGACATACAGCTGAAGTGTTGAGTAGGGGAGTAATGTCTTGGTGTCAAATTTCATAGCATATAACCACAGGAAACAGATTATCTTGCCACTTTTGTTTCTTTATTATATTCACTGAACATAAAATTATAGATTCTTAAGCTTTAGAAAGAACTTTAGAAGACTTGCCTCTAAGTGCCAACATCTCAGTAACCACAATTACGGGTCATTCAGTGGCTGTTTGCATATTTAGATAACAGGAACCTCTGCTAATCTTGAACATGGTCTGACATTTCTGCTGCGTTTTGGAAGTAATGACTTGCTACCAAGCTGATTTGTCTTCCTGTGATTTCTAATTTGCAACTAATTCTTTCTGCAGTTACACAGAATCACTTTGAACCCTTTCCTATGATCTGAATTAAAGCATCTGAAGACATATATTAGGCCCCGTCTATATCTTTTCACAAATCAATCTTGTCTCCCCTCTTCCCCAAACAAAATGTTGACTTAAACATTAATAAAAATATAGAAAAGAGCTGCCTGCTTGGCAGAGTTCTATAATGGCTATTTTTTTTCATAGCATCTCAACAGAGCGCCACCGTGCTGAAGTTCGGAGAGCAGTAAACGATGAACGGTTAACAACAATTGCACATAAGTAAGCCATTAGTCATACAACCCCTGATTTTTATGACGTAGTATAACATAGTTTTGAAGCAGTCTTCCTGTTGTATAGCAGATTCCTGAGTCCTTTATCTTAATAGTAATATTTCTTTACTCAGGGATCCTGACCATAGAGGTGTTAACTGTTTATTCAGTTGGTTATGTTTTTGCATTTGGTTAGGCAAGCTTTAAGTACTCAGGTCAAATCCAGTTATAATGTGATCTCTGGATAAAAGACCACCACAGTTTAGCAGATGATTTGCTTACTTAAAGCAAAGTTCAGTAATAAAGTAGTATGCTCCCCTCATTTGACAGCCCCTTAGAGGTTCTTTTGTAATGGTATGTGGTATACATATTGCTTTATAAAGAGGTATTATATATTTTCTTTATAACTAATATTTCATGTATTTTGAGAGTCAGAAAAAAGATTGTAAGAATATATGGTCTACTTTTAAGAAATATGAATATATCTTAATTTACTTTAAAAAAGCCAACAAAATAAAATTATGAAGGATTCTTATCAAATTATTTTCAGATCATTATAACTATGTGATAGATGGGGGGGTGAAGTGGGGTGGAGGACTATGGGCAAGGATCAAACATTGTATGGAGATAGTGCCTCCTAAAGAATAGAAAGAAACAAATTATCCTTAAATGTTAATGCAAGATGACAGGAACATTTCATTAAAAATAAGATTTATTACAGTATAATTCATTTTTTTAAATTTTTATGTTTTAATGTGAAATAAAACTAAAGGAAAAAATTCAGTGCATTTCCATAATGTGATCAATAGTGTGTTTAAACCAGTTGGCAGTGTTTGAATTGACACTGCAGATTCATTAGCTTCATGTTGTGCTTCGTTGTTCCTCATTTTACTTAACTTATAAAATGGGGTGCTACCTTTTTAACTGTGTAGTTAGAAAGCTTAGGTATCTGGATTTTGAGGTTTTTCAGTGGTGGGTATGTATGCACTGTAGAAGTTTGGAATTTTTCCAGTAGAGACATTAAGTATTTAGTTGTCAGGCCAACATGGTTGAACCATTCAAATATTAATGTGTTCCTTCTTTAATTTGCTCTAAACTTTTGAATTGGGTTGCTCTAAAAATAATGACTGAACCTAGATTCTAATTTGAGATGGTAATAGGAAACTTATGTGCTAGATAATAACGTAGTAAACAATAGCTTAACATTCAGAGGCACTTAGAGACAGTTAGTACCGTAAAAGCACTGGAGAAATGTTGTGGGGCAATTAGTTGTAAGTTGATGCATCAGTTTCATACTTAAAGGATAACATTTATTTAGTCTCCTTTTCCTTTTTTCCCCTTTAAAGAATGAATTTATCCTTATATTTGGGTGAAAGACCAAGTTACAGGTATGCAAATAGGTTATTATTATTTCAGGCTTTTTCTTGTATTATTTCAAAATTGAAGCTCTCAATTATTCAGGGGCACATATTCCCATTTACGAATTAACCGTGCCCTCTGCTTTTCCTTCTCTTCCCCTCCTCCCCCTCCTAATACTGCCCACCCTTTAGCCATTTTGCTGCTTGGGAGTACCTCTAGTCAGAGGGTGGGAAGGGAGAGGAGGTGAAAATTTTAATTAGTCATTTTACTACTTGTTAGTTGACCTGGAAATGGCTTGGTGGAAGAATTTACAAGTATTTACCAAAGTATTTTTGGATAATATATGGATTTCTTTAATCTGTTTGACCTCTCCCTTTCCCTCCTCTCTCTATTAGCATGGATAATTGAGAGTTGGCTTTTATCTGCCTGTGTTTCCTTTTTTCTCTCCTTTCTGATTTCTTTAATACATGAATTTAATTTTCTGAAGAGTTTACTTCAGCATATAATTTTAAAAGATTCTTAGGTCTTTCTGTACTCCTGTTTTAATATTTTATGCTGTGGTTTTAGTTTGACTAGGTGTCGTATTTTACTTGTTGAGCCCAGGGGTTGGTGAGTGTGGAGTGGTGAGGAAGGCATAGATCCCTTATTCTCTATACCTCCTCTGCCTTCTTTCCTTCAGAAGTAGTAACAGAATCTAAATCCAAAGATTATCTATAGGATGGCCTCATACTCTGAGCCTGAAAAAAGCGACCGGAGCCAAGGGGAATGCATGTGAGCTGACTACATTCTCTTCCCCTCGCCCTTCCCTCCCCCACTCAAAATCGCAGCTTAGGCCAGAAGGAATGTGGTTGAAAGGTGAAGAGAAAGCCGAGAAGATTGAGCACAAAGGAGGTGGAAACAAAAGGAGCTGGGTTTCTGGGATCAAAGAAAAGCCTTGCTTATGGCTGGAAACATAACACGTGTTTATTATTTGGCACCAGACCATTTTTTAAGTTTGATACTCGAATTCAGTTTGAAACATGTCAGAATATTATAATATTAAAAGCCTGGAATGCCAAAGGGGCTTCAGAGTTTTTAATTGTGCCCCCACCCCCCTGCCAGTACTGTCTCTAACATTCAAAGAAAGTGGCTATCTGGAATTACTGTTCTTTTAAACTCCTTCCCCATAAGCTGGACATTCATAGGCTACTGTGTGTGAGTTTCTGTGTGAGGGTAAAGATTTTTTTTTTGCTGGTGCACTGCAAAGGATATGAGGGCCAAGGTAGTTTCATTAGTATCTTGTTAGATTTCTCAGGGAAGGGTCTGGAGCAAGGTTTCTACCCTCCCTTGCCATTCTTAATCTAAATAGGGAAGCGATCTTTATATTGAAACTTAGGGGCTCCAGGGAAGCCCCCGAGTAAGATGTAAAATTCAGTTAAGATGATTTGTGCAACTAATGCATATTTACACCCTCATTACTAAGCAAATAGGAATTTCTTAATCTAACATAATTTTTCACTCACTTAAAAAAAGTTTGAGCATGTTTGCATGAGTAGAAATTTGGAAGATTTGCAGATTTTTTAAAAAGTTGCAGTTCTGTCTTTTGCACTGCAAATTCTGTCTTTTCAATAGCAAATATTCATGTGTTTCAATCTTCCATAATTTCTGCCACCATTTAAGCAATGCACCAGGTAAGTGTAGACATCACTTTATTTGTGTGTAAACAATCACCTAGCAAATTTACTAGTGATGTTCTAATAAAATGATAGCAAAACAGGAGTCAGAAAACACTAAATAGCTTTTAGAATTTTTTCCTTTGACAGTTAACCAAAGCCCATTTCTGTTTCTCTTATTTATACCATTCTCTATTTCATAACTAGTGTCAAATTGGAGATTATGTGATGATAAATTTATGGAGTTAATTGGGGTTTTAGGAACTCTTCTTTCCCTCGTTTTAGGTAGGACTGGTTAAATAGTTTACAGATTTCTTATAGTAACCCAACTAGATTCATCAACTAGAAATTCCTTTCTGAACTGAAAGTAAATCTTAAGTTGTAAAGTAATTTATTTGTTCCATTCAGCAAAAGTGTATGAACTTAGGAAGTTATTTAACCTTCCAGTGATTTAGTTTTTCCATCCACAAAATGGAGATAATAATATTACCAATTTCATAGGATTATTGAGAGAATTATGAGTTAATACATAGAAAATGTTTAAAATAGTGCTTAGTTGATGTTAACTACCATAATCATCATCATCGTCATTATCATTATTCCATTATCCACTAACAAGGGCTTTTGTGTATGCTCTCTAAATATGAAGAATCAGTGGACATTTCAGCTCTTCGGCCTTAGATTGGGTTGTAGAATCCTTGGTTTGGAAAAGGTACAGAAATATTTCTGATGTAGTAAAGAGATTGATTAACTGATTCTGGGTATATTTTACACCTTGACACACTAATCATTAGGAGAAGTGATGCAACTGCCTTTTGTGAAGCCAAATCAAGAGAAGTGACACAATTGTCTTTTCATATTTCAACCATATTTCAGTTGGATTCCTGGGATAAAATTCACTCCAGTTTTTAGAGGAGAGAAACAGAATAGTGTCTACTTACGGGGATAGTTCAGTGGTCTCAAATATTTCTTAAGAGTGGTATAAGTAAAATTAAAGTAGTGATCTAGTTTATTTTTTAATAGGAAGGATACTAATATAACACACCATCAATGACACATGCAGTTATATATACAGCCCTCTTTTCTCCCTCCATACTTGGTCTCCCTCGTTTACTGCCTCAGTTTCCCTTGTTTGAAAGCCTTAGAACCTCTGGCCATGCAGGCAGTTAGATCATTTTTGCAAAGATTCAGTGAATTCTATCCTCAATTATTGAAATCTAATCTTAAAAATTATAAATACCTTTTATCTTTTTAGTTGAATTACAAAATTAAGTCTAAAAGTAGTTGAGTACTAGTTTTCATTAGCAATGCCAGATTTAAAGTAATGAAAACAAGTTCAATATTTAGAAGGCATAAAACATTCTTTGGTAGTTTCAGTTGTGTTAATTATAAGATTTAGATTCTAGAATAAAATGTGTAAGAACTTTGTGTGTGAAATCCCTTGAATTCTGATAATTATTCATAATTTTGATTTTGCTTGCTTAAAATAAAGTCTCTCCTATTCACTCAGGATAGTTTTTATAATTTAAAAAGTTATATTTGCTTGAGAAAATAGTTGATTCATTTTTAGTGATTGAGAACCCTTGTAGCAGCATTTTCTTTTTTGTTTAGTATGTCTGGACCTAATAGCTCTTCAGAATGGTCCATTGAGGGTCGTCGCTTGGTTCCACTGATGCCCCGGTTGGTTCCCCAAACCGCCTTCACGGTAACAGCTAACGCTGTTGCCAATGCAGCTATCCAGCACAATGCATCTCTTCCAGTGCCTGCAGAAACCGGAAGCAAGGAAGGTGAGTAGAAAACTGTACTTCTATATGTAGAGATGACTTTTCTCAGATTCTTCAAGGAAAGGTATCCTGTTTTTCATCTGTTTTTAAATTCCAGTGTATGAAGGTTACAAAAACACAGTAAGCAGCTCTTACTCTGAAACTAGAAACTGCTAAGTTTTTAGTCTCAGCCAAAACTAAATCTCCCTTTTATTCAAAGTGTGAATTCTATTAATCAGAAAATTGCAAAAGCCTTTTTGGAGAGAATTTTTGATATCAGCGTATTTTGTGAGAAGTACAGAAAAGGTCTTAATGGGTGATATAGAAAAAAAAGGATGGAAATCACTTACCTGCTGGGGAAAGATGCCTAACTGATTACTTAGACAATAAATCTCTATTTTATCTTCTGGAGTAAGTGGTATATGGTGTTTCTCTGTTCTAGTCAGTGTTCTGAAGCTATTAGGGATTACCTGGCAGAGGAGAAGGCTTTTTTTATTGTTATTTAATCTAGTAATTGGTATGTGCTTTACTTGAATTCTCTTGAGATCTCCAAGACTAATATTAAATTCGAGAGCTTGTATTCAGATTGATTCTAGTAGCTTAGTTTGGTATTGCTTGAAAGTAACCCTGAAAATAATGAAGTTGTCAGATTACTTTAGGGAATTGTCGTTTCTTGACTAGCGGTGGATTGTGGAGCAAAAGGAGACACTTCATGCATGCCAGGCTCTGTTTTCTACTACAGGAAGCTATATTTAGAGAGAGACAGGTACCAATATACAAAATCCTGTTTTCTTTGTTGTAGGAGAGTTACCTTTCTCTCTTCTTTCTTTTACCTTTTCTATCCACCAGCTATCTGGTAAAGTGAAAAGAATATAGGATTTCCAGTAGTCACATCTGCCTCTGAGTCCTAGTTAGCCATTTCTTAGCTATATAACCTCCAGCAACTTAAGTTTCTGTGAACCCTAGATTCCTCATCTTTAAAATGAGGATGTGGTGGTATGAGAATTCGTGCTAATATTTGGAGAAGGATTTAGTGTAATGCATGTTATCAGTAAATGGTGTCTTACGAACTATTCTTCCTTCTTGTTGTCATTCAAGAAATTGACATATGATGTTGTGATTTAGTTGAGTTATTGTGGTACTGCTCGGATGGCAAGTGACTATAAGTTGTTTTATAATAAAGTAACCTTGCTGTGGTTCCCCCCAGTAGCCAACTTGGAAATTGCCATGGTTAGGGAAAAATTACGCATCACTCCATCATTTGTGCTGCTGTCAGTATGAAAAAGGGAGTACAAGTACTTGCCTTTTGTCTAACTCTTGCCGTGAATGAAAAATTATTTTTATTTTTCTCAGTATAGTTTTAAACTTGATTTCTTTATAATTGTGCTCTTTTCCATTGGCGATGTCACCTGTAGACCAGCTGTTAAATACTTGAGTAAAACCCAGTGAAGTGATGATTTTCAGGAAGGGTTATTAATACCTTTTAACTTAGTGGACCTAATACCTCGTAATGGCCTCTAACTTCTGATCACATGAAAATGTTAAAATTGGCCTGCAGTAAAAAAAAAAAAATTACTTTTCTGTATATGCGTGGACAGTTTTGGTGAAAGTTAACAGCAAACTTTCTTATCGTTCCTTCAGTAGTGGTTTGCTATTCCTACACAAGTACCACGTCAACCCCAACCTCTACCCCTGTTCCAAGTGGCAGCATAGCAACGGTTAAGTCTCCAAGACCTGCCAGTCCTGCCTCCAATGTAGTTGTCTTGCCAAGTGGAAGTACTGTTTATGTCAAAAGTAAGTGATATTCTCAGTGTTATCAGGGCCATCTTGGCTAAATGCTGCAATATAGGCTCCAATTAGATCTGCCTTCCTGGATTAAATCATCGGTCCACTGGCTATTAGCAGTGGTTAGTTTTTGAAGGTTGTAAATTCCTTTCTTTACATGTGACTAGGTATATATTGCTTTTTAATCAGTTCTGGGGGTTGAGAAATGACTTTTTTTGTTCTTCATGGGAAATCTGTCTTGAACAGTGCTATCCTCCAAATATTCACTTATTTTTGTTGTCATGGAATAGAAATGTGAATGGAAACTGAAGAAATGTGCTTATGTGATTTATTCAGCATTTACTCCTATAATTGTAATCTCTGTAATGTTCTTTAAAAAATTATTTATATAGCATATCATCCAACTGTTACATTCAGTGCTACGTTCTAGAGAGTCCATCTTTTATATTTCTAGTTGACTGTAAGCTTTTGAAGTTTATTTTACAGTTTTTAACCCCTTGATTCTCTCCTGTGAAACAGTGTAGAGACCAGATCATGTTTTGGTTTTAGTGTCTGTTATGTCAGTATTGCTTTACTTTTGTTATCAGCTGGAGATTACTAACATTTGAGTTTCATTTTTCTCAATATGGCGATAAACCTGATTTCTTTGTAACTTTTAGAGGTAGAGTTGCTGTTTTAGGAATGATTTTAGGTCTTTGTCAGCCTTATTCAAATTAAAGTCTAAAAATGAAGGTATAAGTTTGTAAGGAGTTACATTTTATTAGCAATTCCATAAGTCCTGCTGTATACTTGTTTTTGTCTGTAGAGATTTCCTGTGTATGTTGCAAGGTTTTATGTTTCTCACTTGATTTTTTTTTTTTTTTAAAGTCTGCAAAAATAGTTGAGGCTTTAGTTCATAACGAAGAAAACTAAGAATCTGGAACTGTTAAGTTTCTGATTTCTGTAGATTGAGCCAAGGTGATTGGAAGAGATCTGTTTTTTTGTTTGTTTGTTTTGGTAATCTCTATACCCAACATGGGGCTCGAACTCACAACCCTGAGATCATTGTATGCTCTTCTGACTGAGCCAGTCAGGTGCCCCACAATCTACTTTTTTTTTTTCTTTTTAACCATTTTTTAAAACATTGAGAGTGAATCCCAAACCCAAGGAAACCTTTAAACTTAAAATGTTGTTTAAAGTAATGGGAAGTTGATTGCTTTATTCTCAGAAGTCACACAGGCAACATTAGTTGGAGATATAATCATTCATTAATCTAACTTCATATGTACAAGGCACTTGCCAGGGAAACAAACCAATAAGTCTTAGTCATTGCCATCTGGGAGCCCCTTAATAATGGGAAATATGCAGACCAACAGCTACAGTGCCATGGGGTAAGTGATACAGAAGAGAATATACAAAGTGCTTAAGCTCAGAGGAGATGTGGATTAGTTTTGCTTAGAGGAGTAAGGGAGAACATCACTGAGGCGATGATTTGCAGGATGATGAAGAGTTCATTGTTGGTAGGTAGTATTCCCCAAAGAACAATAGTGTTTGGAGAGTCTGGTTGGGTAGAATGTGGTAAGGTGGCTTTGGGGAATCGTGAGCAGTTCAGTGTATCGGGATTACAGGGGTGCACAGGGTTGGGTAGAATAGGGTATAGTTGGCCCTAGAGCAATGTGGGACTAAGGAACGCTGACTCCCTGTACAGTCAAAAATCTGCATATAACTTGACTCTGCAAAAACTTAATTACTAATAGTCAACAGTGGGCCAGAAGTCTTACTGGTAACATAAACAGTTGACTAGTATGTATTTCGTATATGTGTTATGTACAGTATTCTTACAATAAAGTAAGCTAGAGAAAAGAAAATGTTACTAAGAAAATCATACGAGAAAGAGAAACATTTACAGTAATGTACTATATTTCTCAAAAAAAAAGCACATATTAGTGGACCTCTGCAGTTAAGACTTGTGTTTGTATTCTTGGAAAGCTATAGAACCTTGAATGATGTAGTAATGATTTAAGTGCCTCTTCTTGTAGGGAGATAAAAACTACTTAAGGATTTAAAGCAAAGCATTGACACCATTAGATATAAGATTCTATAACTGACAGCAGGATGGAGGGTTGGAAGCATGGACACCTTTTAGGAGGTTGCTAAAATACAGGCTGGGGATAAGAAGGCCTGACATAGCCATAGTGTTAGAGAAAGAAGGAAAGGGATTCAGAGAAAAATTCTGAGGGAGGATTGATAGAACTTACTGTTTGGTTGGGCTTGAGGCAAAGGGAGAGAGGTCAAGGACAGCTGATGACACAAAGACTTAAAATGAAGTATAAAATGCAGCGTTAGATAGTGATAAGTACAACAAAACTGTCATTTCCTTTCAGGTGTTAGCTGTTCAGATGAAGATGAAAAACCCAGAAAACGAAGGCGAACAAATTCTTCTAGCTCCTCCCCCGTTGTCCTAAAGGACGTTCCAAAGGCTGTTGTTCCGGTCTCAAAGACTATCACTGTGCCTGTGAGTGGCAGTCCCAAGATGAGCAACATCATGCAGAGCATTGCCAACTCCTTACCACCCCACATGTCTCCTGTGAAAATAACCTTCACCAAACCATCAACACAGACGACAAACACAACAACACAGAAGGTATGTGAAGGAGGGAGTCTCTGTCTGCCAATTGCTGTTTCCATCTCTTTCAGTCAGTATGATTCAGATTGAACAAACGTGCACCGAGTGCTTACTATGTGCTTGGCATTATGCTGGGAATGATCAGGTTTCTTTATTTCTCCACAGAAAGCTTTGGGATAGATATTACTAATTCACTTTTTGTAAACAAGGCTCAGAGATGACAAATGACTTGTCTAATGTCACACAGCCAGCAGATGTCATACTTCTAAGACTTGTTCTGTTTTATTACTGTAATGCCATTTGGGAAAAAAATGAAAATGTAGATTTTTTTAACCTGTATATGGATAACTTTACCTTTAGGAACTCAGTTTTTACTTTGCCAGAGTAACAAAGTTGTCAGAAGTGGGTGTTTTATAGAAGAAAGGAAGGATATGATTAAGTGAATAATTATTGTTGCCTTCTTTGTTTTATTCTTTGTATGGTATCCATAGTTCTTTTCTGAAACTCCTCTTAGTATGTTCAAATCATCAGTATTCTGTCAGTTATATGTTATTAGAACACTAACTTTCCACACTAATCTGGATGCTGATGGCACCCTAGGCTTGTTGCACACCTATATTTCTGGAGTCTACCTTCACTAGCATGCTGATATGCCTCCCCTCTTTCGTTTATTTAGTCATTTGCTGGAACATCCTCTGGTAGCTTCTTGGTGTATGGGTGGATGGAAGGTACAGTTTTGGAGACCTTGTATGGTGGACTGAAAATGTCTTTATTTTAGTCTCCCACTTTCTTGATAGTTTAGATAAAGTATTTTTTAGGTTGGAGGTACTTTTCCCTGAGAACTTTGAAGCTAGTGCTCCATTGGCAGTTGCCTTCAGTATTGCTTTTGAGAAGCCCAATGCTGTTTTAATTTCCGCTTTTCTCTTTGAAAACTCTTGGTAACTTTTAGAGTTCTGAAATTTCAAGGTAATTTTTCTTGGTGTGGGTCTTTATTTTATCAATTGGTGCATACTCAGTGGTCCCTTTTACTTTAGACACTTGGATCCTTCAGTTCTGGGAAATTTCTTGAATTATTTCCTAGGTCTTTCTCTGTTCTCTCTTTTTGGATCAACTATTTAGAATGTTGAACTGCCTGGATCGATCCTTTTGCTTTTCGTTTCTTGTTCCCATTTTCTATTTGTTTGCTTTTTCTTTCTACTATAATAGTGGTTAAAAGCCTGGATTTTTGGAACTAGACTTCTGAATTTCAATCTCAGTTTTTGCCACTTAACCAGTTTTTTGACTGTGGGGAAACTAAATTCTGGAATTAAGTATTCTCATTTGAAAACAAGGAAGACAACCTATAAGATTTTGGGGTGTAAATAAATGAGATAATAAATATAAAACTGTTAGAATAGAGCCTAGCACGTAGTAAATGCTCTTTAAGTATTATTTTCTTTATCCTTTAATGTTATTCTTCACTACTTTTCTGGATTTGTCCTTTTAGCTATCATACTTTAAACTTCTGGTAACTCTTTCTTGATCTCTAAAAGTTCCTTTTTTAAAAAATAGCATCCTGTTCGTTAGTAAAATCACTGTATCCTGATGATACTGTGATTTTTTTTTTTTAAAGATTTTTATTTATTTATTTGACAGAGAGAAATCACAAGTAGATGGAGAGGCAGGCAGAGAGAGAGAGAGGGAAGCAGGCTCTCTGTTGAGCAGAGAGCCCGATGTGGGACTCGATCCCAGGACTCTGAGATCGTGACCTGAGCCGAAGGCAGCGGCTTAACCCACTGAGCCACCCAGGTGCCCCCGTGATTTTTTTTTTTTTTTGATGTTTTATTCTTTTATGTTTTCTCTCTTACCTGTAAGTTCCTTGTATCTGTTTGTTTTGATCTCTGTTTCATTTTAGAGTTTCCTTAAATGCTGGCTAGCTGTCCATTATATATGAATATGGGCACTAAAAACTGACAGAAAGCTGTGTGTATAGGGTGGGGCATGTTGGCTGGTGACTTTCATTGTAGACCTACCTAGACTGTTCTGTTGAGAAAAACTTACTACCCCTTTACCTCTATCAGTTACCAGTCTCGTTATGGCTTTATTATGGACTGGTCAGATTTCCCCAGAGAAGAATTTTCCAGTCTCCTGCTTAGAATAGTTAGCCAGTCTGCTAGTGTTTCGGGAGCAAATGGAGGGAAGGGCTGGGTAGTCTGACCATTCAGTATATAGACTTCACTTAACCCCTCTGTAGCACAGTACTCAGCTCCCTTAGCCCAGTGTTAGCAAATTCTCTTGGATTCAGTCTCTCCCTCAAGAGACTAAATTCCTAAACTTCCTTTAGGGTGGGGAGGATAGCTGTAGATATATATGCTGCTTAAATATATTTTCAACTAATTTTCCCCTCTCTTGTGCTACTTTTACTCCCACTTAAGACATATCTCCTGCTCTCAAGTCCTGAGTCTTTCTGGGGTTTTCTGTTTCCACTTTGAGGTTATGCTTGATTGATTACTACTTATCTGTTGTCTACTTTACAAAACTTCACAGCTGTTATCTTCTTTCCATTTTGACCTTAGGGATTTACATGCCTCTTCCCCTTTAAAAAAACATTCCTTCATACCATTTTAGAGGGATTTGGGGGAAGGAAGGGAGAGGTATATTCTTATCTTCGGCAGATGATCTTTTCCTACCTTTGAACCCTCAGACACACAATAACTTTCATTTAAAGAACCCCCTTGAGTTTCCTGGAAAGATATCATTACATAATACATGAGAAATTATTTTCTTTTTTTTTTTTTTTTTTTTTTTTAAAGATTTTATTTATTTATTTGAAAGACGGAGATCACAAGTAGGCAGAGAGGCAGGCAGAGAGAGAGAGAGAGGGAAGCAGGCTTCCCGCGGAGCAGGGAGCCCGATGCGGGGCTCGATCCCAGGACCCTGAGATCATGACCTGAGCCAAAGGCAGCAGCCCAAACCACTGAGCCACCCAGGCGCCCCGAGAAATTATTTTCTTAGTAAACTGTAAGCGATAATGAGCTGATCTGTGGAATGTAATTCTGTTTTCAGTTTCAGGATGAGGCATTATGGTACAGTGTTAAAATCAAGCAAGAATTTTTGTAGTCAGGGAGGCCTGAGTTGGAACCCCAGCTCTTCTAGTATGTCTTTCTGAATCTGTTTTCCCATTAGTGAGATGAGAATAATGCCAGTCTTAAAAAGTTACTGTGAGGATTAAATGAGATTGGGTATTTTAAAGTACAACGATAGCTATATACTCAAAAAAATGTTAGTTCTCTTTCCTTGCCAGTATTTTATGTAAGGCAATGTTTTATTTATTTGCACTATTGAGAATGAGCTCTTCTAAATGAATTCATCAATTAACTGAAGCTTACCCCTTAATATGTAGAAATTGACTATTTTTGATAACTTTTTAAATGTTAAACTGAACATGATTTTTGCATTTGTTTTTGATGACTCCAAGGTAATCCTTCTGAATATCACTTTTCATATAATATAATACAGTTAATGCTTTCTGGACTAACCCTATATTAAGTGTTATCAGCCTCCTCTATGAGTTTTTAAGTCTGCTTACTGTAATTTTTTACTGCCCCCCCTTTTTTTGCTGGGACTTAACTTGTCTGTAATTCTTCTATCTTCCCCCTTCTTAACTACTCTTTTAATTTGGTATTTAAGAAATAGTGTAGCAAGGTTTTTGTTTTTTTTTTTAAAGATGTTTTTTTTATTTATGACAGAGAGATAGAGCACAGGTAGGCAGAGCAGCAGATAGAGGGAGAAGCAGGCTCCCTGCTGAGCAGGGAGCCTGATGCGGGACTGGATCCCAGCTCATGACCTGAGCTGAAGACAGACGCTTAACCAACTGAGCCACCCAGGCATCCCAGTATATCTGAAAGAGCACCCATCTCCCATTATGTCTTTCTATTTCTTTACTCGTTTTATTTTTATTTATTATACTTCTAACCAGTTAGTAACCTATTATATTTTTATTCATTTCCTGTTTCTCCCATAGAGCATATGTTGCTGAGGGTAGAAACTTTATCTTATTCATCACTGTATTCCCTAGTATTTAGAATAGCTTGTAGAAGGTGTTTATTAATGTTTGTTGAATGAATGAATGAAAAAATGAATAAATAGATCTGATTCCTAGTTCTGATTCTGCCAGCTCTCTTGAGCCTCAGTTTCTATATAAAACAAAGATCATAGTACTTACTTCTAGAGTTATCAGGAATATTACACAAGATGATTCATGGAGACTTAACATAGCACATACGATGAATGCTTAGTAAATGTCACCTTAACATTTTTATATTTCAAATCTTCTTCGGAAGATAGACATAGATAAAAATATTTGTAAAAGATGGAAGGTTCACCTGTAAGTAAAGTTGGCATTTTTTGTTTTGTTTTGATTCAATGACTTTATCATATCTTTATTTTTGCTTTTTCTTCGGAATTGCCAATTGAGAATGGGTAGTCGAGTTGTCGACATAGGATGCTTATAAGCCTATTTATCTCCATGGTCATATGAACCATACCAGGAGATTCCAAGCTCAAAACCTTAGATTGTCCTACTGTACTTAAAAAATAAACATTTAAAACAAATTAAATTAAAAATAAGACTCATTCATTCCACAAATATTTACTGAGTATCTACTATGTTCCAGAGGCAAAACTATACTCTTTGATTTCATTTGTACCCAGTGCCATTGGTTTTGTTAGGTCTTGGACAGGCTGAGTATGGTAGCACTAATAGATCTTCTTTGGGATTTTTGTTTGTTTGTTGTTTTCCTTCTGCTGGGTAATTGGACTTTCTTAAAATCTCTGTAAGGCTGTTTTCATTATTGCATTCACCTTTGATTTCTCACAAATCCTATGTAAGTCAACTTAGGAATTATTTTAGGTAAAGTGACTTTACATTAAGTGTAATTATTTATGAATTTGTGGACTTGATTCAAATTCAAATAGGTCATATATTTTCAGGGTAGACATATTTCCACCTATGTTAATATGGTGCCTTCATTTTAAGTATAACATTGGTACAGCACTTATATGAAAAAAGCAACAAAATATAGCTTTATGCTTTCACGTGCTTGATTGATATTTTTCATTTTATCCTTAGGGTGCAAGTCCCAGCACTCTTAAGGAGTTTTTGTGAGTGCTAGAAGGTCAGTAATTTGAATTATGGCCTGAATAAACACTGTTTGGTTCACTTGGTTTCAAAATCCCTTTATTTCCCCTGTTGTAATTCATAACTTTAAAGTACAAGTGCATTTTCTTTAAGGTGGATCTCTAATTTTGGATAACCCCCTTTCAGATCAGAAATCAACATGCAGACTGAAATCTTAAAATATATTTTATCATTTGTCTATAGCCTAAAAAATGCTCTTAAGGACTTCTAGATTTATTTTGCTGAAATTTTGTCATGTTAGAAGCCTACATGGATACTCTAGTTTTTAAACATTGGAATTATTTGACACAAGTGTGAATGCTTCCCCTTCCTTGCCCATGACAGACATTATTAATTGACTGTGGCATACTTTCCTGCCAAGCCTTGGTGAATCCTTACCTGTGTCACAGAGTCCTTATAAACACTGCTCCAGGAAGCTACTACCATGAGTTCAGAGTTGGCAGATGTGAAGATGTGAAACCTAATTACCATTACCACTATAATTGGTTTGACTGTGGTAGTAGCTATGAGTTCTTTGGATTCTCAGGGGTATCAGAATTTGGGTAAAAGATATATAGTATTTTATATGTATATATATAAAAGATATATAACATTTTTTAGTGGAACAAAAAAAGACTACATAAAATATATCTCCAGATTGAATTGATCCATTACACCTTTACTGAATAGTAGTAGTAATCTAGTAACTGCTGTTTATTGACTGCCAAATATTGACCACCTGCTATGTGCCTAGCACTATGTTAGATGCTTCACATCGTTATCTCATTTAGTCCTTGTAATGATTTGCAAGGTGTAGGTATTATTATCCCTATTTTATAGATGAAAATAGGAGTCCAGAGATTTTAACCTGTCCCGGGATCTGCCATTTGTCAGTGGCCAAAGCAGAATTAAGCTCAGGTTCATTTGACTCTTAAACTTCTGGTCTTTTTACCATTTTGGTCTATTTCTTCTCAGTTTATACGATAGCTTTTGATTGTTTTTGTAATAATGCTATATAGATATTTGCTGACCAAGTCTATCTAGAAGTATACTGGTCAACTCTATATAGATGTTTGCTGGTCAAGACTTAGATATCTGTCTAAACTCATCAAATAATTGACAAACTGCTTAAAGTAGTGGATATGTAGTTACGTCTAATAATTCTCCATGATACTGCAAATGTATAATAATGATGATATAGACAACATAGTGATGATATAGTCATCTTTGAGGTGTCAGTATTGAGTGCAGACATACTCAGTAAATTTTGACCAACTGATGTAATATCAGGCCTTCTTTAGGACTAATGTGAAAATGAAAGAGAATTTCTCCCTTAATTTCTTCGGATTTTTCAAAACAGTTTTCTGCCCTAGATAGGTAGAGGGAATTTTGGTGAAAGAACAAAAAGAAACTCTGCTCTGTTTTGGGAATCACCATACCACCATTATGCCCACTCAGAATAAAACCGTGATACTGTAGGTTTGTAAATGATTTTTGTGTTCTCAGCTGTAAAATGGGGATAATAATAGTGTCTGTGTTACAGAATTTTAGGGAGATTGAAATTTAGCTAATGCACATTAGCTCTAGGAGTTCATCTTGTTTATGTTATTTTCCTTAGGCCTACAGTTTCTCTATATCAAGTCCTATTGACTCTACCTCTTAAAAGAATCTGCATGTGATCACTTCTCTTTATTTCCACTATTAATACCCTAGTCCAGGCAGCCTCTATCATTTCCTGCCTGCTCTACTGCAACAGTTTATTTACTAGTCTCACTGCTTCCATTTTTGGCACTCACCACATAGCAGCTAGAATCATCTTTTAAAATATAAATCAAATTTTGCTGTTTCCTCACTTAAAAATCCCCCTATGGCTTCCTGTTGTACTTAGTATAAAATTTAAATTCTTTACTCTGGCTTATAAGTATAACCTGGCCTCTCCTTACTTTACCAACCTCTCCTTGCTTTATATAGTTTTTGCTACACTGACTTTCTTTGTTTTTAAATACATCAAGCTGATTCCAGCTATAGGTCCTTTGCTCTGTTGTGTTTTTTTCATCTGAAATTTTTTGCCTCCCTATGTCTTATACACTTTTCTAGCCACACAGGCTAACTTTGAAGTCTCTTTCCTGCTTCTTTTTCCCCCCTCCATTCCCTGTATCAAGCTATGAGCAAATCCTGTTGATTTTATCTTTAAGTATATTCAGAATCTGTTTACTTTTCATCACTTCTGCTACAAACACTTTGGTCACGACCATCTCTGTTTGCTTTATTCCAGGAGCATCCTAATTGTCTCCCTCTTTCTACTACCTCTGCCCTACTGTACTCTTCATCTAGTAGACAGTAATGCTTTTTAAAAAATATTTTTTGGAATAGTTTTAGATTTACAGAAAAATTGAGGAGATAGTGCAGAGAGTTCTCATATACCCTATACTCAGTTTCCACTGTTCTTAACATTTTATATTACTGTGGTACTTTTTTGTAATTAATGAACTGGTATTGATGCATTAAGATTAACCAAAGTCCATGGTTTGTTCAGATTTCTCTCTTACAGGATACCACATTACATTTACATGTCATGTCTTCTTAGGTTCCTCTTGGCTGTGAAAGTTTCTCAAGACTTCGCTTGTCTGTGACAGCTTCTCAAGACTTCGTTTGACCAGTATTTTAAAGAGTACTGGTCAGATATTTTGTAGGAGGCTCCACTATTGGAATTTGTCTGATATTTTCTCATCATTAGACTAGGGCTTGGGGTTTTTGGAAGGCAGACCACCTTGATAAAGTGCCATTTTCATTTATCATATCAAGGATATATAGCATCAACATGATTTTTTATCATCTGGTCTCCCATTACATCCCTGATTCTATCTCCTACTACTCTCTGTGTCCTAAATTCCGGTCCCATTCATTAAGTCCTTGAAATTTATTGAAGATACCAAACTTGCTTCTGCCTCAGGGCCTTTTTATTTGCTGTTTTCTGTGCCATTGGAGCACTTCTTCAAGGTGGCAACATGGTTCACACGCCTGCTTCTAGCTTCTGCTCAAATGTTACCTTACCAGAGAGATTTTCATGGACTCCTGTATAAACAATAATACAGTACTCCCAGTATTCTTTATTTCCTACCCTACTTAGTGTCTGTTCCATTTATCTCTATATGACCTATATGTGACATATATTTTCTAATTTGTTTATTGTTTTCTTCCCCGCCTATAAGAATTTAGCTCCATGAAAGTATGAACTTTGTCTGCTTTGTTCATTCCACTATCCCCAGCATCTAGAACCATGCCTGGCACATAGTAGATGCTCAACAAATATTTATAAATGAATGATTATCCAAATTACTTTCTAGAAAGATTGTGCCCATTATACTCCCTAAGCAGTATATTGAAATGCTTATTTCATGGTATCTTACATAGCATTGAACATTATTTTTAAAAATACTTGGTAAAAATTGTTTCTTTTAAACATATTTTGATGGTTACTAGTAGAGGAAAGCTTACACATATTTTTAGTTGTGTATTTCTCTTTGGTGAATTGTTTCTTCATATTTCATAAGCTATTTTTAGATTATATGTAACTATGAGTCTAGATACATTAGTAATATAGTGTGTTCATAAAAATAACTTATTTTTCCTTCCTTAGGTTATTATAGTGACCACATCACCAAGCTCAACCTTCGTGCCCAACATTCTCTCCAAATCCCATAACTATGCAGCAGTCACTAAGCTTGTACCAACATCAGTCATTGCTTCCACAACCCAGAAGCCACCAGTGGTTATAACTGCTTCACAGTCCTCCCTGGTCAGTAGTAGCAGCAGTGGCAGCAGCAGTTCTACACCATCACCTATTCCTAACACAGTTGCAGTGACAGCTGTGGTATCTTCCACACCATCCGTGGTCATGTCAACAGTAGCACAAGGTGAGTGGTGACCTGCCGTGTAATTCTGTACCTGTGGTGTATGGGGATTTTGAAGACAACCAGCTGGGTATATTTTTCTGCTTTGGGTATGAGGATCCCTGCATTTTATATCAGCAGCTCTTAAATGAGGAACTTGAAATTACAATGGACTTTTGAGCAACACGGGGGTGAGAACACTGACCCCTGGCACAGTTGAAAATCCATGTATAACTTTGACTCCCCCAGAATTTAACTACTAATAGCCTCCTTTGACCAGAACCCTTATTGATTAACAATCAATATATTTCATATGTTGTAGCCATCAAATACTGTATTCTTACAGTCAGTTAAGCTAGAGAAAGGGAATGTTATTAAAATCATAAGGAAGAGAAAATACATTTTTCATACTGTACTGTATTTATTGAATAAATCTGTGTACGAGTGGACCCATACAGTTCAAACCTGTGTTCTTCGAGTCAGTCTTACTCAAGATTCTTAGGCGGGGGCGCCCGGGTGGCTCAATGGGTTAAAGCCTCTGCCTTCTGCTCAGGTCATGATCTCAGGGTCCTGGGATTGAGCCCCGCATCGGGCTCTCTGCTCAGTGGGGAGCCTGCTTCCCCCTCCCTCTCTCTGCCTGCCACTCTGCCTACTTGTGATCTCTGTCTGCCAAATTTAAAAAAAAAAAAAGAAAAAAGATTCTTAGGGGAAACATTAAGTATACAACTTTTTCAGAGTAAGTAACCCACTGATAAGAAGCAGGAGGAAGAGGATGAGTTCAAGGACATGTCATTCACCTTTTCTTCAGTCTTCCTAAGTTTTTCTCTATGGTAGATGATGGGAGATATTAAAAGGAGCTAAGGCTGAACTGAAGAACAATTGCTTCTTAATAATTCCAGAGGAAAGGAAATGTGGAAATCTTAGTTCCATATTAGTCTAAATAAGTTTTGCTCTCTTCCATATCCTTGTCTTCCTCCCTATGAAAGCCAGATAGCACACTTTCAGTAATCTTTTTCATAGTGCTAGTGAGTCTTAAGATGGGGATGGGAGAGAAGTACTGTACAGAAATCACACTCATGGTTGTGGTCTATCAAAGGGAGCATAGAGACAATATGGAATACAACTTAGTTTTAGTTTTCATTGAATTTTACTTGAACAATACATAGCTAAAGAAAGTGTCCTAGTTTATGAGCTAGTAGTGAATGCAAGCACTAGCATAGGAAAACAGAAGTATTTTTCATCATTGTTATAGTAATGTTTAGTGTGTTCTCTGCAGCTGCGTAGGCAAGGAAGAAGCTATATAGATGTGACGCCATCAGTATTCCTTTACTTTATAGCTCCAGTGCTAGGATGTGAAAGCAGCTGTCATTATTTCCTGGCTCTTACACCTATTTAATGTCTCCATCAAGGACGGGAAAATAGTAGTCTTGAAATTTTCTTTTATTTGTTATTTTAAGTAATTAAAAAAAATTCCAACTTTTCTATTTGCATAGCAGTAAACTATAATAATTTTTATACAGAAAGTTTGTTGAAAATGTTAGTTACAAACATGATCCAAATTCATCATTTTAAAATCTGAAGGTGAGAGAAGGGGCAGCCACCTCTATCCTTACCTGAGTGACCCTTGTATCAAAACTATCATCCACTGATAATTAGTTTTTCCTTCTAGTACTCATCACACAGTTTGTTGAAGTTTTATTGAACTATTAGAAGAATTACTGTTTTTCCAAAGGAAGATGTTATTACTTGAGATAAAAGGGGGGTTCCCTTGGCCACTAATGAAATATCTTTTTTTTTTAAATTTAATTTATTTATTTGAGAGAGAGAGAGAGTGTGCCCTAGCAGAGGGAGGAGCAGAGGGAGAAGCAGACCACCCCATGCCCCAGGACCCTGGGATCATGACCTGAGCCAAAGGCAGACACTTATAGACTGAGTCACCCAGGAATCCCATTACTAATGAAGTATCATTAGGCAAATTGAATATTCCATTCTTCTATTTCTCACACTATTTTTTCTAGGTATCCTCTGAAACTCTTGGGAATTTAGGACTTCCCTGTTTTCTCCTTTGCTTCTTATAGTATTCTGTATCTTTTTGAGCTTCAGGTAGTTATTGGGGAATTGAACAAAATATCTCAGAGGTTTCTTGGAAATTCACTGGAATTTGATAGAACATGAGAGCTATAAAAATAAACTCATGAATGCAGATACTCTGGGAAACTATGATTCTTTTGAGTCTTTGAGATATTTAATTTAGCTATTACTAAAATATTACTAAAAAATTAAAGCAATTCCTTTTAAAAAAGGTAAATAGTGGAAGTGGTAATATACAGACCAGAGCTGTCATTCTGACTGTAGGGCTAATGTAGCAGCTTCTGTGTGGCTGACTGGGGGACAAGGGTATTCAGTGTCTACTTTTGTTGGCAGACTAGAAACAGGCTATTTCAGAGTTGATGTATCTGTCTCTGGTTATTCTTATAAGGGCAGCTGGTGGTAAAGGGGGGAAGAGTCTTAATGGCGGCAACTTGTTAGGTGATTTCATGTTTAAAAGTGTAGAGATGGTTCCAAAGGTAGGGGGTATGTTCTTATGGTTGGTTTATGCCAAGGGGATGGAAAGGAACCCCTTATATTTCAAATACGGGAATTCTTAAAATTTTGCCAATGAGAGTGGTTATTTGGGGTTTGTCATCTGAAAGTTTAGAGGATGATTTAGGAGTGCCTCGGTGGCTTAGTCAGTTAAATGGCTGCCTTTGGCTCAGGTTGTGATCTCAAGGTCCTGGGATCAAGCCCCATATCAGGCTTCCTGCTCAGCGGGGAGTTTCCTTCTTCCTCTCCTCTGCTGCTTCCCCTGCTTGTGCTCTCTTGGTTGTGCTCTCTCTCTCTCAAATAAATGAATAAAATCTTAAAAAAATAAATAAATAAAAGTTTGAAGGATGACTTAAAAACATATTTTATTATGGAAAATTCCAATCACATATAAGTAGAGAGACCAGTAGAATGAACCCCCATGGGCCCATTGCCCAGCTTCAGAGATGGACAATATATGGTCAGTCTTATTTCATCTATACCTGTTATTTCCCTCCACACACCGTTGACCTGGATGTTTGGAAGCAGATCCCAGACATTATATAATTTCAACTATAAATACTTCAGTATGTATCCCTGAAAAAAAGATCACAACTCACAATGCCACTATCACCTAGGATTTTTAACAATAATTTCTTGATATAATAAAATATTCAGTTCCTATCCAAGTATCCTGGATCATGCGTAAAAAAATTTTTTTAAATTGGGATCCAAAGTCCATACATTGATTGATATGGTTATGTCTTTTTAAACTTTATAAGTCTATCTTCCTTTTTTTCCCCCCCTTTGCAGTTTATTTGTTGAAGAAATCTGTCATTTTTCATGAGAGTTTCTCATAGTCTAGATTTTATTGATTTTTATTTGCATGGTGTGGTTTAACAAGTGCTCCTGTTCCATGTATTTCCTTCCATAAAACTGGTAGTTAAATCAAGAAGCTTGATCAGATTTAAATCTGATTGTTTTGGGGAGATGTGGGATTGAATATTTTTTTTAAAAGATTTATTTATTTGAGAGAGAGAGAACACGAGTGGGGGAGAGGGGCAGAGTGGAAGAGGGACAAACAGACTGTCCCCTAAGTGGGGCTTGATCTCAGGACCCGGAGATCATGACCTGAGCTGAAGTCCAACACTTAACTGATTGAACATTTGAACATTTTTAATAACCTTTTTTCCCCCTTTAATTCGTTTTTTATTTGTTTTTATGTTTTTTAAATATGTAAGTATGTATGTACGTAATTATATTTTCTCTTTCTGTTTAATGGAAAGTAAAATACAAATACATACTGTGCACTTCAGTGTTGAAAGAGATAATTTTTAATTTGGTGGTTTTAAGTCTGGTGCTGGTAATACAAAATGATGGTGATAAGTTGAAATGTGCTTTATGTGCATAGAAAGAAGTTTATTAGATGACTGCTTCATATTTGATTCCTCTTCTTTTTTCCCCTGTAGATTGCATAGCTTTTTCTGTTATGTGTGTCCCTTCTTGTTCCTCATAAGCCACACAGGTTGATTACCGTGACCTTTCTACTTTTTATTCTACCTGCTTCTCAGATAAATCCTGATGCTATTGTCTTTTCTCATATTTTGGTGAGAGAAATTTTCTTTCATGTCATTCTTCAACTTATATTCTTTTGTGGACTTCATGAATTATTTACCTAATACTGAATCTGTCTTCCACTGACCTTTTATTTTATGTCCTTGACCCCACCTCAACCTGAGTAACATATTGCTTTCAATTGTTTCCACTGAAAACTCCTGTTTTCTTCACTATATTGATTCTCTTTAGGGTCTCCCTGAATGGAGTTCCCATTTTAACATTTCTGTTTCATGAAATCCTTTCCCTTATGAAATCCCCCAACGCTGTCATTTCAAAATGATCCTCATTTAGCACCTAAGTTTTTTAAAACCTCAAAGTATTAATGGATTAAATAATTTCAGAGAATAAAAGCCCATCAGTAATCCTACCACTGTATCACAATAGAACTTTCCATTTTATGTATTAATGCATTTTTACCCATGTGAATAAATTATTTATTTATTTAGTATTAAAAGCTCATACTCCCTTTGGTATTATACTTTCTTAAACATTCTTCTATTTTTCTAAATACCCTAATTATTTTCAATGCTATTTAATATTTCTCTTTCTATTGTAGTTTATTAAATTCTCTCAATGTTGGGTATTTAGAGTATTTCTAGATTTTGATATTATAGATTTACCTATAGCAAATATCTTTGTGAATTTAATTGAGGCCTCTCTTAAAACCAGTTTTCAGGAGCAGGATTACCAAATCAGAGGGTTGGAAATTATTTTTTATAAGTATTGTGTGAGTTTTTCTTTCTTTCTTTTTTTTTTTTTTAAAGATTTTATTTATTTATTTGACAGAGAGCACAAAGGGGGAATGAGAGGGAGAAGCAGAGTCCCCACTGGCCAGGAACCCCACTCAGGGCTTGATCCCAGACCTGTGGGATCGTGACCCAAGCCAGACACTTAACCAGCTCAGCCACCCAAGCTCCCTGAGGGATGGAATTTTGGGGGAGAGGTTGCTAAATATTATATTTTAGTTCCCCGAACTATATTATCTTAGAATATTTTACTAGTACGTTTCCACTGTTAAGTCTTTGTTCCTCCTATTCACAAAAGTTGGGAAGGAGTGTAATTTCTAGGATTAAAAAAATTTTTGAACGGCATACTGTTTAATCAGTCAGTTGTTTAATACTAGTTTTTTTTCCTTTAATCTCTATACAACAAAACACAGATAAGATTTTTAAAGCTATATACCTTCTTTCCCCTCCACTTAAATGACTTTTTTTTTTTTTTTTAGTGTGTTTTTGGCTTCATTCTTTCTTTGGGGCTCATGTTAAAACTCCAAGCAGTTCGTGTTTATTCAGATACCTGTGTAGCCTGAACTGTATTTAATGTCTTCAAATATGGCCTATTATGTTTGCTTCAGTGCTATTCACTGTTGCCTGTATTCTTTTGGCATTCAGATGTTTGATTGTTTTGGAGCTCTGGGTTATTAATACATAAACTGAATTGCAAAATTTGATAAGCAATTGAATGACTTCATATAAATCTGAGCAATTTTTTTTTTCCTTAAAGATTTTGTTTATTTATTTGACAGAGAGATAGAGAGCATGAGTAGGCAGAGCGGCAGGCAGGGAGAGAGAGAAGCAGGCTCTCCACTGAACAGGGAGCCCAATGCTGGGCTCGATCCTAGGAGCTTGGGGTCATGACCTGAGCCGAAGGCAGCTGCTTAACTGACTAAGCCACCCAGGCACCCCAGCAATTGGTTTTTAATAATAAATTTTTTATCTTATTATTATCTCATAAAACCAAAAGTTCAGAAGCAGAGAAGTTCCAATTAAGTTATTATTTTTTTTTAATTTTCTTTATTTATTTGAAAGAGGGAGAGTGAGAGCATGAGAGGGGAGAGGGTCAGATGGAGAAGCAGACTCCCTATGGACTGAGAGCCTGATACAGGAGTCAGGGCTGGGACTCCAGGATCATGACCTGAGCCGAAGATAGTTGCCACCCAGGTGCCCCCAGTTAAGTTAAATAGCTCACTGAAGCCATCAAGAAGTTTTTTCTAGGCTTTCCTTGTATGTCAGCTTTTTTTTCAGGTAGCTCACATCATGCAGAATGAGTGCAGCAATTTCATGTATCGCATCCAGATATGACAGCAGGCACAGAAAGAAGAGACAATCAGTAGTACCCTTTTGTGAATCTGTCTTAGGAAAGAGAATACCTTTCCCAGAAGTTCCCAGGAGAAGGAACTTACATCTTATTGGCCACAACTGTGTCATGCACCCTACCCTAAATTACTTCCTGGCAAGAGTAATGGAGCCATCATGACTGGCTTAGATCAGTTAGAAATTGCCCTTTAGGGCTGGTTTGGGGTCCTCCATAAAATAAATGTCAGTACCCAGGAAGGTGGATCCTTTTGAGGAGAGAAAATGGGTTTTTGTTAGAAAGGACAAAAGGCAGAGGAGAAAGAATATTAACCGGGCAACTAGAAGTATATACTGCATTAGATTATTTGTAAATGGTTTTAGAAGAATTGACTTTTTATTTGGTCTTTTACATGTCAGTGAGGTTAAATTGGTTAAAAGAATTGTTCAGATACCCTTTTTTTAATCTTTTTTTTTTGGTCTACTTGTAATATCAGTTACTGAGAGAGGAGTGTAAATAACTTCAGCTGTAACTGTGGCCTTGTGCATTTCTCTTTACAGCACTATCAGTTTCATCTCCTGTATTTTGATCTCTTTTATTAGGTCCATGCACATTTAGGATTTCTGCCTTTTTATTAGTGAAGTGTATTTGACTTGTTTCTTTCTTTCTTTCTTTTTTTTTTTTTTTAAGATTTTATTTATTTGACAGAGATTACAAGTAGGCAGAGAGGCAGGCAGAGAGAGAGATGAGGAAGCAGGCTCCCCACTGAGCAGAGAGCCCGATGCGGGGCTCAATCCCAGACCCTGGGACCATGACCTGAGCTGAAGGCAGAGGCTTTAACCCACTGAGCCACCCTGGCGCCCCTTTGTCTTTTTTTTTTTTTTTTAATGTTTCTTTCTTTTTTTATTTTTTAAGATTTTATTTGTTTATTTGACAGATAAAGATTACAAATTGGCAGAGAGGCAGGCAGAGAGAGGAGGAAGCAGGCTCCCTGCTGAGCAGAGAGTCCAATGCAGGGCTCAATCCCAGGACCCTGGGATCATGACCTGAGCTGAGAGCAGAGGCTTTAACCCACTGAGCCACCCAGGCGCCCCTTGACTTGTTTCTTGATGAAATCACCCCCTTTTTATAAAATGTTGCCTTTTTTCTCTGATGATATTTCTTGTTTTAATGTCTACCTTTCCTGATATTAATGTAGCCATGCAACTTTCTTGTAAGTAGTGTTTGCATGATATATCTTTTTTCATCCTTTTACTTTTAACCCATCTGTCCTTTGTGTTTAAGATGCATCTCTTGGGGCGCCTGGCTGGCTCAGTCAGAGCATGTGACTCTTGATCTTGGAGTTGTAAGGTTGAGCCCTACGCTGGGTATAGAGGTTACTTAAAAATAAAATCTCTTTAAAAATTAAGTAAAGGGACGCCTGGGTGGCTCAGTTGGTTAAGCAGCTGCCTTCGGCTCAGGTCATGATCCCGGCGTCCTGGGATCGAGTCCCACATCGGGCTCCTTGCTCAGCAGGGAGCCTGCTCCTCCCTCTGCCTCTGCATGCCATTCTGTCTGCCTGTGCTCGCTCGCTCTCCCTCTCTCTCTCTGATAAATAAATAAAATCTTTAAAAAAAAAAAAAATAAAAATTAAGTAAATAAATAAAATGTATCTCTTATGAACATTATAGAGCTAAGGCTTAGTTTTTTAAATCCATGACCACCTCTGCCTTTTAATTGAATTACTGAGTCTGTTTATATTTAATGTAATTATCAATATGATTGAGTTCAAGTTCTTCTATCTTGAGAATTGTTTTTATTCATCCTTTCTGTTCTTTTTTTCCTTTTCCCTCTTTTCTCATCTTTTGGATTTATTGATTTTTTTTTCTAAAAAAAGATTTTATTTTATCTCTTCCATTGGTTTCTTAGCTCTGTGTGTGTGTGTGTGTGTGTGTGTGTGTATGTATGTGTACTTTTTTTATAGATACTTTTTAAATAGTAGTAGAGTTGGGGTCTCAACTGCCACATATGGACATTCTGGGCCGAATAATTCTTTACTGTGAGGGGCTAACCTGTGTATTATGGGATGTTCTATAGCATTTCTGACCTCTGCCTACTAAATAGCAGTAGTTGTAACCCGTCATGACAATGAAAAATGTCTCCAGATTGCCACCTGTGGAAGTAGGAGGAGGCAAGCTGCTCTTGGTTGAGAACTGAGCTCTAGAGCTTACATTTTGCATTTTTAATTTGTAACAGTCTGTCTTGAAGGAATATGCCACTTCCCATATTGCGTTAGAATCTTAGAATAGTACACTTCTATTTTATATCTCATCCTGTGCTATGGTTGTCCTGCATCTTAATTCTCTACATTACAAACCCCACATTGCATTGTTATTATTTTTGCTTTAGACAGTTTTCTGTTAAAGATATAACAAAAGAGGAGTAAAAAGTCTTATATTTACCAAGCTCATTTTGTACTTTTCCTCCTCTAGCCCTGGGGTCAGCCATTTTTCCAAGGAACCCTGATTCCATTAGTGGAAAGTAAGAATCTGAGTACTAGATATGCTACTGATATATTATGTGTGTACATTTATATGTACACATATTTATATCTATATTTATTTCTGTATATTGAAAACTGTGGGTTCATACTGATAAATCTAATTTCAGCTCTAGTTTTTTCTTTTCCCTTCTGTGATAGTGAAAAACCTGACTTCCATTTTCTTCCATATATTGACTTTGTCAGTTCCCAGTATGCAACCAGTCTGTTGTTGCTGTTGCCCCACCACCATGCAGTACCTCTCACTCCACTCAGGCTCTGACATCCTGTAGACTCCTGCATCACCCCACCTATTTCTGACACTCCCCACATATCACCCTTTTGCATGGATGCCAGTCTCATCCTTCTCAGCTCTAATACCTATGACTGGCTTTCCTCCCACCCAGAAGGCCTTTTCATTTAGTTTGGATTCTGATACTACCTTAGCTACCCCTTTCAGTGGACATTCTGCTAAAGCTTTGGGTCTGTTTGTTAGGTGGCTCACACTCACTTGCTTGGGCTCTTGCTCTACATGTGTGCTGTCTCCTGAACTTCCCCAGCATTGACACCCTCCTCATCCTCTCCTGATTCCCATGCTAGCCCCATTTCTGCAGTGAGCTCTGACATTTCATGCTAAGCTACTCTTCTCTTTAGTTGCCTAGTTGTTCATCTTGCTTTGCACCAGCTGATAGCTTTAGTGCTGAATTGTTTGGGAAACAAAGGGCCGAAGGAAGAGGACATTTCACGTATTTAAAACAAAAATAGTCTTCATTACAGTTTATGGTAATAGATTTGTATAGTCATTTGATCATCTTCTCTTGTAACCTTTCTGAAGGTAAGGACTGTTTTATGAATACTAGCATGAAGTATGTGCTCAGTAAATTTTTACTGAATGAACATTCTCAGATTAAGTACTTCAGTCAGGTCATACAGCTGTTAATGTGTTTATGTGTTGAAGGCACGATTTGGACATAGTTCTCTGATTCTAAAGTTATCCTAACTGCTTTTATATCACATACTTACACTATAAAAAACTATGGAGAACAGAGGGAGTTTCCCATGTACACAATTTATCTCAGTATAAGAGTTCATTATAGATTCAATATAAAGGTTAGAGCTTTTAAATAGTTTAGAAATAATATCATTCACTAATATAAAATTTTATATTCATGGAGTCATAAAATGTTGGTGCTGAATGGGGCTCCAGAGATAATCTCGTTCAGCACAGCTAAGCAATGTAACACAAACTTGTCAAATACTAGTATTTGGGGAGGGATGGGTTTGGGTGAGGTGGGAGAATGTGTAGGTAATGTGGATAAGCCCTCCAGGTGATTCTGATTACACTCTTAGTCTCTTAAAATAGTTATTAGTCTGTGATTTCACTTGATCCACACAGCAACCCTTAGAGACTTGCAGAGTAAGGAAAATCATCAGATGCAGGAGCTGAGGCCCCAGGAATTAGAATGACTTCCTGAGGTTTCTTTTCCATCGTTATCATTCTCCAGAAACATTTTACATAGGAACATGATAGTATTTAACATTTTTTCTATAATGCAATGTAATTGTCATAATGGGAGGTGTGGGAGAAGAAAGTATGAAATAGCCCAAGAATTTGGCAATTGGGCTAATAAATTTATGAGTTTCATTTCATTTCAGCAATGCTCAAAAAGTTGATGAGTTATATTCCAGGTTGTTAGGAAGATTAAATCATTTACAGATAATTATCCTGTTATGTAGTTGAGGAATTTTAAGAGAATTACTTGAGAAGTATCTGGGAGAGGGAAGGATTTCTCTCAAACTCGTACATCGTTAGTGTACGTTACTGGTACTTATCTATGCATGCTACTAATATTAGCATTGACTGAGAAGCAGTGTCTTAATACCTTATGTCATCAGAATTGTTTTGCTATGGATATATTAAGTATACCCGCTTGTAATTTTTCACAGATTACTTAATGACGCAGTTAGAGTTCTCAAGCAATGACTTTAATTTATAGATCATCAGAAATGAGATATAGGAAAACTGCTTTGCTATGCTGAGTGGTTCAAAAGATGAATGTTTCAGTGTGAAATATTTTCTCTGGCCTTCTTTAAATTGACTTGCTAGAACCTGAAAAGTAGTATTTTAAAAATGTATCACAAATAAGATTCAAAACTTAGTTTGCTGTGTTCTTATATTATTCACACTAAGAACTTGTGTTTTTCAAAAGAAAATTTATTGCGAGACATGTGAGTATTCCTCCTGTTATTTTCTCTCTTTTACTCTACTGTTCACCAAGGGGACATCAGTATTTTCAAGTGTGAGAGCAATGACACCTTCCTTGCCAAGTTTGAGGACTGTGTATCAAATATGTAAAACACCACATATTATGTATGACACTTAACAGGTGCTTGATCATTGTTTTTATTGATTTACCTAGTCTTTATTATCTACTACAAGAAGTAGCTTTAAGTATGCTTTGCTATTAAATAAGTTCTTTGCTCCCTACTCTTTTGCAGGCGTGTCTACATCAGCGATCAAAATGGCATCAACCAGGCTTCCTTCCCCCAAAAGTTTAGTGGGCACCCCAACTCAGATTCTTGCACAGTTTCCTAAACAGCATCAACAATCTCCTAAGCAGCAGTTACATCAAGTGCAGCAGCAGACACAGCAAAATGTGGGCCAGCCTGCGCCAGTATCTCATCAGCAGCAACCTCAGCAGTCTCCTTTGCCACCGGGTATCAAGCCAACTATTCAAATCAAACAGGAGTCAGGTAACTGGAAAATGTTTATAAGATATAATTCTTCCCTAGTCACTGCTTCTCTGAAGACTGTGAGTATATATGGATATATAGTTTCCTCAAGCACCAGAATTTAAATTCCAAAATATGTTTTGAGAGCCTCCTGTTGCAAATACTTATATAAAGAAGTAGAGCTTGGGCATAGAAATGAGAAAAAAAGCAATTTGCTCAGCAGGAAGTTATTTTTATTGAACTCTCCAGGGAGGTAAGGAAGCTGAGGAAGCAAACCCAGATTTTAGAATTATATTCTGGATGCATTGGGGTTATAGAATGTAGGCAGTTGAAAAATTAGTCTGGAGTTTTGTGTTAGAATGCTGTATTATGAATTTGGCATAAAATGGTATGAGCAGAAGCGCTAGGATTATAAGACACTGTGTACAATAAAGTTTGTGGAATAATAATTTGGGAGTTTATTGAAAGCATCTCTAGGACAGTGGGAACTCAGGAGTAGGAGTCAGTTAGTTTAAGTAATTGAATCATAAAGTATTGAATAGAGGTGAACTGGGTGGCTCAGTTGTTAAGCGTTTTGCCTTCAGCTCAGGTCATGATCTCAGGGTCCTGGGATCGAGCCCCGTGTCAGGCTCCTTGCTGGAAGCCTGCTCCTTGCTGAAAGTCTGCTTCACCCTCTCCCACTCCCCCTGTGTCTTCCCTCTCTTGTTGTGTGTCTCTCTCTCTGTCAAATAAATAAATAAAATCTTTTTTTAAAAAAAGTATTGAATAGAAAAGCAGGTAGGATGGGGATTCAAACACAGGGAAATTAAATTAGAAAGACTCTTAATATACTTTATATCTTTAAGAAATAGAAATGGCCTTTTTTCTTCCTCCAATGAATCTGGACTTTATTTGGTGGTAAAAGAAGTGTTTGAAGATGCCAGCATTTTCAGTTTCATTTGTTTTATTTTTTGATAGGAACATTTTGTTATTAGTTTTTGATATATGACTGACATATCTCAAACATTGTATTATAGATGTACAACATAGTGATCTATGTATATATTTCAAAATGATAACAGCAAGTTTAGTCAACATTCATTATTATACATAATCATATTTTTTTTCTTGTGATGAGAACTTTTAAGATTTATTCTCTAAGCGGGACGCCTGGGTGGCTCAGTGCCTGCCTTCGGCTCAGGTCATGATCCCAGCATCCTGGGATCGAGTCCCACATCGGGCTCCTTGCTTGGTGGGGAGCCTGCTTCTCCTTCTGCCTCTGTCTGCCACTCTGCCTGTGCTCACTCGCTCTTGACAAATAAATAAATAAAATCTTAAAAAAAAAAAAAGATTTATTCTCTAAGCAAATTTCAAATATAGTAAAGTATTGTTAACTATAGCCACCATACTATAGGTTACATGCTTAGGATTTATTTATCTTATAACTGGAAGTTTATACCTTCTGACCACCTTTACCTATTTTGGCCAGCCCTCCATCCCTGCCTCTGGCAACCACCAATATTCTTTGTATCTGTGAGTCTTTTTCTGTTTGTTTTTTTAAGATTCTACATGTAAGTGAAATCGTTCAGTATGTGTCTTTCTCTGTCTTATTTCACTTAACATAATGCCCTCAATGCCCATCCACGTTGTTGCAAATGGCAGAATTTCTTTCTTTCTTTTTTAGTTTTTATTTTAACTCATTAGTTAACATACATTGTATTAGTTTCAAGTGTACAATATAGTGGTTCTACAGTTCCATATATCACCTGGTGCTCATCACAAGTGCACTCCTTAATCTCCATCACCTATTTCACTCATTCCCCCACTCACCTCCCTTCTGGCAACCATCAGTTCTCTGTAGTTGAGTCTGTTTCTTAGTTTCTTTCTCCCCCTCTACTTTCTCTTTCCTTTTGCTCATTTGCTTTGTTTCTTAAATTCCACATTTCAGGGAAATCCTGCAATATTTGTCTTTGTCCAGCTGACTGACTTTTTTAGCATTATGTTCTCTAGCTCCATTTGTGTTGTTGTAAATGGCCAGATTTCATTCTTCTTCTTTATGGCTGAATAATATTCCATCACACACAAACACACGTATACACACACATAATGTCTTCCTTCTCCATTCATCTATCAGTGGACACTTTGGCTACTTCCATAGTTTAGCTATTGAAAATAATGCTGCAGTAAACACAGGGGTATATGTATCCCTTCAAACACAGGGGTATATGTATCTCTTCAAATTAGTGTTTTTGTATTCTTTGGGTAAATACCCAATAGTGCAATTGTTACACCATAAGGTAGTTCTATTTTAACTTTTTGAGAAACCTCCATACTGTCTTCCACAGTGGTTGCATCAGTTTGCATTCCCAACAGGAGTGCACAAGGGTTCCTTTTTCTTCACATCCTTGCCAACACCTGTTGTTTGTTGTATTTTTGATGTTAGCCATTTTGGTGGGTGTGAGGTGTTATCTCATTGTAGTTTGGATTTGCATTTCCCTGAGGATAAGTGATGATGAGCATTTTTTCATGTGTCTTTTGGCCATTTAGATGTCTTTTTTGGAGAAATGTCTGTTTATGTTTTCTGTCCATTTTTTAGTTGAATTATTTGGTATTTAGGTGTTGAGTTTTATAAGCTCTTTATATATTTTGGCTATTAACCCTTTATCAGATATCATTATATTTTCTCCCGTTCCATAGGTTTTAGTTTTGTTGATGTTTCCTTCACTGTCACTATACAGAAGCTTGCTATTTTGATGAAGTCCCCAAGTTATTTTTGCTTTTGTTTCCCTTGCCTTAGGAGACTTATCTAGAAAAAAATTGCTACAGCCAATATCAGAGAAGTTACTACCTGTGTTCCCTTCTAGGATTTTTATGGTTTTAGGTCTCACATTTAGGTCTGTAATCCATTTTAATTTATTTTTGTGTATGGTGTAAGAATATGGTCCAGTTTCTTTTTCTTTCTTTCATTTTTTTTTTTTAATTTTATTTATTTATTTGAGATAGAGAACGGGAGAGAGAGAGAGAAAGCAAGCACCAGTGGGGGAACAGAGGGAGAAGCAGGCTCCCGCTGAGCAGGGAGCTTGATGTAGGGATCATTCCCATGACCCAGAATCATGACCTGAGCCCAAGGCAAATACTTAACCGACTGAGCCACCCAGGTGCCCCAAAAGTGGTCCAGTTTCATTCTTTTGTGTGTTGCTGCCCAGTTTTCCCAATACCATTTGTTCAAGATACTGTCTTTTTCCCATTGGATGTTCTTTCCTGCTTTGTCAAAGATTGATTGACCATTTGTTTAAGGGGTTTATTTCTGGGTTTTCTGTTCTGTTCCAGTGATCTTTGTGTCTTTTTTTGTTTTGTTTTGTTTTTTTAATATTTTATTTATTTATTTGACAGACTGAGATCACAAGTAGGCAGAGAGGCAGGCAGAGAGAGAGGGGAAGCAGGCTCTCTGCTGAGCAGAGAGCCCGAAGGGGGCTCTATCCCAGGACCCTGAGATCATGATCTGAGCCGAAGACAGAGGCTTAACCCACTGAGCCACCCAGGTGTCCTTATGTGCCAGTACCACACTGCTTTGATGACTACAGCTTTGTATTATAACTTGAAATCTGGAATTGTGATGCCTCCAGCTTTGCTTTTCTTTTTCAAGATTGCTCTGGCTATTTGGGGATTTTGTGGTTCCATACAAATTTTAGGATTGTTCTAGCTCTGTGAAAAATGCTGGTGGTATTTTGATAGGGATTGCATTAAATGTGTTGCTTTGGGTAGTATAGACATTTTAACAATATTTGGGCTCTTAGTCCAGGAACATGGAAATGTCTTTCCATTTCTTTGTGTCATCTTCAATTTCTTTCATCAGTGTTTTACATTTTCAAAATATAACTCTTTTGCCTCTTTGGTTAGTTTAATTCGTAGGTATTTTATTGTTTTTGGTGCAGTTACAAATGGGATCGTTTCTTTCTTTCTTTTTTGCAGCTTCGTTATTGGCATATAGGAATAAAGCAGATTTCCGTACATTGATTTTGTATCCTGTGAATTTTCTAACTTCATGTATTAGTTCTAGCAGGGTTTTTTTTTGGAGTCTTTTAGGTTTTCTATACAGTGTCATGTCATCTGCAAATAGTGAAAGTTTGACTTCTTCCTTACCGATTTAGATGCCTTTTCTTTTTGTTGTCTGATTGCTGTGGCTAGGACTTCCAGTTCTATGTTGAATAAAAGTGGTGAGAGTAGACAACATTGTTTTGTTCCTGACCTTAGGGGGAAAGCTCTCAGTTTTTCCCCATTGAGTATCATTTTTGCTGTGGGTTTTTCATAGTTGGTCTTTATAATGTTGAACTTCGCTCTAAACCTGCTTTATTGAAAGCTTTTACAATGAATAGACATTATACTTTGTCAAATGCTCTTGCTTTGTCTACTGAAATGATAATATGGTTCTTATCCTTTCTTTTATTGATGTGATGTATCATGTTGATTGATTTGTGAATATTGAATCACCCTTGCAAACCAAGGATAAATCCCACTTGATTGTGGTGAATGATTTTTTTAAATGTATTGTTGGATTTAGTTTGCTAGTATTTTGTTGAGGATTTTTGTGTCTTTGTTCATCAGAAATATTGGCCTGTAGTTCTTTTTTTTTCCCTCCTGGTATCCTTTTCTGGTTTTGGTGTCAAGGTGATGCTTGTCTTATTCCAAAAATTAATTTTTAATTATCTCTTTTGAACAGCAGGGGTAGGATATATTAAAAAATTTCTAGTGAGCAAGATGTAATTAATCACACAAATTCTAGTATAGCTCATAAAAGCTGTATGATATTATATACTTATTATGTTGTCTGGATTTACTTTTACTCTATGTGAAATGCTTATAAAAGCTTTTCTAGATTGACTCAAAAATCTGTCTGCTAACCCTGTTTTCCCCATATGCCTTAAGCCTCAACTGTGGAGTCTTATGCCATGATTCTTTAGGAAGTCTAACCATCATAGGTATACAAGGAATATGTTATTAATAAAATTCCACTAATAGCTCTGAGTTGTTCATTCATGCTAGATTTTGATTCTGTCTGGTTTATCAGTTTTTCCTTTTATGGATCATGTCTTGGGTATCAACTCAAAATACTTTGCATAGCTCTAGATTTTAGCATTTTTCTCTAAAAGTTTTATATATTTTTAATTATTTTTATTAACCTAATGTAATATTTGCCCCAGGGGTATAGGTCTGTGAATTGTCAGGCTTACATATTTCACAGCACTCACCATAGCACATACCCTCCCCAATGTCCATAACCCAGCTGTCCCTACCCCCCACCCCCCAGCAACCCTCAGTTTGTTTTGTGAGATTAAGAGTCTCTTATGGTTTGTTACAGTTTTTTTTTTTTAGTATCTAAGCCATAGTTTATTTTGAGTTAACTTTTTTTTTTTAAAGATTTTATTCACTCATTTGACAGAGACCACAAGTAGGTAGAGAGGCAGGCAGAGAGAGAGGAAGGGAAGCAGGCTCCCCACTGAGCAGAGAGCCCGATGCGGGGCTCGATCCCATGACCCCGAGATCATGACCTGAGCCAAAGGCAGAGGCTTTAACCCACTGAGCCACCCAGGTGCCCCTTGAGTTAATTTTCATATAAAGTATGTGAGGTTTAAGTCAAGGTTAATTTTTTTGCCTGTGGATATAGTTGCTTCTGTGCCCATTGTTGAAAAGGCTGTCATACTCTACTGAATTGCTTTGACACCTTTGTCAGAAATCAGTTGGGCATATTTGTGTGGGTTTATTTCTAGGTACTCCATTTGTTTCATTGATCTTTGTATCTCTCTCTTTGTTAGGACCATACTGTCTTGATTACTATAGCTATATAGTAAGCTTTAATGTAGATAGAGTGACTCCTTCCACTTTATTTTTCTATTTCAAAATTATTTTAGCTATTCTAGTTTTGTTGCCTTTCTAATTTAAGCTTAAATGTATCTGTGTACAGTAATACCTTACTGGGATTTCCTAGGAATTACATTAAACTTCTGGATGAGTTTAGAAAGAATTGACATCGTGTTGAGTTATCCAGTTCATGAACAGAGTGTGGCATTCCATTTATTTAGGTCTTCTTTCACTTCTTTCATCAGTGTTTCACAGTTCTCAGTATGCAAATCCTGTACAAGTTTTGTTACATTTATACTTAACATATTTCATTTTCTCTGTGTTGTTTTATTTTCATTTCTCATATTGAGAGTGAGTTTGAAAAAAACTTTATGTTTGAGAGCCCTTTGTATTTCATTTTTTTGTGTACAATCTGTATTCATTGTCCATACTTCTGCTGTGGTATTTTTCTCATCAATTTCTGGGAATTTTACTATATCAGGATAATTAGCAAACCCTGTGTGTGTTTCATGATTTACAGGGATTTTCCTCCCAGTTTGCTTGTCTGTTAACTTTATTTATGAGGACTTATGCTGTATAGATCTTTTTTTGTTTTTATATAGTTGAATTTATCAGTGTAGTCTTTAATGCTTCTAGATTTTTAGTTATGATTCACATTTTCTACATTTAAATATTTTTCCAATTTATCCCAGTATGAGGAATTGATTACGTATTGCAGTCTTGGGAAGTTGGTCTGTAGTTTTCTTTTTGTGTACAGTCTTTGTTAGGCTTTAGTTTAATATTATGTGCTTTTGAGAAAGAATTGCAGTGTTTTCTTTCTTAAAAATGCTTGGAATTAAAAAAAAGCTTATTGAGTTTTAATTTATATGCCATTCAAATAACCATTCAAATGACAGTTTAGTAGTAGTTAGTATATTCACAGATATGTGTGACCATCACCACAGTTAATTTTAGAACATTTTCATCACTTCAGAAAGAAACCCTGTAACCTTTAGTTATCATTCTCTACTCCCTATGACAGCCTCTCCAGCCCTAAGCAACCACTAATCTACTTTCTGTTTTTGGATTTTTATATGAATGGTCTCATGTAATATGTGGTCTTTTGTGACCAGTTTCTTTCACTTACCAGTGTTTTCAAGGTTCATACATATATTGGTATTTAATTTGTTTTTGTGGCCAAATAATACTTCACATTTTGTTTATCCATTTGTCCACTGATAATACATTTGGATTTTTTCCACCTGTTGGCTGTTATGAGTATATTCTCTGGAAAGTATTCATGTGTAAGTTTTGGGTATTCAGTTCTCTTGTGTATATATTTTGGGGTGGACATGCTCAGTTTATGGTAACTCTATAATTGTTTGAGAAACTACTAGACTGTTTTCCATAATGACTGTACCATTTTACATCTGCATTTGTGTATGAGGGTTCCAGTTTCTCTGCCTCCTTTCCAACACTTGATATTCTCTGACTTTTTGATTTTACCCCTCCAGGTTTCTGTGAAGTGGTATTTCATTGTAGTTTTGATTTATATTTCTCTGATGACTAATGATGTCAAACATCTTTTCCTCTGCTTATTGGCCCTTTTTATATCCTCCTTGGAGAAATATTTATTTATATCCTTTGTCTACTTTTAAATTGGGTTGTCTTTTTATCAGTGAGTTGTAAAGATTTGTTTGTTGTTTTTTTTTTTTTTTTAGTTTATATATTTTTTATATTAAATCCTTGTTATTAGATACATGATTTACAAATATTTCCTGCCATTCTGTTGGTTGTCTTTTCACTTTCTTGGTGATGTCCTATTACAGAAGTTTTTTTTTTTTTTTTAAAGATTTTATTTATTTATTTGACAGAGAGAGATCACAAGTAGGCAGAGAGGCAGGCAGAGAGAGAGAGGGAAGCAGGCTCCCCGCTGAGCAGAGAGCCTGATGCGGGACTCGATCCCAGGACCCTGAGATCATGACCTGAGCCAAAGGCAATGGCTTAACCCGCTTGACCACCCAGGCGCCCCTACAGAAGTTTTTAATTTTAGTGATGTCCAGTTTATTTTTTCTAATGTTCCTTATGCTTTTGGTATCATGTTTAAGACTCTTACCAAATTCCTAATCATAAAGATTTATTCTGTCTTTTTCTAAGTGTTCGGTAGTTTTATCTCTTAAATTTAGGTCTTTGATCCATTTTGAGTTAATTTTGTTATGTGTGAAGTAAGCCTCCCATTTTGTTTTTTTGCATATGTCTATCCATTTGTTCTAGTACCATTTATTAAAAAAACTATCCCACCCCACCCCGCTGCCTGCTCCGTTGAATGGTCTTGGCATCTTGTTGAAAAATCATTCGGTTTATTTCTGTGCTTTGAATTCTATTCCATTAATTTGTATGTGTATCCATATGCCAGTGCCACATTGTTTTGGTTACCATTGATTTGTAGTATGTTTTGAAACCAGGAAATGTAATTGCTATTATCTTGTTCTATTTTTAAAGATTGTTTTGACTGTTTGGGTTCCTTGAAATTCCATATGTATTTTGGAATCAGCTTATTAGTTTCTGTAAAGAAGTCAGCTGAGATTCTGATAGGGATTGCATTGCATCTGTGGGTCAGTTTAGGAGTATTACCATCTTAATAATGTTTTTTGACCCATGAACATGAGATGTTTTCCCATTTATTTAGATCTTCTTTAATTTATATCAACAATGTTGTGTGGTGCCTAGAGTATAAGTTTTACACTTGTTTTGTTGAATTTATTCCTAAGTATTTTTTTGAAGCTACCATGAATGAAATTGTTAATTTCATATTTTGGATTGTTCATTGCTGATTTATACAAATAAAACTGATTTTTGTGTTGTTTGATACCCTGTACCTTTGCTGAAGTCATTTTTAGTTCTAATAGTTTTAGGTGAATTTCTTAGGATTTCCTCGTAAAAGATCATGTGATCTACAAATGGAGATGATTTCTGCTGTTATAGTCTGGATGCCTTGTTTTTTGTTTTTTTGTTTTTTGGAGGGGGGGGGGTTTATTGTTGTTGTTGTTGTTATTTTGCCTAATTTCCCTGACAAGAGTCTCTAGTAAAATGTTGAGTATAACTTTTAAGAGTGCGCATCATTGTTTTGTTCCTTGTTCCTTCTTTTCATAGAACTTCTTTTAATGTCTTTTGTAAGGCAACACATTGTTACTAGCAACAAACTCCATTTTCATTTACCTGGTAAAGCCTTCATCTTCCCTATATTTCTGAAAGATAGCTTTGCTGGATATTGGATTCTGCATTGGCAGTTTCTTTGAATACTTGGAATAGTTATTTCTTAATAACTGCTGAGAGGTCAGTTATTAACCTTAATGCGGTTCCTTTATAAGTGATGCTTTTTTTTTCATTACTTTCAAGATTTTTCTGTTGTTTTTGACTTTCACCATTTTTAGTATGATGTGTCTGTTTGTAGATCTCTCTGTGTTTATTCTGTTTGGTGTTTGAAGAGCTTCCTGGATGTTTAAGTTACTGCTTTTCAATAAATTTAGGACATTTTCTGCTATTTCTTTGAATATTTCTTCTCTTTTCTTGCTGTTCTTTTCTTTTGGTAGTTCTCTTACTATAGGTTTGAGCACTTTTTGGTGTTCTACATTTCTCTGAGGTTCTGTTCATTTTTCTTCATTCTTTTTTCTTTGACATTTTTCAGCTTTCATAATCTCAGTTGCTCTTTTCACATTTGCTCTTTTTTATTTTTTTAATATTTTTTCTTTGTTGGAGAGAATGAGAGAGAGAGGGAGAGATAGAGAGAGGGAGTGCGCGTGAGAAGGGGGAGAGTCAGAGGGAGAAGCAGACTCCCTGCCAAGCAGGGATCCAGGGAGTCCAGGATCATGACCTGAACTGAAGGCAGTCACTTAACCAACTGAGCCACCAGGCGCCCCACATTTGATTTTTAATTTTTTTCCTGCCAGTTCAGATGTACTCTTAAGCCCCTCTAGTGAATTTTTTATTTCCGTTATTATATACTTTTTAATCCCAAATTTTCCCTTTGGTTCTTTTTTTCTAATTTCTTCTGTTTTATTAATATTCTCTGTTTGATGCAACTTTGTTGTCATACCCTCTTTTACTTTTCTATAATCATGCTTTCCTATACTTCTGTGAACATGTTTACAACGGCTACTTTCAAGTCTTTTGTTGTTAAATCTGACATATGATGCTCTCATAGGGAATTTCTGTTGCCTGCTTTTTCCCCCCAGTGTATGAGTCATATTTTCCTGTTTCTTTATACATCTCCTTGTAGTTTGTTGGAACTTAACATTCTAGATATTTATATTGCTAATTGAATTTATTTTACTTAATTATTTTTTAAAAAAGTAGATTCCTTGTCCAACATGGGCCTTGAACTTAGCCTGAGATTGTCACATGTTCTACCAAACTAAGCCAGCCAACAACCCCTTGATATTTTAGATATTAGACATTGTAGCTATAGACATTATATATTGTAGGTTGACACTGGTCTTGTACCTTCTCAATCTGTAATTTTGTTGTTGTTATTTACTTCATTAAATGTTGTTTAGTAATTAGGTCACTTATTTTAGTGAAGTAATCTTCTGATGGTGTTGCTCAGGGAATCACAGCTCTCGGTATGCCCACAGTTGTTCTGAGATGACAGTGATTCTCTCCTGCTCGTTCTCTGACCACACCCAGCTGTCAAACTACATTAACTGCTCTATTGTTTTCAAAAGTGTCTTGGAGTCTTAAGTTGCTTTACGAACTAGTTTAAATTGTGGCTTCTTTGAAGGAATAGTTTCAGAGGTGTATTTGTTCCTACCACAAGAAGGTTCCTTCCAGCTTCATTATACCTCAGTTCTCTCCTGCAAGCTATCTGGCCTATTGTCTTGAATGTTGGTGGTGTTTTTTTTTTTTAAGATTTTATTTATTTGAGAGAGAGAGCAGAATGAGAGAGGACATGAGCAGGGTGAAGGGCAAAGGAAGAGGGACAAGTAGATTCCCCTCTCAGCAGGGAGCCCTACTTGGGCCTCAATTCCAGGGCCCTGAGATTATGATCTGCATGAAAGGCAGATGCTTAGCCAACTGAGCCACCCAGGTGCCTCGAATGTTTTTTTCTTAAATCCATAAATTTTCTTCCAGTTGCCACATCCTTAGCTGTTCTTGAGAGGTTGAACTTCTTCATGTGGTATTACAAATGAAGTCAGTTCCTTTGGGAAGAGATTACAGACTATCTGTTTTACTATCTATTTCTACTCTCAGGCAGCTCTGGAGCTCTTCTCTGAATGACACTGCTGCTCTAGAGGCTTGAGCATTCAGTGAAGGCAAGGGTTGGAGTGTGGGCAGCAACCTGATATACCCTCTTGGCTTGCTTCTCTAGAGCCACCACCTCACAAGCCAGGGCAGTGGTGATTAGGATTCCAGTTTCTCAGTAGCGTTGTGCCCAAAGTCTAGCCTTTGTTCCATAAGTTGGGGGCTTGGCCAAAGAAGGGAATGCTCACTTCTTGACATCACTTGCCTGGGGCTTAGCAGTACCTACCTGGGGGCAGGATGAGGTAAACTGAAGTCTTGGGGCTCCTCAGAAGTAAACCCTCCAACAAGGAGCTCAATAAGCGGAAACCTTGTGTTCTTGACTACAGCAGTCTGGAGAGGAGTTTGCCTCATTCGTAGTGGGTAGGGAGGGACAGGTCTTAGTTTAAATACCACAGATCTCTCCTTTCTTTCTTTCTTTCCTTTTTTTTTTTTTTTTTAAAGATTTTATTTATTTATTTGACAGTCAGAGATCACAAGTAGGCAGAGAGGCAGGCAGAGAGAGAGGAAGGAAGCAGGCTTCCTGCTGAGCAGAGAGCCTGATGAGGACTCCATCCCAGAACCCTGGGATCATGACCTGAGCCAAAGGCAGAGGCTTAACCACTGAGCCACCCAGGCTCCCAGATCTCTCCTTTCTTACTGAATTTTTCTGCATATTCTTGAATAAATTTTTCCTCATTTGTCCTTGGGACTATTCCCTGAGCTTCTCATTGGTATCATTTTACTAGTTCCATTGGGTTAGCAGATTAGCAGAGCTCCTCATGCTCTCTTGTCAGAAATTGATCTCTGAATGGTTTTTGTTTTTAATTGAGATATAATTGGCATATAGCACTATTAGTTTTCAGTGTATAACATAATGATTTGATTGATATATATATATGTATTATTAAATACTCACCCCAACAAGTTTAGTTAACATTTATCACTGCACATTAACAAATTTTTTTTTTTCCTGATGATGGGAACTTTAAAGAGGAATGGTTTTAAATACATTGTAATTATCTTTTTTTTACAAAGCTGTGGAATTGTTCTGTGAAACTATCTGGGCCTGCTATTTATTGGTGAAGGGGGAGGAGTTCCTTAAAATTTATTTTAAAGAAATTTGTCTATTTAGATCCCTGTCTTTTCTGAAGTCCGTTTTGATAACTAATATTTTTCTAAATAATTATCTGTTTGATCTAAATTTTCAATCTATTTACATAGGACTGAGTAAAGTAATCTCTTATGATTCCATTAAGTTTTTTCTGACTATGGTTATTGGGGGGGTAGATGTAGTTATTTTTATATGTCTTAAGCATTATTATAATTCACTAATGAGGTAATACTGGAAAAAAATTTTTTCTCTACAATTTGGTTATGATTTATTATAATCAGGATTTCTTTATTTCTACAATAATAGTGCTTTATTGAATTCTTGCTGTGTATTAGGCACTTTACAATTTTGATTTATTTAATCTTTATAACAATCCAAGAATGTCTATACTCATAGTATCTTTATTTTATGGATGAGAAAATTGAGCTATAGAGAAAATAATTTGCCCAGTTATGCCTAGGTGATGATCATAGTTTTAACTTCTTAGTTGGCCTACAGAAATTTAAAATTATTTAAGGTTGTTAAATAAATAGATGTATTTACTTCCTAATGTCTCAATCTAAATCACTATCCAAAAATTAATATAATTTTTAGTTGTCTATGACAATATACTCCATCCCATGGATTTTTTCAATGAAGTTAGTGGGGTGAAAAGGGTTACCAAATTTTCCTTCCTCAATTAACAATTAGTACTTAAATTTGTAGTTAGCATGAGGGATTCGTTTTATTTTTTATTTTACTTTTTTGGAGAGCTTTCTTTTAAATGGATATTTTACATTTGGAGAGTCAGTGTAACAAAACACTTAAATAAAAATTGTGAAAAATGTAAAAAAATCCACATTATTACACTAATTTGGTTTGAAAACTCTTATTTGACATGATCATATACAAAAAATTTTTTAAAGAAATTGTTAATAGTTTCTGTAATATCTTAATTATATTCTTGAATGAGAGAAGTTAGGAAAGATAGGAATTTAAGGAATAAAAATTGAGTGTCATCATTTTGGAAAAAAAAAACTTCCTGTTTAGGCAAGACTGAGTAAATACGTGTAACTACTGCCCTCTTGGGTTGGTATAAGGAACATGTTTTTCAAAATAATCTGTGTTGAGATTTCTCTTTCTTCTTTTAAAGGTGTTAAAATTATCACACAACAAGTTCAACCAAGTAAAATCTTACCCAAACCAGTGACAGCAACTCTGCCCACCAGTAGCAATTCCCCTATTATGGTGGTTAGCAGTAATGGTGCAATTATGACAACTAAACTGGTAACCACTCCCACTGGTAAGTTTTCTTGAGCGTCAGTCCATTCATTCATCATTTTTTCATTGACTAGTTTCTTTGTATCAACATAGTGCTTGACACTGGGAATGTAGGGATAAATCAGACAGTTCTTTAAGAGGCTTTCCCTCCAACTAAAATTAGCTTTCTTTTATTATTGTCATGGTCTTCTGTTTTTTTACTTTATAGCACATACTACAGTTTCTCATTTCTTTGATTATTTGTTGATTTACTGTAGTTCACCTTGTTATACCATAAGCTCCATGAAAAGGGACAGTCTTTGTTTTATTCACCATATATATGTTGAGCTGGTCTGAAAGTAGGTGTTTATTCAGGATTTGTTGAGGGACTGAAAACATACTCTCTCAGCCCAGAAAGATTGTAATCTTAGGAGGTTGAAAGTCTATATTACATTGTGGTGTAGTAAGCATTACTCTGACTGAGAGAAGCACAAGATGCCTTTTTGCCCAGATATGAGAGCACCCAGGCTATGTCCAAGGAAGTGACAGTGTAGAACATTTTAAATAGTACCACCCTTTGTATCCTTGAGCAGTTTACTAATCCCTCTAAGTCTTTTCTCTTGTCTATTAAATGGGCTAACAATACCTGTACCATAAGGTTATTGTAAGTATTAGAGGAAATCAGGTATGTAAAGTCCCCAGCAGAGTAATAGCTGTTATTATTAATTAACATAAGAATTAGCTATTACTATTATTTTAAATTTGTGTAACTCTTACCAGATTTTTTTGAGAAGGGCCAGTACGTAGATGATAGAATCTAAATAATGTAAAATGATACCCATCTCAAGTTTATAAAGCTATCATTTATTGGCCAGTATGTAAAGTTCTATGCAGACATACACTTAATCTCCCTTAGGCTGATATCTCCACTTTTAGCGGCAAAACAGAGACTGATGTAAAGCACCTTGCCCAAAGTCATGCAGCCAATAAAAGCAAGATCTGGTATTTGAACCCCAATCTGTTTGACTCCCTTTTTTTCTTTTAAATTGTGACAAAAATAGAACATGAAATTTACCATTTTAAGGGTGTAGTTCATTGACATTCAGTGTCGTTCATATTATTTTATACCTATCAATCACCATTAGGCTTCAGAACTTTTTCATCTTCCCAAACTGAAACTCTACACATTAAACAGTAACTCTCCATTACCACCTTCCCCTAGTCCCTGCCAGCCAGCATTCTACTTTCTGTCTCTTCAAAGCCTGTGCTTAAAAACATGGTATTCTTGCATTAAATTTATCATATTCCACCCTCCTCGCCCCCTGCCCCAAACTTTTTTCCATTTGGTACAAAGATAATAGTGTTATCTATATATGATTCTTTACCTTAGCGAAAGGTAGTAAAAATAATAATGTGTCTGTGCCTTTGTATCTATGTTAGACATGGTGTTTCTATTTTTAAAACAAAAGCTTAAGTGGAAAATGTTTTGTTAAAATTCAGCTGATTCACGTTATGTTTGTAGCATGTTTACTTTGCACTAGATTTTTTTGAGGGGGATTCATATGTATGTTTGTAACCAGTTTAAATTAATTCAACCTAATGTTCTTTGTTTGAGTTGTGATTGTATTAAAAAATTTTTAAATATCTTGCTAAAAGCATTTTTGCAGGATAACCATTGAAAACGGTTATTACGATGACCATGAGAAAGCATGAAAAAATGCTTTCCTATCAAAGAAGGTATATTCATTCTTCCCCAGACTAATAGTTCTTTTTTTTTTTTTTTAAGATTTTATTTATTTATTTGACAGAGATCACAAATAGGCAGAGAGCCAGAGGGGGAAGCAGACTCCCTGCTGAGCAGAGAGCCTGATGCAGGGCTTGACCCCAGGACCCTGGGATCATGACCTGAGCTGAAGGCAGAGGCTTTAACCCACTGAGCCACCCAGGTGCCCCCAGACTAATAGTTCTTAGTGCAAGAATAGTATTTCTGAGTTACTGGACTTTTAGGAAACTATGACAGGCTCATCTGATTAGTTTTTAATTCCTGTTTGGGAAAAGAAAGAAGTCCTTAGGGTAGTGGGCAAGAGTGCCAAATCCTTTGAGAGACATGAAGAAAAATACTCTAACAGGTCAGTTAGAGTTGAGGAAATATGTAAATAGTGAACTTTTTTGGCTAGAAGAAATATTTCTGGCAACTCTTGGCAGCTTCAACTTTAATCTCTAGTAAAATGATGGAATAATTCTTTAAAAGATGGAAATATATTTAGAGAGTAGCAGAGTACAAAATAGTAAAAGTTTATAAAATTTTAAGCAAACAATACTGCCTTATTTGCTGAGTGCTGACATTGGGTTTGGCACTGAGACAGCATAAAATAGATGCAGAAACCTTAAAGTCTATAACAGAAATATCTAAAATGCTCTGGCAGGGAATATGATTAAACTTGTTTCTTTTGGCATAGAACTAGTGGAAGAAGGGTAGTGGAAGAAAGGAACATAGCTACTTGTACTTTTTCTTGAGGTTAGTAATTTGATGCAACACATCACAAAATTTTATGTGTAAAATTAATTCAAATTGACTTGGCCTTAGTTCTTGCTATGTGCATTGAAAACTGGCTATAAATTGTTACTTAATGTCTTGACACCTTGAAATTCCATTTTCAAGTTAAAGCAATATAGATTACATTGAATTATAGCTAAACTGTATAAATTGTCATTCTTCTATAAGTAATGACAAGTTTTTCTTCGGCTTTTCCCTTTTTATAGGCACACAGGCAACCTATACCCGGCCGACAGTGAGCCCGTCCATAGGTCGGATGGCTGCAACCCCTGGAGCTGCAACTTACGTGAAAACTACCAGTGGTAGCATCATTACAGTTGTACCCAAGTCATTAGCCACCTTGGGGGGCAAGATAATTAGCAGTAATATAGTTTCTGGTAGGTATATCTGAAATATGTTAAATCTATAGGTAACTTGTAAGAGGAAAAAGCTTTTCACTGTTGAAGGATTCTTTTTGATCTGTTTTCTGCTTACTATTCTGGAGCTTTATTTTTAGTCCTGATGTTTAGTGATTTTAATCTAGTTTTTTATTTCTAGTATTGAGTTTTCACACATTAAGTTTTTGATTTTAAAATAGAACATTTAGTTGTTTTTCATCAGAATGGAAATACTTTGATTTACATTTGTATGGAGATTTTTCTTTTACTAAGTATTCTCCCATTTGTCAGTCCTTTCAGAACTGATAAATCCAAATAGTTGGCATCACCCCCAGTTGACAGGTACAGACAGATTTAAGTTTAGAGATTGAAGTTTAGAGAGATGAGATTGACCTATCCAAGACCACACAAGCTAGATAGAGGAAGACCCTTTTTTCATAGAATAATCTTATTTTCCTATTCTTTTAAATGTCTTGAGAACTCTGCCCCCACTTAATGGCTATTCATCTAAACATGTTTGAAGGACTATATCTCATAATTTCATTTACTAATGTCACTTTAGCTTGTTAAAAATAAAGATTATTTGAATATCTTTTTATTTTCTTTTCACCATTATATTGATTGTTTACTTTTAAGAAATATTTTACTCAGATAGTGAAAGCTAATACTTTACTGGTATTCTGGGACTTTACCTGGTTTTTATCAGCTCATTAATTCCTGCAGTATTGGACTATGGACTCTGAAGTGGAATGTTAACATAGCATCTATTTTCTTCATTAGTTTTTAATTAAAATTATGTAAATAATCTCTCATCAAGCAAGCCCTGTGAACTTCAACTGTCTACCATTTTTGTGGACTAGCCATATTTTTTATGCCCCTGGTGAGTTGTTCTGTGAAGGGATTGAAGTACCTGGTAATATATGATGTTGCTGATATCTCAAGGACTGAAATTAAAAAAAAACAACAAAGCAGGGCATGATATTGGCATAAAGCACAGTATTTAAAGCTGCTAATATTGGCTCTATTTTTAAGTGTAAGTGAGAAAATCTGATGTTTGCCAAACTGAGGAAGGTGAAACCAGTAGGGAAAGAATCATCATACTCCAGCTTTAAGAGGATTTTTTAAAATAACACAGTGAAAACTCAAATTATGATTTATTACCTGACAGTATCTTAATGGTATAGAGCACAGTCTAAAACATTTTTCAAAAAGTGATCATTCTTCATTGGTATGTAGCTTTTTATCACTATAATAGTTTTTCTTTACTTACATATGAATTCATAATAACTTTACAGCTTGAAGGAATGTCTAGATGTCATGAGGTCACTGTTGTTAGACCTTCTTTATGATTTAGCTGCTTTGTACCAGGTTAGAGCGGTACAGTAAGCAAACATATTTTTTCTGGAAGCCAGAGATCTGTATCCTACACATGTAAACATTTTATCTACCTTTGTATGTAAATATAAAACAACTCATGGTTAGCTGCTATTTCAAGTACATATGGTATACATGAGAAGAGTTCTTAAACTTTTCTAGCTATAGGATATACTTGGCACAAAGTTGAAATGGTGCTATTTGTTGTGTGGAGCTCATTTTGTGCCTACTCCCACCTCACTGAAACTTTTATTTTAAGGAATCTCTTATTTCTGACTGCTCTAAGCTGATCCTTATTGCATATCAATATCCCTTATGAAGACAGTTCTCTTATTTTGTAATGTTTTTGTTATTTCGTGATAGTGGGATCACAGTTTAGTTTATTAGCAGTTTTCAGACCCTGGTTATCTATTCATATAGAACTGGTAAGCCTAGTTGGATGAATTTGGGTAATCCATAATTAGATGCTGAATTCTAGAGTTTGTGCCTACCCTACTCCCTTATCCCCAAACAAAAATGAAACACTTTTCTTAAAAGACACCCAGACATCTGGGGTGCCTGGGTGGCTCAATCGGTTAAGCAGCTGCCCTTGGCTCAGGTCATAATCTCAGGGTCCTGGGATCAAGCCCCACTTTGGGCTCCCAGCTCAGTGGGGAGTCTGCTTCTCCCTCTCCCTCTCTCCCCCCTGCTCATGCTCTCTCTCTTACTGTCTCTCTCAAATAAATAAATAAAATCTTCCAAAAAAATTAAAAAAAATAAAGATACCCAGACAGCTAGCTGTAAGAATAGAAGGCTTTAAGAAGGAAAATGGTACTTTCCCCCTTATCATGGGTAATTTGGAAAATACAGAAAGATACAACGAAAATTAAAAACATGATTTTTACCATCCAGAGAACTATGGTGAAATTCAAGTGTATGTATTTCTCTTGGTTCCATTTTCTGTTCTTTTTTTTTGGTTATAAGTGAATGTATGTATATTTTTAAAATTACATTGAAATCTATTATAATCAGCTTTTACCCTTTTTTCATAGAATAATCTTATTTTCCTTTTCTTTTAAATGTATCTTGAGAACTCCTCTGCCCCCATTTAAGGGCTACACAATGTTTCCTTATATGATGCACCATAGTTTAGCCATTTTCTCATTATTGAGTGTTTTAGGTTTCTTCCAATTTTTTTGGTTATTATAAATCAATTACGTGATGTTCTTACTTCCTTTTCTCTAGAAAGCAAGGTCATGCTTCCAAAGTGCTTTCTAGAAAGGTCAGGTTTTTCCTTTCATTAGAATAAACTAAATGGAAGGCATGACTATTTTTGTAGTTATTTAACTCCTCAGAATCAGCTATTTACTTCTATGTATATATGTAGAGAGGCCTATCAGATATGTAAGTTTTTTGGTGACCTTTGCTGAGGGTTGGTTAAGGAACCATGGCTATTTTATACAGAAGATTGTTGCATCCTTCAGAGATGAACTCTTTAACAAATGAACTTTTATAAGCTCTGTTGTAGCATGAGAACTGTAGACTGACTACAATGAAAGTGTAGAGGTAGACCTTTATTTTAATTTTTTTAGATTCAATTATTTTAGAGAGAGTGGTTGCCTGTACAGGTGGGCAGAGGAGCAGCAGGAGAGGGAGGGAGAGAGAATCTCCAGCAGACTCCCCTAGAGTGCAGAGCCCTATGAGGCGGGGCTCAAGTAGGGGCTTGATCTCACCACTCTGAGATCATGATCTAACCAAAACCAATAGACTGATGCTCTGAAACCAAGCAGTATTCTGATGCTCAAACTGAGCCACCTAGGCACCCCTAGAGGAAGATCTTTTTTTAAAAAAATGAATAACACTTGTTTCATCCATACAACATAGTTATCAACTGAAAGAAACATGCTCACTGGAATTTCACACTTTAATAACTTGATAATTCTATGTTTTAATATGACACTGTACTTTTCCTTACGTTATGCCTTTTTCTTCTGTTTTCTACCTTCTCCCCCCACCCTTCATTTTGTTAAGCTGGTGAACTTAATTTACAACTGTTCAATAAATTGACAAATCCCTGTAATGGAAAGTTTTAGACAGTGACTTAGATACAAATATAAGGTACTTGTTTAGCAAGCTTTTCAAAAAAATGGTCCTTGTACTTTGGTGAAAGCTTAGTTTATATTTCCTCGAGATAATTTTTAATGCTTACTTTCTAAAAACATTTTTATAAACCAAATATTTAGTGAGGCTGAATTGTTGAAGGAGTCATAGTAATCAGTCATGTATGAAGGATTGAGATTAATTAAGAGTTGAAGTTGATACATATGAATAATGGGCAGTGTGGTCTTTGTGGCTCTTAACAGCTTACTATTCAAAAACTACAGATAGATGGAAAATCATTTGTGAAGCTGGTGTTTGGATAAAAGTGTGTTTTTATGTAACCTGATGGTGTTATCTTGGACAGACAAGACATTAGATGATGGCAAGTGTATTATAAAGATATATAAAGTAATAAGCAATAAGATTGCCAAGAACTGACTAGAATATTCTTGTTTTTAGTGTAACCTTATGTCTAAAACTCTCATCATGAATGCTGTCTTTCTTGTAGAAAAGAATATAATTTTGTTTAATTTTTCTTCTTGGGAACTTATTAATCCATCATGTTTTTAAATGGTACCTGTTCTGTGCTTAGTCATTTGATAAATGATATGCAAGCCTAGAAAAGAAAAGTATGACTTGTCTTCATGGGCAGAGGAAATCATAGGCATAGAAGTAGCATTATAACATATGCTCGAGGACCAATGTGGAAAATAACATACTCAAGGAGATAGATAGATAGGATAGTCCTGAAAATTAAAGTCTGGCAAAACCTGGAAACCTAAGAGGAATTTGGGCTCTATGTGACAGGTACTAGGAAACCATAGTGAAGAAGTTACTTACTAGACGAGAGTTTGTGTTGTATATTATGGAATAGGAACAAATAAGATCAAGTAGGTAGATTTAAGGATCGGGTCATGTAGGATTGTGAAATCTAAGAGGGAAAGTTAGATCTAGATAAAATAGGGATTGGGAAAGTTTGTTTTGTTTTAAAGTAATCTCTATCCAGAATAGGGCTCAAATTTATAACGCCAAGAGTCGTATGCTGTACTAACTGAGTCAACCTGTAGCCCTGGGCAGGTTTTTGACCAGTTTTACATTGGGTTCTTGACATGATCAAACTGGTTTTTTAAAAAGAATGTTTGGGGGGTGCCTGGGTGGCTCAGTTGGTTAAGCAACTGCCTTTGGCTCAGGTCATGATCCTGGAGTCCCGGGATCGAGTCCCACATCCGGGTCCTTGCTCGGCGGGGAGTCTGCTTCTCCTGCTGACCTCTCTACTCTCATGCTCTCTCTCTCTCTCAAATAAATAAAATCTTTAAAAAAAATAAAAATAAAAAGAATGTTTGATGTAGCAGGAGCATGAGAGCTGTTTGTATGATACAGAAACTTGAAATAGGGAGAAAATATGGGAAGCCAAAAGAGAAGAGGATCTGTTGACATTGATAACATTTTGAAAGAAGACATAAGTTGATGACAAATCGAGTTTGTTCACATACTCATTGAACAACTGTTACTGAGTAATTCCTATACAGTCTGTGATAAACCCTGAGGAATTAGGGATGCAAAAAGATAGAGTTTGGAGCTCCAGGGGCTTTCACAAAGCAAGATTTGCACCAGGATTTCTAACTGTGACAATCAGAAGAATATGGGGTACAAATTTGATAGGTATAAGAGAAGTAGGTTGTGGAAGGATGTAAGGAAGAGAGCACAGTAATATGTTTGGATCAGTAGATGTAGATCTACTGAATAGATATTAATGGTTGAAAATATAGATCCATTCATATAAATATATAAATTGGAGTTTCATACTCATACTCTTCAGAGTGCTACAGATCACAAGAGCATGTGTTTAATTTGTGCCTTGGCCTATGAGTGTTTGGTTTTTTTTAAATCACATAAACATAAATGGCTTACTTTCATAAATTTTCTATACAGTCTAAAGTTATGTGATTTTGTTAAGTATTTACCTCTTTTTAATGTTCTTTTTTGAAGAGTTTTTGCATCACACTAGTCAAATAAATATAATACTGGGTTTGGGGAAACTTTTGTCGTGGAAGGCAGATTTTTATTTGTTCCAATTAACTAGTCAGGGGAGGAATATTGACGGGGAAACTGATAGTGATATTTTAGATTTTGATTTTGGTGTACAGGTTTTCAAATTCCAAAAAGATGATTGCTGTAAAAGTTAATTCTTAATATTCTCTCATTCTGGGCAACTTCTGCTTACTTTTCCAAGCCTTCATTTTCATCCTCATGACAACTTTTGTGTCATCTGAGAATGACATTAATATATGTATTAATTATATACTGCATAAACAGAAATAACCAAATATCACTAGTCCTTAACTCAGGCCTCCTTTTCTCCCCCCTTCTCTAAGGAACGACTACCAAAATCACTACAATCCCAATGACTTCCAAGCCTAATGTGATTGTTGTGCAAAAGACTACAGGAAAAGGAACGACTATTCAAGGCCTCCCAGGCAAAAACGTTGTCACAACATTGCTAAATGCTGGAGTAAGTAAGAGCTTGTACTGCAGACTGAGCGAGTCCACTGAGGATTTTAAAGACCAGCTATATAAATATTTGCCTAAGGACTTCAGAACCCCACAATGGCCTGTATGGTTTGATTTACCACTACTGTGATGTAATAACTGTTAAAATACCACCAGCTGATGCCATTTTTCACAGTAATTTCTAAAACATGTTGCTCATAGCTACATTGCTTATGACCATGATTTAGATGCTTAGCTTAGTCTAGATGGAGGATTTCACTGGCTTAACTACAGGGAGACCTCTGTTAGAGGACAGTTTTATTCCTGCCTCTGGCCAGTAGACACAAGCCTAGTATTGGCCCACGCTGGGCAAAGTGAAATATTTGGAATGAAGAAAATTAATTTATAGGAATTTACTTTCATAATTAACTGCTTCATTTGTAGTTGTGAAGGCAGTTGTGCAGAAGTTTGGAGTTAGACAAACCTGGGCTTTGTCTCTTAGTATCATAGTTGTTTGACCTTGGCAAATTTACTCAACTTCTGTCATCCTTAATTTCCTCATTTATAATTTGGGGATGATGATCTTTACCTCTGAGTTTGTTCAGTAACTGGTAGCTGTTTTGAAAATGCTTAGAACAGTGCCTTGTGCGTAGGAAGTCCTGAATAAGTAGTTTTTTTTCTTACTGTTGTTATTCTTGGTACTTAACTATTTAGGCTTGGTAATGTCCTGACTTTGCTAGAAAAAAAAAAATGCTGTACTTCATTTTAGTAGATTTTGAGTATCTATCTCGAGTAGATCTTGAGTAGGCATCACAATCTTTATAATGTTGGCATTAGATCTTTTCATCATGTGGGAAAACATAGCCTGAGTTTACACGGAAGCCAAAAAAGCCTGGATTAGAATTCCTATTTTCAGAACCCTTTTATAGTCTGGTTTACAGTTTCATAGAATTTGATATGTAAGAGGGGATGCCATGTACCCAAAGTCCTGTGGTCATATACAGCAAAGAGTTGTGTCTGAATCCTAGCTGCTAGGTATATCTAACAGCAGGAGTTTGACTCAGGAAATACTAGTAAAATAGAGCAGAGTGTAAGACTACACATATGTATATGCATTTGTACTCAACAGCTTGTTTACGTGGGCATGTCTACACACATCAAAAGAGCCTCTTCAAATAGCCTGCTAGTTGGTTTTGATAAGCTTTGAATGAGTCATTATACTTGGACAGGGCCCATTAAGCTATTTGATAGGTAGGCATGCCCACTTGCAAACTAATGGCTCTTGGCTTATGAACTAGAGCTCCTTCCAAAGCTGCTGCTGTGAACGGTGTGTTTGTATTAAAATAAGTAATAACAGCAGTGATAAACACTTCATATCTCTCTAAGATAACTATCTCCCTTACAGCAAATAGTTAAACTTGTGATTTTTATAATCCTATTTAGCTCTAAATTCAGAGTAATTACCTTCTGCCAGCTCAGCTGGGTACTTTGTTCTTACTGGCTGCTAAATTTAGATGGCCACACCTTCAGATGATGATGACTAAAAGTTAAAAACCAATAAGGTAAAAATTTTTCTTTTCAGTTTTATGGATTTTAACTTTAAGAATGAATTATTTAGTAAAATCACCATTTTTGAATTTTAACTCAAGTGTTGACTCTATAAATGACAGAAGGTACTTAAGAATAGAGCAGACAAAAGTGAAAAAATGGTGAAAAGTTAATGGGCTTAAGCTCTTTAGTTAATAGACTAAAGTGATATTAATAAAACGTAGGAAATGACCTAAGTTTGTTTTCTGTATTTTCCTGTATGACCTCAGAACATTTGTTAATATCTGATTTCATCTCTTGCCCATGCTTTTTTGCATAGAGATTGCTGTGTGTCCTTATAACTTTGTATTTGGGGAGCTTATTTTATTTGTAGGTATCCATTTAGCTATTGGTATAATGCATAATAATTTCTTATTGTATTAATGTCTATTTTGGCTAAATTAGAAAATAAAGGTAATGTTTATTTTACCCAAAATAAAATTTGGGTAAATTAGCAAATAAAGGGGGAGACTTATAATCCCAACTCTTAGAGATAGCTGTTGTTAACATTTTAGTATGTATTCTTACATAATTTCCTGACTATTTTAATGTATGTATTTTATGAATGTGACATGGTAGTAAATATTCTTATGTGAGATAATTTTTAAAATACACTTGTCAAGAAATAAGTTGTGCTTTCTTTGGACCAAAAGTTGGGCAGATGACTTTTAGGACTGTCTCAAATATGTCTAGGATTTTTGGTCACCTGAAAACATTGTACTTTGCTTTTTAATTTACAGTCCTCTCCTGATCATGCTGGTAAAACCTTGCTGTGTGATTTTTCAATAAAAGGATTTTTTTAGTTTTTGTCATTTAAATACATATAAATCTCATATATTCACTGACTTTAATTTAGGGAGAAAAAACTATTCAGACGGTGCCAACAGGAGCAAAGCCAGCTATTATCACTGCTACAAGACCCATCACCAAAATGATTGTAACTCAACCAAAAGGAATAGGTTCCACAGTTCAACCAGCAGCTAAAATCATCCCGACAAAAATTGTTTATGGGCAGCAAGGGAAAACACAGGTATGCTATAAGAAATGGTGGCTTTTGGGGCCCCTGGGTGGCTCAGTTGGTTAAAGCCTCTGCCTTTGGCTCAGGTCATGATCCCAGGGTCCTGGGATCGAGCCCCACATCGGGCTCTCTGCTCAGTAGGGAGCCTGCTTCACCCCCATCCCGACGCCTGCCTCTCTGCCTACTTGTGATCTCGGTCTGTCAAATAAATAAATAAAATCTTAAAAAAAAAAAAAAAGATACATTGGTTTTTCTTGGCTCTGGCATATTTCAAATTCCTAAAATTCCACGCTAGAAATTTGAATGAGAAGATCAATATAATCTTTTAAAAGATCCGATTGTTAAGTTATGACCAAATGTGCATAATCATCTGTTTTCAAAACCTGTGTTTCTCTCTTCAGTACTTTTTTTTGGGAGGGGGGTATCTAAATATTTGTGCCATGTCATGAGCAAAGTTTGGGGAAATGAACACCCTTGGAATAAAATCTGCTGAAGGGATATATTGTTATTTGAGAAGTAGATGCTTTAGGCAGAGTGGTAGTTATTTGGAATCTCTCAGAAACAAGTATTTTTTATAAGCTGGTATGGCTTTTGAAAGCACTTTAAATACTTATAAAATTTGTTTTACTTGAAACCTAAGTGATAGAGTAGCTAGAGATCTGTTCATTTTTCAAGCAATAGAAGATAAGGCAATTTTTCCTGGAAATTTGCCTAGAAAATTGAGGCTAAGGATTTAATCTTATGTTGCTAGACTACTATTTATTTTATAAAGTTCCTACTTTAAATGCTTTATGAGAACAGCAAAGGAAGTAATGTCAACTTTGGTTGAGAAATGTTATCCTAGAATTCTTGTAAAAGGTTTTATTTTACTTTAGTAATTTGCCCTTAGGATCAATTCCCTTAGAATGATAGTGAAATAGTATACACATTTAAACAAACAAGTTTTGTGATTAGAGATAAGTCCAAATTGCCTTTAAGTTTTAACTGGTAATAATCCTCATTTGCTCCATCATTTGCATCATAGAATAACCCGTGTTTTCATTCTTGAATTCTTGGAAATGGGTGAATTAGTGGTGTCAAAATAGGTTTCGAATCTTACATATTGGAGAAATAAAAACTAAATGTGCTCAGTCAACCATTTTTATTCTAGGCACCCAATTGAAGTCAGCTCCTAGAGTTCAGATTTTGAAGTGGAATGGTTCAGTTTGAAATCTTTCTCCCATTTCACTTATTTTAATGTCTTTGGTTTTGACCTTTGCCAGGAATTGATCTACCACATGTGTCATAATTGCTTCTAATAACAGTTGTCTAAGTCAATAGTGTTCTGGGGATCTTTCGAAGATGACTTAGATCCCCACCATTTTTGTGCAGTTGTCTCCATTAGGAATTTCATTTGGTTGTTAATGAAAAGAAACCTGAAGAAAAGTGGCTTATACAAATAAAGTTTTATTTTTATTATGTTAATAATAGTGTTTTAATTATTTTATGATGTTAAATGTTCAGATGGAGAAAATTCTAGACTATTCTTGTGGCATTGGGAATCCAGGCTCCTTGTGTCTTTCTCTTCTGCTGTCCATAGTGTGTGGCTGTCTTTCTACTATATAGCCCACACAGATTGTAAAATGACTTCTGAGGTCATCATAGGCAAGAAAAAACAGGGGAGAGCCTCTTGTCAAAATTGTGGCTGTTGCAGTCTGGCATGTACCACTTAAAATCTTGTATGTGGCCTGACTCTGATTTGTTCATAGATTGAATTAGTCTTTGATGGACAGTGTTGTGCCCAAAGCATAATAAATATACAGAATGCAGCTTCCCATGTCAGGAAAAATTCTTCATGACTTGAAGTTTGGCATTTTAAATAGTGCTCTAAAATTTAAGCTGGGTGTATTTTTGATTTTCTTCTAGGTTCTAATTAAACCCAAACCAGTGACATTTCAAGCCACAGTTGTTAGTGAACAGACAAGGCAGCTGGTCACAGAAACATTACAGCAAGCATCTAGGGTGGCAGAAGCTGGTAATTCATCTATTCAAGAGGGAAAAGAAGACCCACAGAGTTATACAGATAGTAGTTCCTCTTCTACAGAGTCCTCCCAAAGTTCCCAAGGTAAGATCCATTTTACTTCTGATTTATGTAATTGCTTCTGACATAGTGTCCCAGTTCCAAAATAGTTGAATCTAGGGGTTTCAAACAAACATGTATGGTTTGCTTTGTTGATTCTTTTGATTTTATTTTCCTTTGTTTGATATGTAATCAGTGAGCTGAAGTTTTGTTTTTGATAAGATTTTACCATTCTTTCCTGTGTAGCTTATGTTCATCAAATAATTGATAAAGTTTAGATGGTGATTTTGGCAGGTAGGTGTTAACTGAACTTGAATAATGCTGTGGTTCTTCTTGTTTCCTTTTGGGTAGTAAGAGAAGTAAGTGGGCAAGAAAGCAAATGTATCTTTTGAATGGTGACTGTTGAACCTTGAGAAAGAATCAGGGTGGCCAGAGGTGGGCCATAACTGAGCTATAAGTAGAGTGACCATACATTGCAGTTTGCAGAGAACAAGTCCTGGTTTATATCTGTTCCAGCATAACTATTAATAGCATTCCTTTTCACTCTCAAAGGTATCCCAATTTGCATGATACTGTATGGTTGTCCTAATTATAAGGAAGGAGCTATGAAGCCAGACTCTACAGTAGGGAAGCTCTTTATCCTCATTGTTGTTTTAATTATGTAGTTTGTCTAGGATATCTCTTGAAATAAATTCTTAATCATAAGCTCTGAGACCTACAAATCTAGTACTAATGTCTGTCAGTTACCTTGACCGCGCCCTTATTGTCAGATGGTAGGTATATTTATGCCTATGCTTGCTTATATGCTCCAATGCATCTACTAAGCAAAGCTGTTTATCTTCCCTTGATCATTCCTCACTCACTCCATTCCCTCTCCTTACCCCCCTATTATTTTTTCTGGAGTACTTTCTGAACATTTCACTTTTCTAATGCAAATTCTTCATCTTATGCACTTTTATTATTCTAATTGTTTAGCAGAGTCTTTCCAGATTAATGGGAAGTTCAGATTGCTTACAGGATTCAAATTCCTGATTAGTCCATTAATAGAATTTGACATTTATATATATGTCTTTTATACTATGTATTAAGTATTATGCTAGGCCCTATAAATGTTGAGTAAAATGTAATTCTTGTTAAAATCTAGAATAGGAGATTTAAAAATACACGTACAACTTCAGTATGAGTATAGTAAGTTCATTAGTAACAAATAAAAATGCCAAAGGCTAAAAATTCACACTCCAGTGAGGAGAGAATAAGAAAGCTTCATGAGGACATAGCATTTGAAGTGGTCTTTGAAAACTCCTTAATTAAAAATAAATAAAACTGTTGATTTTAACAAACAATATGACACTCATTTTAGAGAGTGGATAGTTTTCTTCAGCATATTATCAATGTTAGTAATATTTTCTGGATCAGTTTACTGAGAAGATTCAGTTTATCATTCTGTATTGATTATGAATCAGTCTTTGTACAAGTTACAATGGAGTGATGCCTCTTCTGTTTCATTTGATCTTTATTTCATAATGATTTGCTATTTAAAGATTCCATTCTTTCTTCCACACATCAGCTGTATTTTTCTCTTTTACTTTTAAATCTCTGGTTCCTTGAATAATACATGTCATTTTTTTTCCCTTGAGAAATATTTTTATAGAGGACAGGTAAAATGTTTAGCTTAAGAGTTGGTCCTAAAAGGGGGGCATGAACAGTAGATGTTTTTATATCCATAATCTCGGGTTATCTTACGAAATTTCAAGTCTTTTCCTAAGGGAGCTGTAAGCCAGTCTTTACTTCCCAAACATGCCATTTCATTAGGCAGTCTTAAGTGTTCATTCTAAGAATGGGACAGAAGTTTGGATATTTTTGGAAGTGATTGAGTGGAAGGTTTTCTGCTTTTCAATCTCTTATTATACATCTGTTTCATCTGTTTTTATTTATTTGTCATGTATCATTACATATTATTTTTAAAATATTCTGTAATACAGAAAAAGTTAACAATTCGGAGTACATATATCTAGATTATAAAGCCAGTTTTTATCATCCTTATCCCACTCATATCTTTGTATAGCTCCTTAGTGCATTCTCACAATGACTAATGATCTATATGCTGTGATTTAAAGAGAAAGGGATAGATTTTGGTTAGTCTAAGATCATGCTGGCATTCAAAGTATATGAGGGTTGTACCTGTTGGGAATGTAACACTACATAGCAGTTCATTTTTTCCTTTATATTTTTTTGTAGTTTTTGCCACTCCCTCACCTTTGGTAACTTCTTCTTTTAATGTAATTTCAAACTTTCAAGAAACTTGCAAGAAGAATTAAATTAAAAAGAGAGAAATATTAAAGATTTTTTTTTTAAGATTTTATTTATTTAGTTATTTGACAGAGATCACAGACAGGCAGGTAGAGAGAGAGAGAGGAAGGGAAGTAGGCTTCCCGACTGAGCAGAGAGCCCAATGCGGGGCTCAATCCCAGGACCCCGGGATCATGACCTGAGCCAAAGGCAGAGGCTTTAACCCACTGAGCCACTCAGGCACCCCCTAAAGATTTCTTTATTTAAATTTTGTTTATTTCCAGTAGGTTTAAGGTGGATTAGGTAGAATATAAGATTATGTGAAGTGAAATGGAAGGGAGCAAGGAGAGAAAACCAAGGGTAGGGATTTAAGATGGAACAAGGTATGAGGCAGATACAGAAATGCATCGTATAAAGACATTGCTTTAAGGAGGCCACAAATTGGTTTCTAGGATGATTTTTCCAGAAGCTTTATGATCTTGGTAGATCATGGTGAGGGTGGGTTATCCAGGTTAAGCAAATCCAGGTTAAGCAAAACATACTTATTGCAAAATTTTCCAGAGCTATTATGTGTTAATATATATTGTGAAAGATGAATAGAAGAGTATATAATGTAAACTGCTCCCCAACTTTTTTGACCTTAGAACCCTTCTTTTACAGAACATCTTTAGGAACTAATGTTCTCTGAAACATTTTGAGTGATGCTGTCTAGGCAGTTTAATACAACGAAGGACTAGGGCTTTGTGACAGTACTTCAGTGGAAAAATACTTATTACATCATAGAAGGGACATAGACATTTTGGGTTTAGTGTTGTGTTTTTGTTTGTTTGTTTGCTTGTTCATTTGTTTTTTGCCAGAGAGAGAGAGCACAAGCAAGCAGAGTGGCAGGCAGAGGCAGAGACAGAAGCAGGCTCCTGCTAAGCAAGGAACCCAATGTGGGAACATCCCAGGACCCTGGGATCATGACCTGAGCTGAAGGCAACCGCTTAACCAACTGTGCCACCCAGGCATCCCCTGGGTTTAGTTTAGAAGGGGTGTTTTAGATGAGTAAGGCATCTGGGAATCATTTTATTTGAGAAAGTGTTGTTGGAAACAGGACATTTATTATGGAGAAGAGAAGATGAGGATTGGTTTGGGCATACTGGGAGCTGTCAGTTTTCTTGACTGTGACATGCAAGAGGGAAAAGAGTTGGCCTTTGTGGCTACATGGGTGGAAACTAGAACCATTGGGTAGAAGTCACAGGAAACCCTGCCCATTTAAGAAAATTTTCTAATTGTCATAACTGCAGAAATGGGAGGAAGCTATCTTAGAAAGTAGTGAGCTCTCTGGTGTTGCAGTTCCTGGATTGGGATACTGTGAAGATTTTTGTATAGGATTGCTGATAGCGTGAAATGTACTTTTAGATCCTGCTAGCTGAGAGGTCTGAACTTTTCCATGAAAATGTGATATGGGCCTTTTATGGTAAAGTTACAGGAGACATTCTTTCATAGAGATGCCTGATCTGTCCTTGCATATAACAGTACAGTGTGTATTTCTGGTACCTAACATGTAATAGACATCCAGTAAATATTTGCTAAGTGACCTGGGGGGGAAAGATACCTGAGGGTTAGCAGACCATCATTCTCAAGACAGGGGAAGTCTATGATGCTGCTGTGAGATCATGTTCTTGATGTCTCTGTCATTGCATTCTGACCTCATTCTCAGACTTAATAGGCAATAGATTTATCTAGTCTAAGAATAAAAGCCAAAGTAAAGAGGAAAATCACTTAAGGATTGGTTTCTACATTGAGAAACTTTGTCACAGCTCTTGGGGTTGCCGCAGTGATACTGTGCAATGATCAGCTACTTTTTGAGTATGGGCAGAAAGAGTGAAGAATCTCTAGCTCCTACAGGATAATGTTATTTGGGGTGATAGGTGCTCCCTTGCAGAGATTTGTTTTCTTTTTTAAATCTCTTTCTACCTTATCTCTCTGCAAATGTTATCCTTGCTTTATTCTGTATATTTAATGAATATACAGAATTGAGTTGCAAACATTCTTTGCCATGGGTCCTCTCACCTACCCAAATGGGTGCTTACATCATTGTGAGAATTTCGTAAATGTGAGAACTTGGTTTTATAAAAAGAATTATTTCCTAATAAAATTACTTTTCTTAAGGGTAAGTTCTATTTGTCTACTTAAAACGAGTAAGGGTAGTATGCATCACATGACATTTGGTATTGAAGGATAGTGTCCCATAGCTATCTAGAATTTGAGGAGAAGTTTAATGGAAATTATACACCCCTCGTGTGTCGTATATTCTGCCTGGTATTTGGGTAACTGGGGATGCAGTTTGTTAATGGTAATTAAAAATTCCATGTCTATTATATATTGATTTTTCTTTGGGAAGGCTGTTTTTTAGTTTGTTTTGTTTTTTAAGAGTCATTTCACCTCCCCAACCTTTTTCGTCAACTTTGTGGTGTTCAAAAATAAAAGGTTCGAAGAAGGTGAACTTACATTGAATTTATACTTGTTTCTTTTTTTTGGAGGGGGGCTACATGAATTCTTTTCATTCTTCTACAATGCTTTCACTGACTAATCCAAATCAAAGCAGTCTTTTTCTTTCCATGTATTTGTCTTGTTTGCCCTAGTCATTTGATTTTACCCAAGAATACAAAGCTATATGTGTGTTTATTTTATTCTCGTCCATTGTAATTTAAACTTGGGAGTGGGATCCAAAATAATTTTTGTCCTCTGTGGAATCCTGACAAAGGAGCAATAGTCTAGTCCAACCTGCTTATTCTGTAGGTGGAAAACTCAGTAATTTTTTGCTTGTTTTAATGCGCATTTAGTATTCACATGCCTACTTTCATTGTATAAATATAATAAACCTTGGAGTTAGGGCTCTAATTTATTTTGAAACTGACTAAGAGTCTCAGAATCAAGAACTTTTAGGAAACAACAACAATAACATTTCTACTGTCCTTCGTAGTTTATGGAGCTCTTTTACATGTATTATTTCATTATATCCTCAGAATTCCTGTGAGGCAGAGAGGTAATTTTATCATTGTCATTTTAGAAATAATGGCACTAAAACCTAAAGGCTCAACTTGTGAAGAATTGCTAGAGCTGGGGCTGTAACCTAAGACATTGAACTCCAGATGTTATATGTGTCCTATTAAATCATCCTGTTCCTAGATCATTTATCCATTCTTATTGTTGGTGGACAGGATTTCTTTCCAGCAATTCAGCCATCCAGTAAATGTTGACTGGATGCTCAGGTTGTAATACAGAACACATTTTCAGGTGTACTGGGGAAAATAAGACTCCTACAGTATTTTGCTCTTATTATACACAAACATGCCTCTACTTACACAAATGCATACCTATATATTATAGCAATTATCACATTAAATTGTAATTTGTCTTTTTACATGTCTGTCTCTCCAGCCAGATTATGTGCTTCTTGAGCATCCTCTGATTATTCTGTAAGCTCCTTTATATCCTCAGTGCCAATATAGACTCCTGCTTATAGGTGCCTAGTTTGTTGAATCAGTGTATAGGAGTGAATGAGTGAGTGAATACAGACATGAAAGATATTATGCCCTCTGGGGGCTTACAGTCTTCTTGGGGAGATAAAGCATGAAGTTTACAGTAAATACAAAGATTTTGGTTTTTTTTTTTTTTAAGAGAAACTTTGTTTATAGGGTTTTTTTTTTTTAACTAATATAAAACAGATTCCCAGCCTGTAGTTCATGTAATTGCTTCCCGGCGTCAGGATTGGTCAGAACATGAGATTGCAATGGAGACTAGTCCCACCATAATTTATCAGGATGTATCCAGTGAATCACAATCAGCTACTTCAACAATCAAAGCTCTATTAGAACTCCAACAGACAACAGGTATGAATTCACATGCTCGATTGAATGAAGCATGTTTTCTCTAGAGATGGGTTGTGCTAAAATACTACCACTGTTATATTTTCTTTGTTATTATTTGAGCACATTTCCCCCCTCTGGACTGGTCTATAGTCATTGCTGCAATCTGTTTGCTTGTCAGTTCAGTAAGAATACTTAATTCAGTTCAGTAAGAATACTGCCCAGGAATACTGAAGGATAGGCTAGTCAGGGAGAAAAAAAGGGCAGAACTCTTTCATTTCTGTCTCCTGCTTAAAAGGGCAGTCCTTGTAGCCTCTTGTCACCAGAAGTCAGTAGTTTCTATCATTTCTTAGCACAAGGGTAGATTCAGTATAGCTGTTAGTTCTATGTAAGAATAATAGTAGGAAGCAGATTGAAGAGCCCCTGCCATCCTCCTCAATACAGGTTGGGCAGTTTTGTGGACATAAAACACCATTAATAGACCTTGCTAGCATTCTAATTGGTTTTATCTTTCTAGTTCATTGTATAATTTAACCACTTGAGCTTCCATGCAAAGCCATCCTTATTTAACAAGATCCTATCAGTATTTCTGGTTATTTAAATATCTTCAATAAACTCCAGGCAAAACCTCTATCAGTTATACTGACTTACCTGTTACAGTAAGTCAAAGATTATTAGGTTACTAAAGGGACCTTAGCAATGATCTCATCCAACCTTCATTTTATGCGTAAATAAACTGAGATCCAAACATGTTACCTAGTAGGCTAGTGGCAGAGCGAGACTCCATGTCTTTTGATTCCTAATTCAGTATCTACTCTACTTTTGGGGTGACTGTGATATTATTTTGGTTTTGTTTTGCTTTCTTTGTTTAAATGATTAGCTTGATTTTGTCACATTAAACTTCATGGGAATGATCTGAATGATCATTCAGTGGACTTAGTTACTGGTAACTATTTGCCATAACACCCACTTTACACTAGCCAAAGAATACTAGCATTTAGTATCTTTGTTTAATCTTTCTATTGGTGTTATTTTTGGCCTTAGGTACTTCTTCAGCTTCTTGTCTTTGACATACTCAGCCATTTGCATTAATGTCTTGTAAGGGTAGAAACCGAATGAGTAGATTTTATAGAAAAAGTGTTAAGATAGAAAGTAAATTTATTCATGGAACCCATTCTTTTTTTTTTTTTTTTTTTTTTTTTAAGATTTTTTTTATTTATTTATTTGACAGAGATCACAAGCAGGCAGAGAGGCAGACAGACAGAGAGGAGGAAGCAGGCTCCCCGCTGAGCAGAGAGCCCGATGCGGGACTTGATCCCAGGACTCTGAGATCATGACCTGAGCTGAAGGCAGCGGCTTAACCCACTGAGCCACCCAGGCGCCCCCATGGAACCCATTCTTGTTTCCAGGCCATTCCATAAAACATTTTTGTAGGAACAGAGAAACACTGAAAATTTTTATTCTTTAAGAGTCGTTGAAGACTTAGTAAATTTCTTTGAAGATTATCATGAATTTTTAATAGATCAGATTAAACCGGTCATTGTATTGTGCTATTCTGGGTAGGTCTGCCCTAGAGCAAATCATGGTGTATACTGCTTATTCACCCTTTGTTTTCAGGTTGGTGAATTCAAGAAAACCAGGGACTACCTTGAAGAAGGGTAAAGGAAATGTTCTAAGAGAACTGTGTATAAGAGACACAGATTATTTGGCCTAGTCATAGTAGGGTGGAATTTTAGTCTGAATGCATATGAGTTCTTGCCAGGCTGCTGGGTATGGCTGTACAAGTTGTGCATTCTACAACCATACATAGCAGTCTGCTTTTTTTCTTTTCAATTCACTATTTCCTTAGTCACTGCCAGTATAGCACCCCAGAGGTCTGGTTCATATTCCCATGGACAACTCTGGTTTTGATACTTGTTTGTAATAAAAGTTAACTTTTCCCCTGACTTTTTTATGCAGTAAAGGAAAAATTGGAATCTAAACCAAGACAACCCACTATTGACTTGAGTCAGATGGCAGTGCCTATTCAGATGACCCAGGAAAAGAGACATTCTCCTGAGAGTCCATCCATTGCTGTGGTAGAGTCAGAACTAGTTGCTGAATACATCACTACTGGTAGGTGTCCTTGTAAAAAGTAGTATTAAGGTAGGAGAGCTACCTTTCTGGATTTATGGGATGGTTGTTTGGGGGAGAATATAGTTTTTATATTTCTAGATATTTTCCAATTTGGTCTGAGAGTACATTCACATTGTCCTTGGGACTTACTCTATCATTAATGACAAGGGGGAAAAAAGCAATTGGTTGTTGCAAACTGCAAATAATAAAGAATTGAAGGTGGCCGTAAATGAAATCTGTGGTTATAAGGTGACAGCTGTAAAGAGGATAAAATACCTTTTATATAAGGATAGATATTCTGATGCATCTGAATTTTCTAGTTTGGGGTGAGGGGATGTGGGTCAAGGGAGAAAGAAGGTATAAAACCCAATGCTTTTTTAGCATAAAGAAAAAAATAGAGACCTTGAAATCCATGTAAATACTTAGGAGTTCTGGTGGAAAGCAAATTAGGTATTTCTTTAAAATGTGCTCTGGCCATAAAACACTAATGAGATTTTTAGATAGCATAGATAGAAAAGTGGAGCAGGAAGGATCATAGATTCTTTCTCTCATATTCTGGTGAGACCATTCCTAGAATACTGCTTTCTGGTTTGGACACTTCATTACCTAGAGATTTGAAATAGTTCAGAGGATAGTAATGTGAATAATTAGGGGTTGGGAGAAATGACTTATGAAGCAGTATGTCAAGAACACCTGTCTTAAGTTTTCTTAAGCAGTGATCAAAGGAGAATGTAAAGTTAAAAATATTTAAAGGATGTCAAAAATACTAAAGTGGAAAAGGAATTCTTTGGTATCATTTTTAAGAGATATTTTTAAAGATTAATGGGTTATGGTGAGTGCTCTGATTTGTGTAAGTCTGATGAATCACAGACCTGTACCCCTGAAACAAATAATACATTATACGTTAATTTTTAAAAAAGATTAATGAGTTAAAATTGCCAGAAGGGAGAATCCAGTTAAAGACTATGGAAAGCCATCTAGCATCTTTCTTTAGAGATATTTAGCAGAAAGCTAAATAAAGTAGAGGGCAGTATGTTGGGAATATGAGTATTAACCTCTGGGGATAGACTAGATTATCAGATGGTACATGGAGGAAAAGACCTATGATTTCTTCCCTTACTTATCCTTTTCAGAACGCACTGATGAGGGGACAGAGGTTGCTTTTCCCCTTCTAGGTAAGTGGTGTGCATCCATTTGTAGTATAACTGAAGGTAAAAGATTATTGTTTGGGGGGGAACCACTTAAATGGATGCGCTCTACTCTGATCTGGTAGAGGAAAGGTAAGCTCCACTCAGTAAAAAGGAGACTTTCTTTTTGCAGGATAGTGAGATTCTCAGAAATGAGCAGTTTGACATTGAAAAAAATAAGAGCTATTTAAAGAAATAAGTGACTGTTTTATGCTGTTGATATCGCCCAGTTAAGGTCACTTTCAGCTGTTTTCCATATGTTCACTCTCTGACTTCCTTCCATAATCTCCTCCCCATCGTATCCTCAGCCACAGTAAGCATTTTCTTTGACTTCAGATCCAGGTTCCTGGCCCTGATGTCTTGTATTATCCTATAATAGGCATTAGTTTTCTCTGACTTTCCTGCACACTGGGGAATTACTATGAAGGGGTTTATAGATCTTGAATGAGGATTATTCTTAAATGATTTTAGTTGATCTTCTATTAAATCCATTTCCTTTCTTAATAAAAAACTTAATGTTATAATCATGAAGATTATTATGGGCAGCAGAAATGTTCCATATTAATCTGATAATTTCATAAGAGATTATTATATTTCAGATGTCACTCATTTCTGATGATGCTTCTGTCAGTTAAAAAACTTAATTTGTTTAATTTAATTTTTTTTTAAAGATTTTATTTATTTATTTGACAGAGAGAGATCACAAGTAGGCAGAGAGGCAGGCAGAGAGAGAGGAAGGGAAGCAGGCTCCCTGCTGAGCAGAGAGCCCGATGCGGGACTCGATCCCAGCACCCTGAGATCATGACCTGAGCCGAAGGCAGCGGCTTAACCCACTGAGCCACCCAGGCGCCTAATTTGTTTAATTTTAATACTAGTATGATTTATTTTTTCCCCTTACTCACATTATAAATGATTTCAGTAGTAGTTCTAATATCACTTTTTTTCAGTTTGAGTTATTTGAGCATTAGAATCGTGGGTTATTCAGAGAATTTTGATATTCTCAAAATCCTTACCTAATCTTACAGATTTGTTTTACTCTGTTCTTGATTCAAAAAGTTCATTTCCCAATAACCATAAGCATTTTTAAGGCTTTGTAGAATAAGAAGTGGTGGATGTTTTACTGTTTAAAAAGTTGAAGTTGAAACTGGTAAGAGATAGTTTGGCATCAGTGTAGACCTTGTTTTACATCTGTTACATGGATATAAATGCCTACCTTATTCCTTTGGACTTATGTAGTGAGAGAATAAGAAATGGAGTTGTTTTCCTGTTACACTATATTCTCACCCATTTATGTCAGATGAACAAAATTTGTGATTTTTTCTATTCCTATGTTTACTTTTAAGACTTAACGATTTAAGGATCATTTTCAATCTGTTACTTCATTTGATCCTCTTCTAGGTAGAAGAAATTTTTTTATTTTCCTATTTAAAAAAAACAAAAATAAAACCTGTAAGTTTAGAGACTAATAGAATTTAATGACCTGTTCAAATTCACATAGCTGGGGTTGGTGGCAGAGTGGGACAGAATCCAGGTGTGACTCTTGGTCCAGTTCTTTTTGCAGTATCATCTTGGCCTCTTACATCCTTAGGAACTATAAGGCTGCAAGGCAGTGTCACTTCATGTAAAAGATTGAATGCTTCTGGGTTTTATATTGCATTAAGAACTGAGACCAATAAATTAAAGTGTTATCTTAGTAAATTTAGTATTATCTTCATATCCTTAAAGACAATAGCCTGGATTTGATTGCAGAAATTTATTGTTGTTTTGTTACCTTAAAGGGGTGAAGGTTGTTGGAGAAATTAAGTACAGCTCACAAGAGGCTGTAACTTTACGGGGTTTGTTCCTCCTTTGTGATAATAGTTTTCACGGTGCTTCCGCATTTCTCATCTCATCCTTATAATGGCTCTGTTATTCCCATTTTACAGATGAGAACACAGAGTCTCAGAGAAGATAAGTGACTTTCTCAGAGTCACACATCTCATAGATGGGCAGACTCTGGTCTTCTGCCTCCTAGTTCACAGTACCACACATTCTCTCTGTGATGCAATCTCACAGACATTTGTTTAAAATGACTACTGGTTACAGATGCTGTGGTGATTTCTGGAGAAATATCATCACCTCCTCTATTTTCAGTCAGCCATCGCTCCCAGCCCCAACAGCCCTCCCAGCCCCAGCGGACCCTGCTCCAGCATGTGGCTCAGTCACAGACTGCAACACAGACTTCAGTGGTGGTGAAGTCCATCCCGGCATCTTCCCCTGGAGCAATCACCCACATTATGCAGCAGGTTGTATCTCTTCTTTCTCTTCTTACCTTCTGTTACTGCCTCCTTCCTGAAATAAGGTTCAGTTTCATTGATTATAGGAGAAGAAATAACTGAATTGAAGAGCAGTTCTTTCCTCTGTGAGGACTGAGTAGAGAAAATGAATTGAGAGTCTTAAAACACTGGAAAGTAATTAAGAAACAGTATTCATGGATCTTCTGTAAAATTGGAACATTTGAAAAGGGTGGGATTATCTAGATGAATCTGTGACTTCAGAATTGGTCACTCTGTATACATCGTTACGAAAGCATTTATCACTGAGGTGAGATTTTTAAATGAAATAGAAGTTAGCTTGTTTAGCTGTTTGTTGCTAGGTGTTTTGGTTTTAAAATGAATTCTCATAGGAAACATTATTTATAAGTACGTATAAATATCTCACTTCTTTTACTATATGTGACCAATTGAGGAAGAGACTTAATGGGGGAGGAGAATGAGTTAATACAAAACAGGAAATCTGGTATCAAGGGTAACAGGGAAAAAGAATATGTTGATAAGCTGATTTTGTGTCAGATACTGTGCTTTGAGCTTTAAAATACATTAATTTGTTTAATTCCCACTATGATCCTGCAAGGTAGGTGTATTATCCCTCTTACAAATGAGGAAACTCATGCTTACAGAAGTTAAGTAACTTATTCTGGGTAGCAGAGCCAGGGTTTAAACCCAAAGCATCCTGCCTCTATACAAAGTGATATCATAGATGCCAGATTTAAGTGTGACTTCTGCTTAGTTGTCACATAAAGCACCATCATTTGACTGGTAGCAGTTGATCCTAATTGTAAGCAAACTAACCTGAATGACAATAAATTGTTGCATTAAAAACCTGTATGTGTAAGGTCATTATGAGATAGAGGAGGGTTTCAAATGAATCTCAAAGTTTTTAAAGTTTAGAATAAAGGAATAGCATGACAAAGAAGCAGGAAGAATAGGGTTGGGGTGAATGTTGTGTCACTGAGGAAAGCCAGGTGGCCAGAGGTTTAGCTGAGTATCCGATCTCAGCCTGGTTGCTGGCAGGTTCTGACATTGAGCTTTCTCAAGACCCCCAGAGAGGTCAAACAGGCTGGCCCTAACTATGTCCCTCAAGATCGATGCTTCCTCCCATCACTGTTATAACTGACACAGAACAATCTCCCTTTCCACGGACAGGAGTGCTCTCCATCCCCTCCCTGGTCTCTTCCCCTCCTGGCAGCCCAGTCTCTGGGAAACTGTTGCCCAATGGACCCAGATGACCAAAGTGGGGAGGACGACTAGTGCAGAGGGTTATTCACACAGGCCTTGGTGAAGCCTGAGGACCCATTTCCACTCTGAGCAGAGAGGCCCTCTTTGGGGACCCGGATGGGCATGTCCCTCAGACAGTGACTCTTCCCTTCTGGACAGGGTTGGACATACACACGGCCAACGTGGGCTTCTCTGAACCTTGGCTTTTCTCTGGACACCTCATTCCTGGGTTGCTGCATTCTTTTCTTGCTTGGGTCAGTATCTCTGATGACCAGGCAAGAGAGCTGTGTCCTGAGCCAGAGAACTTCTCCTTTTCTGTGTTGGTCTGTGCTTGCAGGGCAAACTTACTCCTCCTACCTATACATTCTGGGCTCTCAAGGACTTCTCTTAAAGAAGTGAGTAGATCAGTTTTTGCAGTCCTTAATGTCTAAGAGTTGAAATTACAAGAGTCTCAATCTAAAGACCCCCCTTTAGGTTTAGAAAACTTGAGTTTCTTGGTCTTTTTAGGGCCTTCTGAAAATTTTTGAATGAATCTCATAACCAAGTCTCTTCAGTTTGAGGAAAATGTAGCAATGTAGGTGTTTTTCTTATTTCATTCTTACTTTGTGCCTTTTTTACTTAGGCATTAAGCAGTCACACTGCTTTTACCAAACACAGCGAGGAACTTGGAACTGAGGAGGGCGAGGTTGAAGAGATGGACACTTTAGACCCTCAGACAGGTCTGTTTTACCGATCTGCTCTGACTCAGTCGCAGTCAGCTAAGCAGCAGAAACTTAGCCAGCCCCAGCTGGAACAGACTCAGCTGCAAGTGAAAACTCTGCAGTGCTTCCAGACTAAACAGAAGCAGACCATCCACCTGCAGGCAGACCAGCTCCAGCACAAACTCCCGCAAATGCCCCAGCTTTCCATCAGGCACCAAAAGCTCACCCCTCTCCAGCAAGAACAAGCACAGCCCAAGCCAGATGTACAGCACACACAGCATCCCATGGTGGCCAAAGACAGGCAGCTTCCTACCTTAATGGCACAGCCCCCGCAGACTGTAGTACAGGTGCTCGCAGTGAAAACCACGCAGCAGCTCCCTAAACTGCAGCAGGCTCCGAACCAACCAAAAATCTACGTGCAACCCCAAACCCCCCAGAGCCAAATGCCGCTCCCAGCTGCATCAGAGAAACAGCCGGCAAGCCAGGTAACGGAATATTGGTAGCATGCAAAGCTAAACTTCTCTGTTCACGGAAAAAATAAGAACATCATGACCCTGTCGTGATTAGCAGTGCTTTCTCCTGGCAAGAGGAAACTCAAAAGCCTCATTTATGCTGGTATTACTTTACCCCATCAGAAGGTTGATATTAGGGAAGAAATGTATGCATTAATAATAGGAAGAAAAAAAAAAGCATAGCATGCAGAACTTGATTTTCCAGACAGTTAATGAAATCACTTCAGCATTGGTCAGCAGTGCATGGAAGCAAGATCCCTAAATTATTTGTATTTTTTAGGTATAAAATATTTTTTTTCCTTGCCTGTAAACTCTTATATCTGTGGCAGTAATGCTAAGTAAACTACAGTCTTTTAAGAAGCTTCATTGAACATCTTCCTTTGTAGTTTACATCATTATCATCTAGTTAATAAATTTACCTTCTAGCTTTATCTTCTAGATTATAGAGGAATTATCTGGATAATCAAAAGAAAAATTCTATTAAGGAAAACCAGTGGCTTTAGAGCGATGTATATGTGTGTATGTGTGTATTATAAATACGTATATAGAGAATATATTTGTATAGGTGTATTTTGAAGCAAAAAATTGAAAATCCTACTTTTTATTTTTAAAAACTGAAGAAAATGCAAATAATTTGAGAACGGGTTGAAGGTATACCGTGTGGGGATATAAATCACAAAGGAAAACAAGGCTGCTGTGACTTTTTTTTTTCCTTTATTTTTTTCCTTAATGGCTGGCTAGACAAAGGTTCTTTTTACCCCTCCTCATTCCCTAGGTTTCTTAAAAATAACCATATACTTTCCCATCCAGCCCTCTTTTAAAACACCAAGCTTCATTCAGAATGTCTTCCTAGTATACCGCACGAATGTTTCTTTTGCCATATTATCTGGGGTGTTGGATAGGTTTTCTCAAAGAGATGTAGCTGTAACACACACAACCCCAATTTGTTTTCAGGTGGAGCAGCCAATTATAACCCAAGGATCCTCTGTTACAAAGATAACTTTTGAGGGGCGCCAGCCTCCCACAGTTACAAAGATAACTGGTGGCAGTTCTGTGCCTAAGCTGACATCACCAGTTACAAGCATATCTCCCATTCAGGCCTCTGAGAAGACAGCAGTGTCAGACATTTTGAAAATGTCTTTGATGGAAGCTCAGATTGATACAAATGTAGAGCATATGGTAGTGGATCCCCCAAAGAAGGTTCTTGCCACTGGTATGCTCACTGGTGAAGCAGGATCATTACCATCCACCCATGTGGTGGTGGCAGGGATGGCGAATTCCACTCCCCAGCAACAGAAATGTAGAGAGTCCTGTTCAAGTCCATCTGCTGTTGGCCCTCCCTTAACGACAAGGAAAATCGATGCACCAGGAGTGCCTACGACAGGCCAGTTCATGCGTATTCAGAATGTAGGCCAAAAGAAAGCTGAAGAGAGCCCAGCAGAAATTATCATCCAGGTAAGAATTGGAAGGAACATGAGAAGTATTGGGCATCTTGGGGGTTGTGGGTTTGCTGTGATTGGGGCTATCACAGGAAGAGTCATGCCAAGATGGCAAAAGATATAGCAGTTATTTTTGAGATGGCATTTGAAAAATTGGGGTTTAATACCTATTATAAATATATAAATTTTTATTTTCTGGAAGAGAATTCTAGAAAATTGGTGGATGTTATCACACCCCCTCTTAGAGGTAGTCAAGGGCCCTGAGCCCATATGTCAGCTTGACAGTCTTGACAGTCTTGTCTTATATCTTGTAGATATAAGACATGCTTGCCAGGGTTAACTCAGTAAGTCAACCCAGAAAATCAGCAACTTGATGGGGTCAGTCTCCCTGGTCTTTGCTCAAAAACTCCTGGGATATAACTGGATTGCACTTTTATTTCAAGTCAATTTCAGGGACCCTTTCCTTGGAAATACACAGCTCTTTATCTTGATCTAAGTTTATGGTTTTTAGGACAGTTAAACCTTAATTAACTGCAATGTCTGCAGAAACATGTTGTAAGAAAATGTTTCTACATAATTTAATTTGGGATTAACCATAAAGCTTTGCTTTTTATTTCAATAATTGTTGAAAAATCTTGTTATGTTTACTGTCCTGCCTTGGTAAGTACAGGCAAGTGAACATAATGAATTATTCATTGGCAGTAGATCTTCTGTGCTTCACATTCCCTTCATTTTGAAACTCATCTGTCATCATGCATAATAGATCAAGACTAAAGAATTACTGAGTCCAGACTAGCCTTTAGAAGTTGTGTTTTACTTCCCTTTCTCCTTGCAGGGTTTCAGATTGTTTTCTTGTCACTTTTCATTTTTTTGGCTACACTTGTAAGAAAGTGTAAGAAAGCTTGGAAGGTTATCAGCACAGCACATTTTATTTAATGGAGAATTTGGATTCATTGCAATGTGGATAATCTAGGATTTACCATAGATTCATTGTTGTGTGGCTTGAAAGTTTCTATGGTAAACTTTCCCTTTTCCATGATGCCAGGCTATAAGAGAATACAAATTGACCAATATTATATTTATTAATATAAATAAGTATGGGGAAAATGCTTAAAGGCAAATAGAACTGGCCATTGAATTATTAAATGATTTCTTCCTCTATAAAAATAGTTGTTAGCGTATTAAGTCATTCTTGACAGGGGGAGTCATTGGTGTGTCGCTCCCCCCACCCCACCCCCTGAAAATGTGGGAAAAGACTTCAAGTTTCTAGCTTTGCCACTCATTGTGTGACTTTAGGCAGGGCTCTTTTACCCCACTCTGCGTTAGTTTCCTCATCAGTAAAAATGGAAATAAGGAGTGCCTATCTTACATGATAAATGGGAAGATTGTACAAAATTTAGATGAAGCACCTAGCATAGTACCTGGCTCTTGGTGATTGCCCAATAAATGGTAGCTGTTAACTATTTTACTAAAATTTATTGTGGCTCCTAAGAGTTTAAATTGGTATGCCAACTATATTGGAAATAATTTGGGATAGCTTATTTGGAAATTATTTTCTGTATTTTATGAACAGGGCTGAAAATTGCTTTGTGTATCAAGGATAGTATCTAATGAATCGGCTCTCTACAGAACATACAACTAACTTTCAGTGTATATATACCATGTGCTAGGTGGCCACATCAGAGGGAAGGACAGTGTGGTGGTTAGGAACCAAACTTTTGGAGTCAGAAACACCTGGGTTTGAGTCTCAGCTGTACTCCTTCTTACCAGCATTGTAGTTTGGAGCAACAGAGTTCACCTCTGTACCTCCATTTCATTCCCTGTGAAATGAAGATCATAACAGTTGCTCACAAGGTTGTTTCGAGGATTTCATGGGAAGCTGTATGGAATATAGCTAGTTAAGTGTGTGATACAAAGGAACAGCTCCTGTTACTATAATCATCAGGAATATATTGTTGGGATATTTTCAGATCTTCTAGTTACACTTAGCTTTGACTGGAAGTATTGATTTTATGGATTCAGTAAAATAGTGTGGGGATGAATGAAAGAAGTCTACAGAAGTGCTTTGATTCCTTGAAGAATGTTTTATAAGAATTCAACATGTTTAATAATAAATACTTTGAATGAAAAGCATTGTTCTTTGTAGACAACTGTATTTCATTCATTTGTTCGTTCATTCATTCATTCATTCATACCACATGTATTACTTAACCTCTGTGTTCTAGGTGCTGTGCTTGGTGCAGGCTAAAGAAGTAAACAAAACAAATATATCTTCTATTCTGAAGGATCTATATATGTGGAACTTATAGTTTTAGAGCCCTGAGATCTTTAGAGTATATCTTACTGCACGAGATTCAAGCTCAGTGAGGTGAAGTGACTTGTTCAGAGGTCCATAGCACATCTGAGCCAGAATTGAATTAGAATCCAGGTCTCCTGACCCCACCTCAGACTTCTTCACAGTGACCAGCTATATGGAACAGAATGGGGGAAAACAAGTGACAGAAGACTCCACTAATCTAGATTGAGTGCCTTGGCATCTTCCAATATTTTCTTTATAGTGTTAACATTATATTTATATCCCTCTCCCCATCAGTTCCCACCCTGGCAGTAGAAGACTGTTTTGGTCAGGTATATTTCCTGATACTCAGTTTTGCCCTGGGACTTTGAATGTTAAAGATAGGTTAATTCATTTGGCAGGTGTTTATTGAGCAACTAAGGCATGACAGGCCCTGTTCAGATCTCTCAGCATCTAGCAATGAAAAAAAGTAGTCAAGTTCTGTGCTTACATTCTCATGGAGCTTACATTCTAAGGGTGAGAAAAAAAAAATTTAACAAAAATGATAAATACAATGAAGAAAAAAAACAATGTACTAGAGGTGGGAGTGGGACCTACCCAGTGATCTGGTTTCATGGTCATAGAAGAAAAGCTTCTCAAAATGTTTTACTCTAAGCATTTGAGCTAAGATGCAGATGACAGGATGGAACCAGCCATGCAGAGATTCAGAGAAAAAGTATTCCAGAAAGAGGGGAGGAACCTAGTGCAAAGGTCCAAGGTATGAGTGTGCTTGGCATAAGCCTAGAGTTATGACAAAAAGTTTGATTTTATAGCAGTTACCATAGGAAACCGTTGTAGAACTTTAAGCAGGGGTATTATGTGAACTGATAGACCTGATAAGGATGAGAAAGAAGAACCTGACAAGGCGATATGGCCATAATATGTGTTTGTCTACTCATATTTTAAAAGACAGTTTTGTCCTCTTAGGAAAGAGAATTAGTATGTCACCCAAATAAATAACTTCCCCTTTGAACTACCAAAGGGTTACAGAGGGTTACTGAAGGGTTTAAAATATATTGTGGTGTCAGCAAATTAATCATATACCTTGCAGATAATAATGACTGAAAACTGACTGCATTTACATTTAAAATTTGCTTAATGATCAAATGATCAAGTCTCTCTCTTGATTTAGGCACAGACTTCAGCCTCCTTCACTGGACGAGGTACAGTCAGGAAGTGAAAAGATCACTTTAAGTTGTTAGAAGACTTGAGCTTGAATCCTGGCACTTTAACTTTGACCAACTGTGTGACCTTGATTAAGTCACTTACCCTCTTAGTTTCCTCATTTGTAAAATGGGAGTAACATTTTTCTTACAGTGTTGTTATGGGGATTTAGTAGAGTATCATGTGTGAAAGCACCTAGCACAGTGCCTGGCGTGTAGTAGTTGTCCAGTGTCAGTTTCCTTGTTTCCTTCCTTAGTGTTGGGGAAATCCTCCTGTTTCTTCTTTTTACCATAAAGCCTCTCTCTTGTGTCTTCTCTTCCAGGCCATTCCCCAGTATGCTATTCCTTGTCACTCCAGTTCCAACGTGGTTGTAGAGCCCAGTGGGCTTCTTGAGCTAAACAACTTCACTAGCCAGCAGTTGGATGACGATGAGACGGCAATGGAGCAAGACATAGACAGTAGCACAGAGGATGGAACCGAGCCCAGCCCCTCTCAGAGTTCTGCTGAACGGTCCTAAATTTTTGAAAACAGGCGTGCACTTTAAAACCTACTTGGTTACCAAGTGTCCAGGGAAGCCCTTGATTTTTGATGTCTAAAGATAGCACTTTGCCCATGCTTAGGCTATGGACCCCAAAATCACAGTGTTTCAACAAGAGCTGCTGCAGGAGCAGCATTTTAAAACAAGATAAAACTCACAGGGGAATGTACTTTAAAAAAAAAAAAAAGAAAGAAAAAGGAAAAAAAGGAAAGCTAAAAAAAAAGAAAAACGTGCACATCTGCAGTGACAAAAGACCCGATATCCTTTCTCTGTTGGACCACGGCTGATGGTAAAGTATGTCATGCAGTGGAAAGAGACTTTTCCTGTGAATGTTCAACTGGTTTCTGCTGAGCAAAACACCATCAGAAAAGGAGAATGTGAATAGTTTGTATTTTGAAATGGTGTGTCAGGAACAGTTTTTTAAAAACCTTGTATGTTTTTGAAAATCTCTGAAAGTGTTGAATTGGTTAAAATTTTACATTTGCTCAGTTTATAGTTTATAAAATAACTAGAAAAATACTGGCATTAAAGAATCCTTGTTAGATGGTGGAAATCAGATCCCTAACCAGTGGGAAGTGCTTTTTGGGTGGCTTGTACATTCTCATCATTTGTATGCTAATTTATTGTGTTGTTGTTCCTTTGTGCTCTAGGCAGCACACTTGCCTTCTATTTATTTAAATGTAAACATTTCAAAGCAGGCCATATTCTGACAGATTTCCTGTAAACCAGGATTTGCCTGCCTTTTCCACCTCCCACCCCTCCTGCTCCTTTAAGAAAAGAGAAAATGTTTCATTGTGAAGGAGAGGAAAAGAAACATTTTCTAGCCCAAAGGAAATGTTCAGCTATGTTCAGGAAAAATAACCCATATGATGCTATCTTAACATTGAAATTGCACATTCATATTGGACTGAGACTTTGAAGATAACTTTTACGTACTTTTGTTTAAACCCCTTTGAAATGTATAAAAATTAATTTGCAGTTCTAAATGTAATGTTTTTAAGCATTCTGCCTTTTTAGGACACAGTTTGTTTAAGCAATATGTTTGGGTCTTGTGATCACGGTCTGTCACAAGTAGAGTGAGGGGTAGGAGGGTGGGAGGGTAACGGTCAGTTTTGACAAGTTGTGGCAAAGGAAGCAATTCTTTTCATTTTTTAAAAAATGTAAATAGAAAAGTTTTTAACGGTTTTATATAGATTTCACTATAAATAAGCATTTTAAGACTGACAAATGTTGAACTGTACATACATATCTCAGCATAACTGCCCAATTTTTTGGTGCTGAAGTACTGTAAGTAGATTTCACCAACAGTCTCCTAATTTTTGCATCTATATCTAGAAAAAAAACTGTGATACTGTAGTTAATAAATTCCCACTAGAGTGACACTGAAGATTTAAACACAAGCATTTATAAGATGCACTGACCTCTGGTAGTCGCCATCATTTCTCCTGAGTGGTTAACGACTTACCCGTAGATGGGGCTGTTGGATTTTATTTTATTGTACAAATTCATGTTTAAAAGACTTTGTGATTGTTTCTAGTTAAGTAACTTTTTAACCTCTCCAGTCATAGGCTTCTTTGAAAATCTGATTACACTATGAACTCTCCCCAAAAAGACACACATGCCAATATACATGTTAGATTTTACATACAATCTTAGGGGTTTGTGGGCCCCTAAGCCTAACCATGTATTCAAGGTTAAGCCCTCTGTTATGGTCAGTCCATTACTTACAGATGTAAGTTTTTATAAAATAAAATATCTTTTAAATATTCATGGGTCAGGTAACAAGAGCAAACTTGAATAAAGTTATTATGTCTACTTCTACATATTCTGGCAGCATAGCATACCTGTGTCCCTTTTGAGAATTTAACCTTAATATGTTTTCAGCAACTGGAATGGCAGACAAAACTTCCATAAGCTACACTTTTAAAAATTAGTATGTATATATTAACAAATTATCAAGTGAGGGATTTAATTTTTTTTTTTCCTTCAAAGATACTACTTTCAAGGAGACCATGAATTCTTTTGTTTATTCAACAAATATTATTTGAACATCTACGGCGTGTTGGGTACTGTTCTAAGCACTAGGGATTCCACAGTAAACAGAAAATCCTACCCTTATGGAGTTTACAAACAGAGCTTCCTGCTGAAGAGTGGATGCCAGGGCCAAAGGAAGGAGGAAACTCAAGTTCCTCCTTAGGTTTCTTGCTTAAGTGAATGGATGGTGGTGCTGTATATGGGTCTCCAGGTATCCTTTTACTGAAAGTCTTAGCATTATTAAATGTAATTTTAAATCAGTCCTTGTGAAAGATATCCAGAGATTATGCTGCAAATATTACAGAATTCTTAGAGTCCTAACAACTGTTACAGGCAGTGGTAAGAAAAATTCATTTGGTTTGAAGTAAACTTTGTAAATGGTTTGTATTGCAGAATGCAGTTTATGCTGAACTTAGGGAACTTAAAAAAATGCTTTATTGAAATTAATTCACATGCCATACAATTCACCCATTTAAAGTGTACAGTTCAGTGGTTTTCACTGGATTTACTGAGTTGGGCAGCCATCACTACAGCCAGTTTTAGAACATTTCCATAACCCTAAAAAGAAATCCTGTACCCCTTAGCTGTTACCCCTGAAACTCACCCTGCCACTCCAGCTCTAGGCAACCACTAAACTACTTTCTGTCTTTATGGACTTGCCTATTCTGGACATTTCATATAAATGGAATCATACAATATGTGGTCTTCCGTGACTGGCTTCTTTCATTTGGCATAGTATTTTCAAAATTCTAACAGGTTTCAGTCCTTCAGTCCTTTTTATGGCTCAGTAATATTCCACCACATGGATAAACCACATGTTCTTTATCCATTCATTGGTTGATGGACATTAGGGTTTCTACTTTTGGCTTTTATGAATAATGCTGCTGTGAACATTTGTGTATAGTTTTTACATGTTTTCTGTTCTCTTTGGTACATTTCTAGGAGTGTAATTGCTAGGTCCTACAGTAACTGTTTAATGATTTGAGAAACTATCAAACTCTTGTCTACAGTGACTGCACACTGCACAGTTTACAGCAGTATAGGACAGTTTGACCTTTTCTACATCTTCACCAATGCTTGCTATATTTGTTTTTTGTTTTCATTATTTTTCAAAATTATATCCATTTTAGAGTGTGCAGTGGTACCTCATTATGGTTCTGATTGACATTTTCCTGATGGCTAATGGTAAGAATCTTTTTATCTGCTTGTTGGCCATTCACTGATCTTTGGAGAAATGTCTTTTGCCCATTTTCAAATTGAATGATTTTCTATTATTTAAATTGAGAGCTTTCGAAGTACAGGCAATAATACCACTCTTAAAAGTAACCTGTTCTCTAGTCATTAATTCATCACCCTTAAAACCTTAATCACGTTTGACTTCCTCTCTAATGTAACAAATTGCTTAACATTCTTAAAACTGTGTAGAGCTAATTGAAAACGTTTTTAAATACATTTCTTTGTGAGGTTCTCTCAATGACCTGCTTGGATGGGAGACATAGTACAAAGGAAATAGTACCCAAGTGGTCTGGATTTGAGTCCCAGGCTCCTGTGTTAATGGATCATATGAACTTGAGCAGGTCCCATTTCCTGTAATACAAAGTGTGAGTTTCTGACCCACTTGGGGTTATCGTGAAGAGTGCATGAAATAGTGCATGTAAAAATGCCAGGCACAGAGGTGCTCTATTTTTTAAATCTAATAGTTATTAACAGTCCCACTTTATAAATAGAAAACGAGGGCTCAGAGACAAATGAAGTACCAAAACACACAGATTATATGCTAATAGGCATCATGCTGATCCCCAAGTTGATACTTTCTATATGGGAGTTTATGTGTGCCACCAGACACAGAATTGGCCTTTGGAAAGACAGGGGAACTTGATGTTGGCCTGTAACATAATCTCTTTGTCTGTCTTGGGTGCCTTCACACAGAGGTGCTCACACACAGGTTTGTTTTTTGATTTGTCACAAATCCCAGATAAGAGGAAGTAGAGTGAAAAAGCACCATGTAAGCAAGACCTTTCCAAGAAGAGTGAGAAAGCAGTCTGCTGCCTCTTCTTACAGGTTTTATAAGCCTTTAAGTGAGGCCTATGACCTACATATTGAAAAAAGGATTGAAACACCATAGAATCAGATTTGTACTTGTGAGAAGTTTTGCTCTGCTTTCGTACCTCTTCCTTGCTTACACAGACTGTAACTGAAAACAGGGCACTTCAGAAAAAAAAAAAAAAAAAAAGCAAGCCTAAGTTTGAATCCTGACAAGCCATGTGGCTGGACAAGCTCGAGAGGCTTCAGTTAGCACAAGATGGAATGAATGGTTTATACTATGTCACCTAATACCCATTTTTAAATGTCCTGACTTTTTCTTTTCCTTCCAACAAATAGTTACTGGACACTTCTTATGTGCAGACGTTGGGGATATAATAGCCAGGGAAAGACACCTCTACCCTCTTGGAACTTGAGCCTTTATCTCCTTTAGGATACATGAATCAAAGATTACAGCTAAATATATTCATTGCTAAGTGCTATGGTGGAAAATAAGTAGTGCTAGGATAGTGTGTAAATATGGAGGTTGGGGAGTTGTACTCAGAAAGGGATTCTTTTTTTTTTTTTTTCCTTTTTTTTAGAGAGAGAGCACAAGTAAGCAGAGCATCAGGGAGAGGGGGAGAGAGAGAAGCAGGCTCTCTGCTGAGCAGGGAGCCTGATGTGGGGCTCGATCCCAGGACTCTGGAATCATGACCCGAGCTGAAGGCAGCCGCTTAACCAACTGAGCCACCTGGGTGCCCCCAGAAAGGGATTCTTAAAGTGATTTGAAGGAAGGGATTTAACTAGACAAGAAGGATGGGGGGTGGGGGCAGAAGGATAGCAGCTATGAAAGGCCTGTGGTAGGAAGGGCTTGGGGAGAGGGGAACTTGAGTAGGCTAATGTGACAGCAGCGCAGCAAGTGAAGGCAACAAGCGTGGGAGCAGAAAGTAGAGACAGACCTATATGTGGATCTTGCAGGTTATGATAAAGGTTTGAGGTTTTATTCTTAGAACAAGAAGTCACTGAAAAGTTTTAAGGCATTGATCCTGGCAAAATGAATTAATATATGTACACACTACTTGGAGTTAAGTTCATTAGTACAGAAAAATATATTTAACTTTTTTTTTTTTTAATGCCAGTCTCATCTCCTTATGTCTGGCATTCAAGGTTCTTAGAGCTGCAATCTACATCTGTAGATTCATAACCCATTTCACTACCCCAACCTACTGCCTGTCTCCCCCATCACACATACAGTTTATGCTCTGTAATTGACAGGCTCACTCATTTCCCAAAGCCCTGATTAGAAACCACATCCTTCACCAAGACTGCCCAGATGTGTTGCAGGGGAACTTAATCCTACCCGACTGCTGAGTTCCTCTAGCATTTGGGGAGAAATACACGTTTATGTAGCACTTACCATTGGTTCTTTACTGTGAATTAGTTGCAATTTTTACAGTATGCCTCTGGGAGAGCCCTTGAAATGCAGTATTCTAAGGAGTCATTCTAAATTCTTTTAGCTTAAGTAAGAGATGCTGAGCTTTCTGGATTTTTTTTTTTTTTTTTTTTTTGGTCTCTGATGCCCTTGAATATCAAGACTTAATATTCAAGTTTGTTAGAAAGAGTTTAGTGAGATCGTTGGTAATCTTAAGATTCACTCATTCAAGTCAGTAGCATCCTGTTTGGTTCTCCACAGGATCAACTGCTATTTCCTTGCATGGCAGTGTTCACCAGGGTCTATCATCTATGCTATCACTTTGACCTCTACCATATATGGATTAATTAATTAAATCACTGAATAAATATTGAGCAGTTATTGTTACCCAGATACTATTCTAGCCACTAGGGATATAGCAGTGAACAAAATAGTTGAAAAATAAAGCAATCTGTGTTATGTAGCTTACATTCTAAATGGGTTATAAGTGTAAATTAAAAATAAATGGTATCTTATGATAATTATAACAAGCAAAGTGGGAAAGAGGAATATGAAACTCTAGGATCTGTTGGTGTTAAATCTTAAATGAAATAGACAGGGAAGTTCTCACTGAGAAGGTAAATTGGAAAAAACCTCCAGGACATGAGGAAGTCAGCTGGACTGATGTCTGCAGAAAGAGTGTTCAACGTGAAGGGGACAGCAAGTACAAAGGCCCTGAGATCTGTGCCTGGCATATTCAAAGAAGAGCCAAAAAAAAAACCAAAAAAAAAAAAAAAACAAAACCAGATAGGGTTAGGGTCAGAGTGAATGGGGATGGAAGGAGTTATGTCTTCTCTCTTTTTTTCTTTGTCGTTACCTAAAGGGTTGTCAAGTTTGATGATCTTTTCCAAGAGCTGACTTTTGGTTTCTTTGATTCTTTTGTTTTTCTATTCTCTATTTCATTTATCTCCATTCTAATCTTTTTATTATTTTCTTGTTTTAGCTAGCTTTGGGCTTTGTTTATTTTGTTTTTCCCCCTTTTTCTAGTTCCTCAAGGTGTAATGTTAAATTATTGATTTGAGATCTTTCCTTTTTTGATGTAGGCATACACAGCTGTAAATTTCTCTCTGAGCACTGTGCTGCATTCTATAAATTTTGGTATGTTGTGGGGCTTTTTTTTTCACTCATCTCAAGGTATTTTCTAGTTCCTCTTATGATTTCTTCAATCACTGGTTGTTTAAGAGTTTGTTTAATTTCCACATATTTGTGAAATGTGCAGTTTTCCTTCTGTTACTGATTTCTACCTCTGTTCCATTGTGGATGTTCTGTCCATGATTGAAAGTGGTGTACTGAAGTCTCCAGAAGTCTCCATTATTGTGAGCTGTTTCTCCCTTCAGTTCTGTTAATATTTGGCTCATATATTTTGGAGCTCTGTTTAGTACATGTATGTTTATAATTGTTATTTCTTGGTGAATCAACCCCTTTATCAGTATATAGTTCTTCTTTATGTCTTGTAACAGTTTTTACTTAAAGTGTATTCTGTCTGATATTAGTATAGTCACCTCATCTCTTTTTTAGTTACCATTTGCATGGAATATATTTTTCTATCCTTTAACTTACAGCCTATTTATGTCTGCGTTGAAAGCCAGTCTCTTATGGACAGCATATTGGATCATTTTTAATCTAATCTGCCAGTTTTGGCTGTTGATGGGAGAGTTTAATCCATTTATTTTCAATGTAATTAGGAATAAAGAAGGATTTACTTATGCCATTTAATATTTGTTTGCCATGTCTAATACTTTTTAAAATTCCCTATTTCCCATGGCCTTCTTTTATGTTTAATTGATTTTTTTTTGTTTTGAGATGTTTTTATTTCCTTCTCATTTACTTTGTGTAAATTTTTAGTTATTTAGATATTTCCTTTGTGGTTACAAAGGGGATTACATTTAATATCCTTAAGTTATACCTAGTTTGAATTGATACCAATTTTACTTTAGTGGCATACAAAACTTTGCCCCTCTATAGCTTCATTCCCCCCTTTATGTTGTTATCATCACAAATTACATTTTTATATGTTGTGTGTCCAATAACAGATTTATAATTATTTTTATGCATTTGCCTTTTCAATTATGTAGGAAATAAAAAGTGGAATTACAAAACAAAACTGCAATAATATTGGCTCTTATATTTTCCCGTGTAGGTACCTTTACTGGAGGACATTATTTCTTCATATGGCTTCAACTTACTGTCAAGTGGCCTTTTGTTTCAATCTTTTATTTTACTTATTTATTAAACATGGGACTTGAACTCGGGATCCTGAGATCAAGACCTGAGCTGAGATCAAATGTCAGATGCTCAACTGACTGAGCCACCCAAAAGCCCTTGAAGGACTCCTTTTAGTATTTCTTTATGGGAAGATCTAGTGGTAATGAGCTCCCTGAGCTTTTGTTTATCTGAGAATGTCTAACTTTTCGCTCATTTTTGAATGACAGTTTTACTGGATATTGAATTCTTGATTGACGGGTTTTATGTTTTTTCTTTCAGCACTTCCTGCCTTCCTAGGCTTCATGGTTTCTGGTGAGAAATCGGCTGTTTACCTTACTGAGGAGACCTTGTACCTGACAAGTTGCTGCCCTCTTATTTCTTTCCAGATCTTCTTTTTGTCTTTTGACAGTTTGACTCTGACGTGTCTTAGTGTAGCTGTGTAAGTTTATCCTACTTGGAGTTCATTCAACTTCTTGAATGTGTAGATTCATGTCTTCCATCAAACTTGGTAAATTTTCAATTGTTTCTTCAAATATTCTTTCTGCCCCTTTCTCGCTTTCTCCCGTAATACATATATTGAGCCTTTTGATAGTATCCCACAGGTCTCATAGCTCCTTTTAATTTTTCTTCTTCCCCCGTTCTGTTCCTGGATAATTTTGTAACTGGATAATTTCAGTTGTCCTATCTTCAAGTTCACTCATTCTGTCTTCTGCATGCTCAAATTTTCTAGAAGTTGAACCCCCTCTAGTAAAGTTTTTTTTTTTTAATTCATTTACCAACATCTCCCCATTTCTGCAGCCCTTGGCAGCCACCATTCTACACTGTTCTGTGAGTTTGACTTTTTAAGATTTCACATATAAGTGAGATCATGCAGTATTTGTCTTCTGTTTCTAACTTATTTCACTTAGCACAATGTCCTCCATGTTCATCCATGTTGTTGCAAATGACAGGATTTTCTTTTTTAAGGTTGAACAATATTCCACTGTGTGTGTATGTATACACACACACACACATACATAAATATATGTATGTATATATACATATATATATATACACATACTGTATTTACTTCATTCATTCACTGATGGACACTTAGGTTGTCGCCATTGTGAACAATGCTGCAGTGAACAGATACTGATTTCATTTCCTGTGAATATATATCCAGAAGTGGTATTTTTGGATCACATGGTAGCTCTTAATTTTTTTGAGGAACCTCTATAGTGTTTTCCATGGAGTTTTCATTTCAATAATCATACATTTCTATCCAGAATTTACATTTCGTTCTGTTGATAATTTCTCTTTATTGAAATTCTTATTTTGTTCTCAAATCACTTTCTGTATTTCCTTTAGTTCTTCATCTTTGGCTCTTTGAACACATTTAAGACAGTTATTTTAAAGTCTTTGTATAATAAGTCCAGTGTCTGGGTTTTCGTGAGAACTGTGTCAGTCAAGTAATTTTGTTCCTTTGAATAGGTCATATTTTTCTGTTTATGGGTATACTTCGTGATTTTTTTTGTTGAAAAGCGAACATTTGAATATTGTGGTGTGGTAACTAGAAATCAAAGTCCCCCCCCCCCCCCGGATTTGCTGGGTTTTTCTTTCTTTTTTTTTTGATTGTTAAAGGCTGTAGTGGTTCATTTGTCTACTGACATCTTCCCCCACCCCAACCCGACACTATATTCTTTTCATGTGTGGTCACTGAAGTTTTTGTTCCACAGCATGTGTTCGACTAGTGTTTGACAGATTTCTTTGAACCCCGGGAGCTAAGCAAACACACACATACACACACCTCTTGGTCTTTGCAGATTGGCCTTGTGCTGTGGTCCTTCTTCAGCACTTACCCAGACTTCCACTGAGTCTAGGGACCAACCTGAAGTGAAAGCTTGAGGTCTTCTCAGTTCTTTTCTAAGCGTGTATGTGGCTTTGTAAATTCCTCTTTATTATTAAAGTGCTTTTGAATGTCCTCATTTCTCAAAGGAACTCTCCTGATCTTTTCCTCCCAGGCCTTAGGTGTTCTTTCATACCTCAACTATAATCTTTTGCCTTAGCAGTCTGCAGATGTGGCTTTGTAAATTTCTGTCTGTATGTGGCTTTGTAAATTCCTCTTTATTATAAAGTGCTTTTGAATATCCTAATTTCTCAAAGGAACTCTCCTGATCTTTTCCTCCCAGGCCTTAGGTGTTCTTTCATACCTCAACTATAATCTTTTGCCTTAGCAGTCTGCAGATTGTTTGTTGGCCTTGTTTTCAAACAATGTATTCTGCATTTCCAGCATGACCGAGTTCTGAGTTAGGTGAAACAGAAATGATTGCCTTTCTTCAGTCCTTCAAATAGCCCCGAGGCAGGTTAGAATAAATGTACACAGTAATTTGCAAATAAAGTGTCCTGTGTTCCTTTCAAAAGCAAGGACCAGTGCCTCACCCTGGCAACATGGGCATCCTTAAGGTCATTGCTGAGCCAGGGAGAGGCTAGGGTAAAGGCCAGTAGAAATGCCACAGAGTTTTCCTATAGTTTTGTTTCTGTCTCATTTTTTTAGGTGGCAAGATATACATGAGATAAAACTTAACCATTTGTAAGCATACAGTTCAGTGGCATTATGTACATTCATATTGTTCAATCATCACCACTGTTCTTTTCCAGAACTTTTTCATCATCCCAAACTGAAACTCTATAGCCATTATATGATAATTCCCCTTCCCACCTCCCCCAGCCCTTATTAAGCACCCTATACTTTCAAAGTTGCTTTTTTTTTTTTTTTTTGATTCAGCATTTGGTGTTGCTATATAAAACTTTTTGACTATTTTCCAGAGTTCTGACAAAACTGGTTTGGGTAGTTTCTGCTTGTGTTTCAGTTTCTGTGAGCTTGGAGCTATCTACTATGCCATTTTGCTGACATCACTCTCAACACTACAGTTTTGTCCTGAGTAATTTGGAAGAGTAGACTAGCCATTTACTGATAGGAAAGACTGTGGGAGGATCTAATTTTGAAGAATATCAAAGGCTCAGTTGGGGATAAATTAAATTCAAGACACCTATTAGACATCAAGTGGAGAAGTCAAGTAGGTAGGTAGAAAAGAAACGAGCTCCCAAGGGCTGATCCCTAGGTGGTCCAGCACATAGCAGTCAGGAAGATGAAGGAGAACCAAAAAAGAGACTGAGAAGGACTGGCCAGAAGGATGGAAAGTAAAGCTGGAAATTGAGTCTTGGAAACATAAGGTGTTCATCTTGGGGACAGATAAAGCTGCTAAATCAAAAAAGGTGAGGACTCTGGGAGTGAGCCATGTGAAGTCATAAGTGACCTTGGATAATGCAGTTTTGGTAGAGTTGGGGACAAAAGTAGAAGAGGTTGTGAAGAGGGAATTGCAGACTGAGAATACAGATAATTCAATGAGTTGCTGTAAAGAGCAGTGATACGGAGCAATTGCTGGAAAGGCAAATGGGGTCAAGAGGTCTGCTGTTTTTTAATTTAAGGAAATGGGATTTCTGATGAGGTTGATCCAATGGAGAGAAGAAAGTGTTTGTAATGCAGAAGACAGTCAAATCGCTGGTATACTCTTAGAATAGTGGTAGGAGCTGGGATTTGTGGAGGTTCTGGGTTCATCCATTATAACAGAAGAGAAGATATGCAGGGGCAGAAGTGGGTAGGCAGGTAGCTACATCTGTCTCCATTTTCTAATGACTCCCAGTTCCTATCTATAATTGTTATCTCTTCCCTGGGCCAAAGCCTACTGCCTTGAGACATCCCTGACTGGATTTCCTACAAATACTTTACGTTGTCCCAAATGAACTATCTTCTGATTCATGCTCCCTGCTGTGTTACTACCTGTCCATGGCACCCAATCCATGCTGAGAAGAAGAAAGGCCAGCTTTTGGGCTGGGGTGTAGGCCTCAATAAAAAGGCAGCCCCAGAGCTGGGGCTGGAAGAAGGGTGGATTTCCTCCATGGGCAAGGGAGTAAAGCGAAGTAAAACGAAGTAGGCAGAGCACTCTAAGATGGGGTGTCTGGTGACCAGATGGCAGTGTACTCAGAGCAGTCACTTGGAGGCGGTTACAGGATTTAAAGAGCTATTTATTTTGAGTTTTTCTTCCTTAGCGTTAGATTGTTGTCCTGCTGAAGAAGAACCCTGACAAGTCCTTTCGCACTGTGTCTGGCACAGGCTGTTCCCTCACACACAACGCACTGACCTCTGATTATTGACCAGTCTCCTCTTTGCATCCCCAAGGTCACCTGGCATGCTTCCCCTGACTCTTTTTCTTTGCCTCCTCATCTCTATCTCCTTTATGACTGTTCTACATCTCCTTTATGGCTCCTAATTCTTGTTCCATGGAAGTTTTGCTCTGAGAGTTGGATCGTCTTCGTGGCAATAGGAAAAAGTACCTGGTGTGTAGGAGGCACCGTCGGGTCTGTTGACTGGCCGTGTAGAAAACTCCCAGACTGGCCCCGAGGCCCTGCCCACAGGTGCGCAGATGCTTGTTAACTAAAATGCACAAGCAAATCCAGAAATAACATCCCTATTGCAGGTTGTTTTGGGATGAGGATGTTATTGTTGTGAAATGTTTGTGTATCAGTCACTTTGGACACAGAGGACAGTGCCCATCTCCGTTGTCATTTGTTCTGTCACTTCAAAGTACAGGAAAACCATGGGTGGTGATTTTAGAATCTTACTCAGAACCCTCAGGGAATGAGTCATTTTGTACTGACGACTTTTCCGGATTGCCACAGTTAAAATAAATGAAGCAACAGGACATTGTTGTTGTTGTTAATTTTAACCATTTTATTTATTTATTTTTTATTTTTTTTAAAGATTTTTTTTTTAAATTTATTTATTTGACAGAGAAAGATCACAAGTAGGCAGAGAGGCAGGCAGAGAGAGAGAGGGGGAAACAGGCTCCCCGCTGAGCGGAGAGCCCAATGCCTGACTCGATCCCAGGACCCTGAGATCACGACCTGAGCCGAAGGCAGCGGCTTAACCCACTGAGCCACCCAGGTGCCCAATTTTAACCATTTTAGATGGTAAACTTAAGAAATGCATTATCATACTTTTCTGAACATGATTCTACACATTCTTTGTTTCTTCAGAATCGTTATCATGAACATCGTTATAATTTTCCATCTCAGCTACAAGAATACAGAGCCTCGCTAAAGGAATAAGAGGAGGAGTAACTCGGGCTCGGTCTCTCCCTGGAACAGACCCATACTAGCGTCCAGAATCTGAGGTGGAGGTCTCTGATCTGCCCCAGAAACCTGAGGGCTGAGTGAGGGGAAGAAGCAGAGCTTGACCCCAATGATAGGGCCGGTGACTCTGCCTTAGTGTGCAGTTGAGCCTCCTTGAGGAACTTGTTAAAATGTAGTTCCTAGTTCAGTAGATTTGGATTCAGTTCTAGCCTGGAATCTGAAGTCTGCATTTTAAACAAGATTTCAGGCAATGTCAATGCTGCTGACCACAGACCACACTTTTAATATCAAGTCTTTATTTGACCCCCTAGAGCTTTTCTTGTGACCTTTAGTGGGTTTTATTGGGAAGCTTATCTAGCGGCTCTTTCTTTGGGGCATCTTAGAAGCACCACGTGGCCTGTGGTGCTAATAATTCCTCCATGTGCACAGTGCTCTAAGGTTTATAGAGGGGTCTCATGTTCCCTGTTTCTCTTCACATTCTCACAATAGTCCTGAGAGGTAAGTCAGCACCATTTCACCAGCTGGGAAACCAACTTGACATTGTACAGCTGAGTAATTGGCAGAACCAGGGCTCATGGCTTCATGTTTAGTGCTTTTTTCACTACTTCTTGCTGTCTCCACCATGTGTATGCTGTATCCCACACTGTGGGAATGCTGTGGGGAAAACAGTGCATGCACATGTCCCCGTGTGCCAGTATTAAAAGGCTTATCAACAGCTGTAGCACATGGGACCCATGCAGTCTCAGGTAGGACACCCAGACCGAGAGTCACATTTCCTCTCCCCTGAAATCTCCATCTTTGCATGATGACCTTGATTCTTGTGTTCAAAATGCTGGAATCCCAGCGACCATCTTAGCACGTGCAGAAATGCTGTCAGTGCCCCACTCTTTGCCCCTTTGAGCCTTTCCATTTCAGGACAGACTGGCCAGCTCCCTCTGCCAGCAATGGGCCTCTCTGCCTGAGGGCTTTCTCTGGCCATGCAGGCACTGAAGCACTGGGAAATTCATGCTGCTCAGTCAGCCAAGGATTGGTAGGAGTGGATGTAAAAATAAGCCAACTCTCTCTCCTCTTAATTCAGGGCAACTCTGGGACACTTTCTCCCCACTAAGCCCCAGTAACTATATATAAGCAAGTTATAGTGGTAACTTGCTCAATAATGTTGCCTTTATCAGCTGCCTTCCTCTCCTTGCCTGGCTACTCTAATCCTTCAGTAATGTTTCCTAGGATCGTCTTCTAAGTGACTTACAGACACCCTAATCTCAGGGTCTATTGGGGGAACCCCATTAAGACACTTCTTTTGGGATGCCTGGGTGGCTCAGTCTGTTAAGCATCTGCCTTCAGCTCAGGTCATGATCCCAGGGTCCTGGGATGGTGCCCCACGTTGGGCTCCCTGCTCGGGCCTGCCTGCTTCTCCCTCTCCCTCTACCACTCCCCCTGCTTGTTCTCTCTCTCTCTTTCTCTCAAATAAATAATATATATATTTTAAAAAGATACTTCTTTCAACCACTCTTTCTACTGATCCACTTAGATCTGGACCCACATGCCTGATTTTCCCATAGTGGTAATGGAGAAAGTATTCCAGTTCCTTAATAAGGTCACATATCCTCTACCAGGGACCTAAACTACTTCCCTCCTGTTTCTTAAGGTTTTCTCTCCTGCAATTATCCCTTTTCTCTGCGGCATCATCCCTTCATGTTTTTCTCTCCTAGATCATTCCAACCTGCAAACATGCCTCAGTATGTCCCTTGAGGCCACATGCTTCTGATTTCTGGAAATATGGAGTAACAGAAACCAAGATTTTTCTCTTTTGCTCGAAACAACAACAATCAAAATATATGAAACAATGGTTTTCAAGACACCGAACATCAAGCCTCAAAGGACAGTGATTCTTGAGAGATAGGAAACAAACGCACAAGAGAGTTTCCAGGCCCCAGCACTTGGGAGGAGAACCCAGGCAGAGCCTGACGGACTCCCTGAGTTGAGGAATACTGAACTAAGAGCCCAGAGAGACTAAGGTAGATCAAATGTGCAGGACAACGTACTGGAAAAGGGAGAGCATCACAGAGAGAGCCCTCCTCAGATCTGCAGAGGACTCGAGCATTCACCAGAGTACTGATGTTTATATGCATGTGAAGAAACTATTCAGGAGTAGGGACAGAACAACCTGGACAGATTAGAGGAAACACTAGGGGACACTCACACAGGGCCGGGAGTAATATTGACCAACCAATCTGCAAAACTTTGTATTTCCCAAGGCTTCAGGTAGAGCACTCGGAAAAGTCTCACCTCAGTAGGGAGGAGTAGCAGGCCCTAGACTAAATGCTGCTCTAATCTTACACCTCACACATCTTAAAAGAAATACCCTAAAGGGTCAAATTATTTCCAATGTCTATAACCACATCTCGGGACAAAATTCATGAAATATTTATAGAAATACAAAACTATCCAGCACTCCACAAGGTAATGTTCACTATTACTAGCATCAATAAAAATGATCAGAAATGCAAAGAAGCAGGAAAATACAACCTACAATAAGAAAAACCAAGCAATCAAACAGACCCGGGACCACCACAGATGTAGAAATAAGCAGACAAAGACATTAAAAAGTTCTAACAGCATATATGTGTTCAAATGTTAAATGGAGATGCAGAAGACATAAAAAAATCCAAATCAAACTTCTAGCGATGAAAAATTTCAATATCTGTATATGTATCGTATACATACGTATGTAGAGTAAAAGGGGTTAACAGCAGATTAGACATTTCAGAAGTGTACTTGATGACAGTAATAGAAATAATACAAATGAAACAGAAGAAACATTTTATTTTATTTAAAGATTTTATTTATTTATTTGACAGATCACAAGTAGGCAGAAAGGCAGGCAGAGAGAGGGAGGGAGAAAGCAGGTTCCTTGCTGAGCAGAGATCCAGATGTGGGGCTCGATCCCAGGACCCTGGGATCATGACGTGAGCTGAAGGCAGAGGCTTTAACCCACTGAGCCACCCAAGGCACCCCAAGAAGAAACATTTTAAAAATGAGCAGAGCATCTGTTAACTGTGAGACGACTTCAGGTGGTCTAACATGAATAATTTGGTATCCTGGGGAAATAAAAGGCGGAGGAGCCAAAAAAAAAAAAAAAAATTCTGAAAATAATGGCCAGCATTTTCCAAAATTTGATAAAAGCTATAAACTCACATATGCAAGAAGCTCAAAGAACTCCCAAGAACAGGAAGCATGGCAGTGTACACCAAGACACCTCACAGGCAGTTGCTCAAAACCGGTGAAAAGAGAGAAAAGGGAAAACCCTAAAAGAACCAGAGGTGAAAAGACACAATACAAAGGAGCAAAAATAAAGATCGTAATAGTTTCTTTTGCAAGAAACACTTTCTAGGCAAGAGAAAGGAGCAGCATCTTTAATATACTGAAAATAACTATCAACCTAGAATTTGGAACCCACTGAAAATAAGTTTTAAAAATGAAGGTGATGGTTTTGACAACACACTGTGGTTATATAGGATGTTGTCATAAAGGGAATCTGGGTGAGTGTACATGGGAACAAGAAGTGATAGATCAAATAGCAAGATGATAGATTTAAACCTAACCAGATAATCACACTAAATGTAAAAGGCATAGATCATTATATTAAATATAAAATCAAGACCCATCTATATGTTATCTCCAAGAAACACACCTCAAAATTAAAGTAAAAAATAGATTAAAAGTAAATGGATTGAAAAATATATGCCCAGAAAGAAAGAATACCAAAAAATTTGGATTGTTTATATTAATAGATAAAGTAGATTTCGGAGCAAAGAATATTGTCAGAGGTAAAGGACACCAGTTCCTAATGAGAAAGAGGTTAATTCATCAAGAGGACATAATCCTAAAATCATATGCACCTAATAACAGAATTTCTAACTGTATTGGAGAAAACTGATAGAATTGCAAGGAGAAATAGACAAATTCACATTTATGCCCAGGGTCTTCAACATTCCTTTCCTGTTAATAGAACAAACAGGAAGTAAGTAAAGGGGAATAAAAAGAAGAAAAGAAGTAAAGAAAAAACTTTCACACTAAGAAAGCCAAAAAACCCAATCCCAAACAAACAAATAAAACATTATACTAATGAAAGAAACCAGTCACAAAAGATGTATAATTTCATTCATATGAAATGTCCACAATAGGCAAATCCATAATGAAAGTAGATTGGTGGGGCGCCTGGGCGGCTCAGTGAGTTGGGCCTCTGCCTTTAGCTCAGGTCATGATCTCAGGGTCCTGGGATCGAGCCCTGCATCAGGCTCTCTGCTCAGAAGGGAGCCTGCTTCCCCCTCTCTCTCTGCCTGCCTCTCTGCCTACTTGTGATCTCTGTGTGTCAAATAAATAAAATCTTAAAAAAAAAAGAAAAGTAGATTGGTGGTTGTCTAGGGCTTGGGAATAGGAGTGGGAAGGAGTGACTACTCATGGATATGGGGGTATTTCTCTCTTTATCTCTCTCTCCCTCTCTCTTTCCCTGTCTTTCGGTGTGGTGCAAATGTTGTAAAATTGACTGTGGAGGTGACTGCCTAACTGTAAATATATATTAGATTGTGAAAATAATTTAGTTTTGCACTTGACATATGAATTTTGTGGTTTGCGAATTATAGCTCAATTCAGCTGCTACTAAAAAGTAGTTCTAAATTTTGTAAATATCTCCTGGGTTAAGTATCAAACAAACACCTGCTGGCTTCTCATTGCCCTTATCATAACACTCCAGTCCCATTCCTGGTGTGACTGATCCTTGCCCGCCTCTCCAACCTCATCTTCCTCCGTTCTCTTCATTCACCATGTTTTAGCCACAGTGTCCTTCTCTCTGCCCCTGGACATGGCAAGCTGATTCCTGTCTCAGGACCTTTACACTTACTGGCTTTTCCCCCAACTCTTAGAAGGCTAAAGAGCTAGCCTAGAAGGCTTTTCTCCCAACTCTTCAAACAAACCTGCTTCCTTTTCATCAGTTGTGTTTCATCTCAAGTATCACCTCAGAGAGGTCTTCCCAGATTATCCTGGAAAAAGCCTACTTCTTATTTCACATTACTCTATTTTACCTATTTCGCTGAACTTGGTACCTGAAACCACCTTTTGTTTATTGACGTATGTGTTTCTTGTACTAGAATGTAGTGTGAGCTCATTGAGGAAAAGATTTCTTGTCTTACTACCTGCTGTATCCAGTGTTCATGGAGTAATGGCTGGGACACAGTTGTTGACAGGATAAGAGCTATCTGGGCCAGAGAGAATTGCCAGAAGTCTGCGCTGGTGGTAAAAATAGTGGCACTAGGAAGCAAGGCATGAAAGTTCGCAAAAGTGGATGAAGGTTGTGCCTAAATGACACCAACATTGCCTCTAGGAGTGGTGTGGCTGGAAGGAGACAGATCGATGGCTTTCTGGAGGTTAGCAGGCTAAAGTGTCTGGAAGGAGGCTAGTACTGTAGGAATAGATATTTCTATACTCTTCAATAATTTTTTGGTTTAGAAACACATGCAGAAGAGTGTACAAAGCATATACACACAGTTTAAAGAATAACTATAAAATCAAATATTCATGTAACTACTCTCCAGTAGCCGCACAAGTCTGTGTGACCTTTCTTGTTCACATTCCTCCTCTCTTCTCAAAAGAAAACCACTCTTCTGATTTTTGTTACAGTCATATTTTGTTATAGTCCTGGAGGTGGCTTTCCACAGTCTTTCAGGCCTCCTGAAGTATTTCTTATAAGTATCTGGTAGAGGTCCATGGGAAGGAGCCTCGAAATATGTTAAAATCCTCCTTGAGTCTGGGGCTTGATGCTAGCTATGTCATGCTAGCTAACACTTGGCCATGAGCAGTTATGAAACTTATAGCTGTTGTCTGCTTATCTGCCTGTATAGGGGCCGTATAATGTCTCGCTCTGTCTCAGGTGAGCTGGTCCCTGGTTTCATCTCTCCTTGGAGGTGCCTGTCCCTCCGGACAAGTCCGAGTACTTTGTTGTCCTCTGACCTCAGATCTGTGATGAGTTCAAGAAAAGTTCTGATTTGTAGTTTATCGTGTGTGTGTGTGAGAGAGAGAGAGAGTGAGAGAGAGAGAGCGAGCGCAAGAGGGGATGAGAGCCAGTCTCCAGCTCACTACATCTTGGACAGTAGTGAAACCTCCCTCCTGTATTCTTAGTAAACAGGCTTCATTTCTTTCACCGAGTCCTTCGCCCTCCCCGCTGCCCTCTGATCTGGCTCTTTGCTGGCTGCATTCCAGCTCCATTTCCATTCCCAAAGTAAAAGACCCTATCTGGTGCTGCAAGACCCCCCTGCCAGGGCAAGGATGGGAAGGAACTGGAGGGAAAAGGCAGAGACTTGTCAGTGGGCAGGGTTTAGGGGCAGCCCTTGATATTCCTGTGTCAGTCTTGTTTGGCCTGCCGCAGCTTTAAATAATACTAATAACAAATAACAAATTTTTTGGTTTAGAAACACATGCAGAAGAGTGTACAAAACATATACACACAGTTTAAAGAATAACTATAAAATCAAATATTCATGTAACTATATATATATAATATATATTTATACTTTGTTATAAAGTATAAATAATAAAATAATAAAATATTAATAACAAAGAAATAGTAATTTCCCATCCTGCCAACGGGAGCCCGGGGAGGGACCCTGCAGTTTCCCACTTTATTTTCCCTATTGCTGGATAAGAGGCCAAGTTGAGGAGGAAGGAGGAGGAAGCGAGGAGGAAGAAAGGTGGATAGTTTGGGGTTGAAGTTTTCACAGCGTTTGAGGAGAGATAAGTCGAACCAGGCAGAGGATAGACATGAGCAGAAGAGTGCATCCTGAGAGCCTTGCACCGTCTTTAGATTCATTTTCTCTTTGCAGGAATCGAGGAAACAAGTGACTTATTTTATTTTATTATATTTTATTTTCTTAAAAGACTTTAATTCTTTATTTGACAGAGAGAGACAGTGAGAGAGGGAACAGAAACAGGAAGGGAGAGGGAGAAGCAGGCTTCCCACTGAGCTTGGAGCCCAACATGGGGCTGGATCCCAGGACCCTGGGATCATGGACTGAGCCAAAGGCAGATGCTTAATGACTGAGCCACTCAGGTGCCCAAGAATGACTTATTTTAGATTATTTATTATTACTTAATAATATAATTATTTAGGTTATTCTAAAGGCTTTATCTGTTTAGGAGCGCCGTTTTTGTTTTTGTTTCTTTAACAGAGAAAGTGAGCTCGAGAGGCGGGGAAGGGGAATGGGGCAGAGGGAGAGAGGGAAAGAGACTCTTAAGCACCCTCCACGCCTAGCAGAAAGCCTGATGTAGCTCTCTTTATCTCTTGACCCTGAGATCAGTACCTGAGTGGAAATCAAGAGTCCGTGGCTTAGTAAAACAGCTTCGTTAACCAAGCCACCCAGGTGCTTTGGGAGCGGATTTTTTTTTTTTTTTAAAGATTTTATTTATTTATTTGACAGAGAGAAATCACAAGTAGATGGAGAGGCAGGCAGAGAGAGAGAGGGAAGCAGGCTCCCTGCTGAGCAGAGAGCCCGATGTGGGGCTCGATCCCAGGACCCCGGGACCACGACCCGAGCCGAAGGCAGCGGCCCAACCCACCGAGCCACCCAGGTGCCCCTGGGAGCGGATTTTTAAAAATGCAATGCCAGGACACCTGGGTGGCTCAGTTGGTTAAGTGGCTGCCTTAGGCTCAGGTCATGATCCCAGCGTCCTGGGATCGAGTCCCGCATCAGGCTCTTTGCTCAGCCGGGAGCCTACTTCTCCCTCTGCCTCTGTTGCCCCTCTGCCTGCCTGTGCGCTCGCTCACTCGCGCTCTCTGACAAATAAATAAATAAATAAATAAATAAATAAATAAATAAAATCTTTAAAATGCAATGCCCCCAGAGGCTGAGCCGTAAGTATCTCTAGGCTTGTAAGGCTCACACTGCAAGCTTAGCATGTAGCACCAGGCTGTGTCGAGGACTTTACTGGTGAGGAAACTGAGGGTCAGAGATGACGGGCGCCATGCTGCCAGGCACCCAACTAGAAGATGTCAAAGCCTGAACCAAACTCCAGCCAGGTCTGGCCTTCTAGCCTGAGGTCTTTCCATCTTGATGATCAAACATTTCTCCCCAATCAGCTACTGACTGTGCTCACACTGCTGCCCTGCATTTACAGGGGTAGGCCTTGCCTTGGGGCCAGGCTGGGCCTGCACCCTACCCAGCTCCTGCCATGTCGACCTCTAGAGACATCCCTGGCCTCCCTGTCAGTGAGAAGGAGAGAAACTTCTTCGAGTCCCGACACTCCCCAGACAGCCAGGCCCCAGGGCTTGCAGCCAAGTGGAACCCCTCCGAGTGCCCCTCGCCGGGGCTCTGGGTGTGCTCCCCGTCACAGCCCAGGAATGTGGGCATCCAAGCAGCAGCAGCAGACACGCTGGCTGTCAGCCGAGCCAGGGGCCCTGGTAACTGACAGGAGCTGAAAGAACCATTGCAGAGGACGGCCTGGTCGTGGGGCACACTTCAGAGTCGCCTGGGTGGGAGTGTAAGGCAGCCAGAGCTGGCAGCCTCAGGAAAGCCACTACCTGGCAGGCCTCAGTTTCCCCATCTGTAGAATAGGGATGAGATTTCTTGGTCTGCCTGCCTCACCAGGCACCTGTGAGAAAATAAATGTTCTACCTGATTGCATTGCCTCCAGCTCAACTCAGAGAACCTTGGAGGAAACTGAGGCCCCAGCAGCGCAGATCATACCTTGAACTGGTTGCAGAGCTGGGACCAGACTCCAGGCCCCCTGTCTCCTCAACCAGGGCTCTTCCACTCCAGTTTCGGTCCTTTCCCTTTTGAATGCACCCAGGAAGAGAAGATGGCTTCCTGCATGGGGGCCCAAGAGGAGGTGGCCTTAATCCTGGGATACCGGCTGGGGCCCGGGGGTTCAGCTGCAGGCTTAGCATTGCCGCCCACTTGCTATGGGAATCTCCTCGTGGAACCTCCCTTTCTTTTTTATTATTTCTTTATTTATCAGACTTGCACAGGCTTATGAATCACGGGGATCTTGGTAAGAGTCAGATTCTGATTCGGCAGCTCTGGGGCAGGGCCCGAGAGTCTGCATTTCGAATGCGCTTCCATCATCTGTTGATGCCGTCAGCCCTAGACCACATTTTAAGCGCAAGAGCCTGGAGGAGACCTAAGGGTTTCCCGGTTTAGTCTTCTGAAAGCTAATGTCCCCCTTTCCCTCTTCCCAGCACTCCCAGTCCTCGAGCTCTTCAAGGGTTCCTGTAGCTCCTCCTTGGGAGTAAGTCCTTCCTTCTGGGCCATTCTCCCCTCAGTCTGCTCCTGCTTCACCTTCAGGATCAAGAAGTCTCAAGTTTCTTCTCCCTCCTGCTGGGATGGCCTCACAAAGACCCTCTTCCAGCCTTTTGTAGGAGACAGAGCCCCGTCTGCACTGGGGAAGCCCGGAGCTTGTTAGACCGCTTTCCAGCTCCCTGTGAAGGCTGGGATGCATCAGAGGGAAGGCTCCTCGGAGCGTCCCTCCCAGAGCCCTGGCCCCTGCCGCCGCCCTTTCCTGCCCCTATTCCACACCCACCGGTCCCCGACAGCAGCCGCCGCTGGAGTGAGATTTATGTGAAGGCCGTGGAGGGGTTTGTAAAGAAAAGAGGGTGTGTGTTCACAAGGAAGGAAGAAACCCAACACTTATTAAGGTCCTATTGTGTGGCGGGCACATTCACAAACATCACTTCCGCCGACCCCTTGGCCCTTGGAAGGTCCATTTGCCTGGAAGGTCATTGAGAGGATGAAATAGAACGAAGCATGTGAACGTCTTGAGCGACGGGTCAGCAGCCAGAAGAAGGCACAGAGGCCAGCGTGGCTTTCGAGCACGGGAGGAGGAGGCAGCAGTGGGCGGCGGAGGGTGTCCGGCGCGGATGGGGTCTGCAGCCCTCACATGCAGTGGGACTTCCGTCTGGGAGCCATGGGAGCTGGTAGAGGATTAGACAAGTTTAGGGTTGGCTCTCCAGACATACAGCGTGGCCCCTGAGTGAAGATGGGCAGGAAGGGGGCCCAGCCAGAAGTGTGGAGGCTGGCGGGGGTCTGGTGAGCCCCCAGTGAGGTCCCTTCCACTTCTGGGATCTTGAGCCGGACCAGCTGTATGGCGGTCCTGTCCTGGTCTTCCTCATCCCTACAGCACATTCATAGCCATGAGCGGGGTGTCCCTGTCAAAATCCCCAGGAGGGGGCAGCACAGGCCTCGGTCTCCCCTTTTGGAGACAAGGTCTAGGAGCACTAAGGGTATCCTCAGGCCTACCCTGGGATGAGTCATGAGGCTGGGGTTGGAACCTAGGCTCCCAGAGGCTGTGCTGCTGCCAGGGCTCTCTGGTGGGCCTGGGAGGGAGAGAGGCCGGAAGCCTGGGGCCCAGCCTGGGTCAGCCAGCGTCCATCACCAGGAACATCCCCCGGCTGGCCCGGCTCAAAATAGCTCTCCAGACGCAAGGAAATATTTTATCCTAGTCTGTTTTCCCATCATAAATAAATAAATAAATAGATAGATAAATAAATAAATAAATAGAATTAAATAGACATTCCCAAATCTCAATGGGGCCAGACTCCAAAGAGGGGGAAAGGGAACAAGAACGTGCCCGGCTGCGTACTGAGAAGTCCAGCGTCTGTCCTTTTAGTTCTTTTCTTGAGGGTCAAAACTTTGCTTTATGACATGAGTGTGGAGACTCCCACGGCTTTCCCAGTGACTGGCTTTTCTCTTGGTATCAGGCTGTCCTTTCCCAGGGTCACTCATCTCAGACTTGGTGATCTATGAAAGAGCTAAGAAATCTATGACACAACTCTGTTCTCGAGGGGCTTACAAGCTGCAGGGTGGCAGGGCTGGGCTTCCTCTCTCCCTGAAGCGCTCGTGGAAAGTGGGGGAGAGGGCACTAATACTTAGGGAGAGCCAACTCTGTGCCTGGTTATACCAGACACTTCCACCTAACATCATTCCTTTCGACCCTCCCAGTAAGCCTTTGTATATTGTTACTACCCATTTTACAGATGAAGAAACTGAGGCTCAGAATGGGTGTGATCTGTTCAAGGTTTCACAACCAGTGTATGGGAGACCCAGGACTGGATTTTATATTACTTGGCTCTAAGACTGTGTTTTGCGTTATACTGGTTCTCACCCATGGGGGCTGGTGGGTGGAAAGAATGAGACCTGGACTGACTTGTGTGCAGAGTTCCCCTTCCCCACAGGCTGCGGGTAGCCCAAGGTCCTGCGATAGCCCAAGGTCCTGCAATACCAAGACCCAGTTCGGGGTCAGAGGGAGGCTGGTGTTGTGGGTTGAATTGTGTCCCCGCGAAAGACATGTTGAAGGCCCAAGTCCTCCACCTGTGATTGTGACCTTATTTGGAAATAAGGTCTTGACAGCTGTAATGAAGTTAAGATGAGGCTGTTAGGGTGGCGCTAATCCAAGATGGCTGATGCTCTCCTAAGATGAGGGAGGACAGCAGTGTGAGGACAAAGGCAGAGGTGGGGTCCATGTTGTCATGAACCAAGGAATTCCTGGAGCACCAGAGTCTGGAAGAGGCAAGGAAGGATAGCCTCCCCTGGAGGCTTCGGAGAGAACATGCCCACCAACACCTAGATTTGTACTTCCAGCCTCCAGAACCGTGAGAGAACACATTTCTGTTGTTCTAAGCCATCCACGTGTAGTCCTCTGTTATGGCGCCCCTGGGAAACTCAAACAGCTGAGGTGGTTCTCCTGGCCTCCTCAGGTCACAAATAGGCTGGGACCTGGGACAGAACAGAACCCGATTCTCAGCTTCATGTGGGGGAAAAACTTTCTCCCAGTCAGAGCGAGTCCTCAGAGGAGGTGTCTGCTCCTGGGGAATGAGCGCCCCATCACTGGGCATATAGATGAGGGAGCAGGTGGCCATTAGGTGGAGATATGAAGTGTGTCTTACTGAGTTTGGGAATTCATAAATGTATCTATAGATTGAAAAATAGATTGGCCTACTGGATAATAAATTTATTATGTGTTTTGTTCTATTTATTCTATTTTGACTATGTTCCCTAGTCTGGGACTTGTATTTTCCTATTCTATGTGAAGCTTTGTAATGAACAGAGGGTCTTCATTTTAACATTGTCAAAGTTACCCATCTTTTCTCTTTATGCTCTGTGCTTTTGTTGTCTGCTTTAACAAACAATTTTTTTTATAAAACACTTTTTTATAAAAACCCTTTTTAAAAAAAATTTTTTTTATTTATTTATTTGACAGACAGAGATCACAAGTAGGCAGAAAGAGAGGAAGAAGCAGGCTCCCCACTGAGCAGAGAGCCTGATGCGGGGCTCAATCCCAGGACCCTGGCATCATGATCTGAGCCAAAGGCAGAGGCTTTAACCCACTGAGCCACCCAGGTGCCCCTAAAAACTCTTCTATAAAGCCTGGGTGGCTCAGTTGTTTGAGTGTTTACCTTCGGCTATGGTCACAATCCTAGGTCCTGGGATTGAGCCCTGGGTTAGACTGCTTGCTCAGCGGGGAGCCTGCTTCTTCCTCTCCTGCCTGCTGCTCTGCCTGCTTATACTCTCTCTCTGTCAAATAAACAAATAAAATTGTTTTTTTTAAAACGCTTTTATTTCAAGGTTATAAGAGAGGCTCCTATATTTTTCCAAAAATTTAAAATACTTCCTTTCACATACCTCTTTAATTCATCTGGAATTGATTTGTGTGTAGGGCATGAAGTAGGGTGCTAGTTTCGTTTTTAAAATATAGATAAGCATCTGTTCAACATCAATCTATATTGCTTGTCGCCTCTCTCTTCTGTCTCTGTAACAACATCTCACAATATTCGTTGCTAGAATTTTGTACTAAGTCTTAATATCAGGTAGGACAAAACTCCCCCATCTTGTCTTGTTCTTCTGTAATGTCTTTGCTCTATTTTTGGTATCTTTTAAAGGTCATTAAAAATTTCTTAGCACTGTCCATTTATATAAAATTTCTCTTAACATAATACTAAGATGAATGATCTACTTTAAAATTTGCAGACCAGAGAAAGTGAAAGTTTGACAGTTTGGTATATATTTTTATAAAATGTTTTCAGTGCAGATAGGAACACACACAATATATACATTAAATATATATTTATGTGTACATTATGATAAAATTATTCTTCACATACTATTCTGCCATTTGGTTTTTCAACTAAGAAATATGTCAACTATGTTTTCATATTGGAAAAATAGAACTGCCCCATTTAAAAAAAATACCTATGGCGGTGCCTGGACGGCTCAGTTGGTTAGGAATCTGCCTTGGGCTCAGGTCATGATCCTGGGGTCCTGGGATGGAGCCCCACATCAGGCTCCTTCCTAACCGGGAGCTGCTTCTCCCTCTCCCTCTACCTGCCGCTCCACCTGCTTGTGCTCTCTCTGTCTCTGTGTCAAATAAAAATAAATAAAATAAAAATTTAAAAAGTATTTACAGAGTGTCCTATTTTAGAAAATACAGGGTTTCTGATATAGTCAACCAATTCCTTATTGAAGTATGTTGGTATCTCCAAAAAAATCATTTTTCAAAATCGTCATTCTACTTCAATAAACAAATTACTCTCCAAGAAGACTATAGTGGTTTATACTCCCACAAGCACCACATCCCACTGTGGGTCCCAGTCACCAACACTGTTTTTAAGGAAATAATTCACAGATACCATTAAAGTAGAACAAAGAACACACTGGGCGCTGTGTATCCACCACTCATATTTACCACATATTTTTTTTATAAAGCTTTATTTATCTTAGAGAGTGTGTGCGTGTGAGCTGGGGGAGGAGCAGAGGGAGAGGGACAAGCAGACTGAGCACAGAGCCTGATGCAGGGTTTGATCCCACGACCCTGAGATCATGACCTGAGCAGAAACCAAGAGTCAGATGCTTAACCGACTGAGCCACTCAGGTACCCCATTGCCACATATTTATTACATTAGCTTTTTCTTGCATTTTCTTTCCTTTTTTTTTTTTTTAAGATTTTTATTTATTTGACAGAGAGAGACACAGTGAGAGAGAGAACACAAGTTGGGGAGTGGGAGAGGGAGAAGCAGGCTCTCCACTGAGCAGAGAGCCCGAGGTAGGGCTCAATCCCAGGACCCCAGGATCATGACCTGAGCTGAAGGCAGACACTTAACGGCTGAGCCACCCAGGTGCACCTCTTGCATTTTCTTGGGAAAAAAAAATTTTTGTTAAGGAAATTCCACACATACACAAAAGAAGAGTGAATGGTATAATGAACCACCTCACCCAGCTTCAACAATAATCAATTCATTGCTAACTGTGCTCCATTTAGACACCCAACTCCAAATTATTTTGAAGATGTCATGTAGTTTCACCTGCTAATACTTCAGCAAGTCGCTCCAAAAAGTAAAGACTTTCACACCTTAAAAATTAATGATCTTCTCTGGGTGCCTGGGTGGCTCAGTGGGCTAAAGACTCTGCCTTTGGCTCAGGTCATGATCTCAGGGTCCTGGGATGGAGCCCCGCATCGGGCTCTCTGCTCCGTGGGGAGCCTGCTTCCCTCCACCCCTCTCTCTCTACCTGCCTCTCTGCCTACTTGTGATCTCTGTTTGTCAAATAAATAAATAAAATCTTTAAAAAATTTTTAAAAATTAATGATTTTCTCATATAATCAAACATTCAATGTATCAAATTTTCCTAGTTATCTTTTTACATATACGTATATGTGTGTATATACGTTATGTGTGTGTGTGTGTAAAGTGCTTGAATAAGGATCCAAACTAAGATTCAGATGTTGCTCATTGATTCTGATTGCGTTTCAAAAAAATTTTTTTTAAATTCGGAAACAGTCACAAACACAGAAAAGTTGCAAGAATGTTACAAAGAACTTTTGTTCCTGTGAGCCTTTTGAGAGTGAGTTGTGGACCTGGTTTCCCATCAGCCCCCCTAATCTGTATGCAGTTTTCTACAATCAAGGACTGTCTTCTCTCTAACTACAGTACAACCATCAGTCAAAGCCAGAGGCTTACCATGGAATCATCGCTCTCATCTATTCTTCAGACCCCATCCAAGCTGCCAATGGCCCCAATAAGGTTTTTTATAGTCAAGGATCCAGTTCAGACACATGCGCTGTATTTGGTTTCTTCCAGTCTGGAGAAGTTCTTTTCCTTGACTTTTAAGACCTTGACATTTCGAGGGCGCTGGGTGGCTCAGTCCGTTAAGCATCCGACTCTTGATTTCTGCTCAGCTCCTGATCTCAGGATCTTGAGATCAAGCCCCAGGTCGGGCTCCATGCTAGGCATGGAGCCTGCTTAAGATCCTCTCTCTCTCCCTCTCCCTCTGCCCCTCCCCAACTCCCTCCCTTCTCTAAAAAAAAAAAAAAGGGGGCGCCTGGGTGGCTCAGTGGGTTAAGCCGCTGCCTTCGGCTCAGGTCGTGATCTCAGGGTCCTGGGATCGAGTCCCGCATCGGGCTCTCTGCTCAGCAGGGAGCCTGCTTCCCTCTCTCTCTCTCTCTGCCTGCCTCTCTGCCTCCTTGTGATCTCTGCCTGTCAAATAAATAAATAAAATCTTTAAAAAAAAAAAAAAGTAGACCTCAACATTCTGGAAGTTGTTTTGTAGATCTTCCTCAGTGTGAGTTTGATGTTTTCTCATGATTATTTATCTTTCACACAATAATCAGGGACATGACCCTGCGTTTTCCACACTGCATCTTCAGGTGGCATGAGATTTTGATCTGTCCCATTACTGACAGCAGTTAAGATGATGTCCACTAGTCTTCTCCACAGTGAGGTTACTCTTTTCTCCTTTGTGATTTTATAAAGATACTTTGAAACTATGTAATTATCTCATTCCTCATCAAACTATTCACTCGTTTATATCAGGGTGGACTTATGGTTTTTTGTTTTATTCAATGGGTTATAATCTGTTACTATTATTATTTATTTTGATGCTCAAATTGTCCCCAGTTTGGCTGGTGGGAGTCCCTCCAAGGAGCCTCTGTATCCTTTTGAAAAATGCCCATCATTTTTTGAATACTTCCTTGCTTTCTGGCATAACAAGATGTTCTAGGTGTATCTTGTTCTTTTCCTGTCCCTATCCTGTAGTGAGACATTCTCTAAGGAAATGCAAAATGGTGCTATTCTATTTTTCTCTTTGTTTATTAGCTAGAACCCTTTTTAATTACAAAAACCAAAAACTTCCTTTTCATCAATTACACTGGTTCATTTCCTTGAGATACAGTCAGGATAAATGTTGGAGTTCTTCCTTTTACACTCATTTTCATCAACTATGAATTAGTTTTCTAACATCTTCCAAAGGTGATTAATAAGGTTTTTTTTTTTTAAGAATTGTTATGAACTTACGAATTTTTATGCATTTTGATCTATTTATCATTATTAGTATTGATGTTCGTATGATCCCATCTTTGATTAGTGGTAGCCGTCTTGGACTTTTACTCCTCCAGATAAAACTAATCATGAGGAAACAGGAGACAAACGCAAGGCAAATTTTCTTCCATTGAAATTCTGGGAATTTTGTTTGGGATTGCATTTAATCTATAGGTCAATTTGGGGAGAATTGACAGCTTCGAGATAATGAGCCTTCCTGTTCATGAATGTGGGATGCAACTCCGTTTAGATCCCTTCAATAATAAAATTTTATTATCATCCTTTGTTAGATTTATTTCAAGATAGTGTATATTTTTATAGCTAGTACAAATTGTATTTTTGAAGTGCATTTCTAACTGAAAAAAAAACGGAAAAATGTTAACTTATTTTTATGTATTGATTTTACATCAGACATTTGCTAAACTCTCTTATGCAGTCCTAATCATTTGACCATCATTTGCTTTTTTGTTTGGAAACTCCTACTGAATCATAACACAAATCACAACCTAGTTCTGTTTCTTCCTTTTCAGTCCTTGTAATTTATTTCTTTTTTATCTTATTGTGTTTTTGGAAGCTTCTAGTTCAATGTAGAATAGAAATGGCAAGAGTAGGCAACCTTATCTTAGTCCTGTTTTTAAAGGGAAAGTTTTGAATGCTACAGAATTTGTAATGTGTTTTGGTTTTGGTAGATGTCAGGTTTAATAAGTTTATATTACTGATTTGCCAAGTACTATTTAGATGGATATTGGATGGATGATCTATATAATTATTGAAATAATTTGAATTTTTATCCTTTAATCTGTTAAGAAAAGGCTATTTATTAATAGATTTTTCTAATGTTGAAGCCTGGGGTCAGAGAACATGGTTTGTATGAAACTGGTTCTTTGGAATTTGCTGGTGTTTGCTTTATAGACTAGTCTATTATCAGGATGCAGAGGTAGTCCTCCATGCTTTAATATCAGATTTGTTCTCCAGTCATTGGATGTATGGCTCTGTATGCATGTATTCAGTTGCAAAAGTCTTCCTCATGATTTCTTTTTTTTTTTAATGAGCTATCAAATCCCAATAAATCTCCCACGATTTGTCATATGTATGTGTGCATATTACTTGAAAGTAATAGATACAGACTGTGTGTGTTTTATAAATAATAGATACAGACTATATATGAAGTGATGCTTTTAGATGTAAATGAATTCAACAGTTTTATATCTTCCTGGTTAACTGAATCTTTGATCATTTTGTGATGGCCCACTCTATCACCAATGATGTTTCTGTTTTCAAGCCTGTTTTATCTGTTATTAATATGGCTACACCAGATTTCTTTTGGTAATATTTGTTTCATCCTTTGACTTTCAACTTTTCTGTGTTCTTAGAGCTATTTTTTTTTCTAACTTTTACAGTCTTCATCTTATTGTTGTGATTATTGATGTATTCACTTTGTTTCGACCATATAGCGCATAGTAGGTCATTGTCGAATCAGTCATTGTCAACTCAGGTCTCTTAGAGGGCTGTTCAGGCAGGGAAGGGAAGGGAAGTGGGGCCTCTTCTCACTCTACCTCTTAGTCTGGGGAGCCTACAGGACATGGTTTTCCTGAGAAAAGCATGGCGTTTCCAGAAAGACTTGGCTGAGAAAACCCCAGCTGAGTCTGAGGCCACATAACTGTTTCCTAGAAACAAGATGTGAGTGAAACTCGGCCGGTGCCCGAGTCACAGCATACATTTCCTGTTTTTCATCCACGAGCTAATAAAGTTATTTCCTTCGTAGGCTCTGCTGCTGAGCAGGAAGGCCCCACTGCCTCAAGGCTTGAGGCCAGCAGTTATCCACCACCGGGCTCCAGAGGGAGGAAGCCGCCTGGGCTGGCCTGGGGGAGGGGCTTCCTCAGCTCTTCTCCCTACACGAGCTCCTTGTTGGAATCAGAACCATCTCTACCCCAATGGTATCCAAGACTCAGTCCCTCAGCCTTCTGTGGATCACCTGACCCATCTATCTGCTTCCCCCTTCTTTGGGAAGTCTCCCTGGGTGTCTAACCAGTACCTCAGATCCCACATGTCCCACACGGGTCTTCTCTGGCATCACCCATGTTCTTCATGTTCCGCAATTCTGGTACTATCACTGTCCATCCAGGTGCTAATCAGAATGAAGGGCACAACTGCACACCCTGCCCAATCCCTCTGGCCCATAAGCCAGACATCTTGGTCTGGGCTCCCCAGCTCTGTCCCAGACTCCATTCATTACTGGGTGGGAAGGGGTCTTGTCTGGCCGAACTGTCGCCTACTCTCTGCACGTTCTCCAGGGACAGGTTGGGTTCACCTCTGTGCCCCAGTGCCTGGCAGAGTGGGACATGGGAATCCCAACTCGGGAAAGCTTATTGAACAAATGAATGAATGAGTGTATGAACAAGCCAGCCCTTCTGGAATTTCTCCATGATAACACACTGCCATCTCCCTTTCCCCAACCATCTTCTCTGGTTGTGGTTTCCAGAACCCCCTGCCTTCTGCCCCTTCCTGAACCTGTTCCGAGCCTTTACTTTCTTCGCCACATGTGCAAACGTTGTTCTGGTTACCTCTTTGTTTCTTTTTTTTTATTTTTTATTTTTTATTTTTTATTTTTTTTATTTGACAGACAAAGATCACAAGCAGGCAGAGAGGCAGGCAGGGGGAGAGAGAGGGAAGCAAGCTCCCCGCTGAGCAGAGAGCCCGATGTGGGACTCGATCCCAGGACCCCGAGATCATGACCTGAGCCGAAGGCAGCGGCTTAACCCACTGAGCCACCCAGGTGCCCTGGTTACCTCTTTGGAACAGGGTCCTGGCTCTGTCTCAGGGGTGGCATGGTTCCCACACAGGCAGTGTTGGCTTAGGTGCCAGAGATATTTCACTGGGTCCCTTATTCTTTATTTACTCAAGCTGTCATAGAGCCCAGAGTATGTGTCATAACAAAGGTAGATAAGGTCCCTTCCCCCTTGAGACTTACTCACAAGAGCAGGGAGCAGAGGGCCCAGCAGCATCCAGTCGTCAATGGTGTCCAAGTGAGCTGGGGTGTCTTCAGGGGTATGATGGGTAGAGCCCACCATAATGGGACAGGAGGGCTGTGGGGAGCGTGTGCAGGCCACAGCCCAGAGAGCAGGCTGAGCTGCAGGTCTGAGTCTAGCTCCCAGAACGAACTGTGCTGGAAGGATGAAGGGCAATGGGCCTCAGCAGTCGGGTCCCACCACAGATGCCCCAGACAGATGGTGAAGTGGACAGGTCATGATCTAGGAGTCAAGCAGCCCTGACACTCCAAGGAGGTTGCTCTCTGGGCCCAGTTTCCTTTTCGGTGGAATGGATGTTCATAATCCCTACCTCACTAAAGGAGGGAATAAATGCCAGAGGAGGACCAGAGGAGGACCCTGGCACATATGAGGGGCTCGAGCTGGTGCCAGGGGAGGTGGTGAGTCCTGAAGCAAGGGTTGGGGCCAGAGCTGCTCAAAGTCCTCCTGTCCTCTTCTTCTCAGGGAGGTGTCGAAGCTAAGACAGGGCCAAGACGGAAAGGTGGAAGGGCCGGAGTTCAAGAGGATTAAGTGCCAGGGTTGGGGATAAGGGGAGATTCAGTTCTGAATTGGGCAATTCATTTGCATGAATAAAATCCTCACAAGCCTAAGGTGGGATATGTGTCACCCCGAGGAAACTGAAGCTCAGAGAGGAAGTGACCCACCACAGGTGAATGCAGGGCTGGGTTCACATTCAGATCTGCAAGAACCCTGTACTCCTGCCCCTATCTTGCGCTGAGGTCAGGGGCTTCCCGGCCTTCATCTCCTTTCTCACAATCATGCAGTGGGGTCCTAAGCGGGTTCGCCCTGCTGTGGCCTTGAACATCTTCTTTTTCCTTGATCAATTCATTGTTTGCACCCCAGCCTGGAGTCCTGCAGCTGCCTGCTGGCCCCTGGCCTGCCCCCACCGTGGGCTGTCCTCATCTTGCAGTGTCCTCTGTGCTGAGTCCCTGGAGGGCTACAGCCACCCCTCCTCACCCAGAACTCGGCATGGAACAGGAACCGGAAAATGTCTGCTGAAGAAGGAAGGTGCAGAGGGTGGCCTGAAATACCAGAATGCCCCACGTTGGGGAACTTCCCCACAGGGCGGAAGAAGAGAACAAACATCAACTATCAGGCGTGGTGACTCCCAGTCCCAGGTGCGAATCCCCCCCTTGGCCACCCTTGTTTCCTGAGTGGCTGTGTGCTCAGTTCTTGACGTGCAATCCCTCGTTCGCTCCTCACACAGACCTGGCAGGTGGCTTTGAACGCAGACTTTGCAGATGAGTAGAGAGAGTCTGAGGGAGAACTTGCTGCGGCCTGTCCAAGCCACAGGCCCCTCCCCGCCTCACCCCTCCTCAGGGAAGAGGGCCCCGGGAATATCATCTTGTCCCCACGGGCCCAGCCACCCTCCGTGCCTGGTTCTGACCTCCCGCCAGACTGGGAGGCAGGCACCTGGAGGGCAGGTACGGGGTCCCTTAGAGCCAGCCCCGCACGGAGCCTGTATGAGTGAACGAATGAATGAGTGAATGTGCGAAGGAGACAAAGCCAGGACCCCTGTCCCCAAGGAGCTTGTGGCCTGGTGGGTGAGCACAAAAAATGTGGCTCCCCTTCCACACACGCAGGAAGCTGCTCCCCTGGCCTCCGGGCCCTGGCAGGGGTCAGGTGAGGACCGAGGTTGAGGACTAAGGGAACAGAATGGGCTTGGGCACCTGGAGCAAGAGAGTGGTGCACCTGCTCTTTGTACGAGGAGGAAGCTAAGGCCCAGGGGAGACGACTTGGCCAAAGCCACACAGCCAGTGGGCAGCAAGGCAGGTTTGGGGTCCGGGTCTCCCAGCTGCCCACTGGCCGAGATCTTTCCCTCAGTGCCTCGTCGTCTGGCGTGGACCACCATTACCAATATCATTATGTGTGGTATCTCCTGCTGGGGCACATTTTTGAGGGGCTGACTTGTGCTGCCAACATGGGCGCAACACTAGCTACTTCGGGGTGCACCCCACTTGGCCCGGGAAGCACAGCCACATCCATTTGCTTGAGTCCTACAACAAGCCATGGGCATGGGTGTGCTCTTTGAGGTCATGTGGGCCAGAGACATGGCCCCACGTCTGGCGTGCTGACAGTGTTCCAGAGATGGCTGGTGGTGATGGTTGAACAACACTGAATTGTACACGCAGGATGAAAATGGTAAATTTTATATTATCTCTTTTACCACAATTTTATTATTTTTTTTTAAAAAGATTTATTTATTTGACAGAGGTCACAAGTAGGCAGAGGGGCAGGCAGAGAGAGAGGAAGGGAAGCAGGCTCCCCGCTGAGCAGAAAGTCCGACGCGGGGCTCCATCCCAGCACCCCGGGATCATGACCTGAGCCGAAGGCTTTAACCCACTGAGTCACCCAGGTGCCCCTCTTTTACCACAATTTTAAAAATTGTCCCTCCTTGGGGACAGGGGTCCTGGCTTTGTCTCCTTCGCACATTCACTCATTCATTCGTTCACTCATACAGGCTCCGTGCGGGGCTGGCTCTAAGGGACCCCGTGCCTGCCCTCCAGGTGCCTGCCTCCCAGGCACCTGGGAGGTCAGAACCAGGCACGGAGGGTGGCTGGGCCCGTGGGGACAAGATGATATTCCCGGGGCCCTCTTCCCTGAGGTGGGGTGAGGCGGGGAGGGGCCTGTGGCTTGGACAGGCCGCAGCAAGTCCTCCCTCAGACTCTCTCTACTCATCTGCAAAGTCTGCGTTCAAAGCCACCTGCCAGGTCTGTGTGAGGAGCGAACAAGGGATTGCACGTCAAGAACTGAGCACACAGCCACTCAGGAAAAACTCTGGCTCGTGTGAACACCCCACAGGTTGGGTGAACCCCCAGGGAAATGTTGCATATATGTGTGTGTGTGTCTATCTGTCTGTCTGTCCATCCCTCAGCCAAACCCTTCCTGGCACCTGTTGCAACACAGCGTTTGTCAGGTGCTGGGCCGCAGATACCACACGAGCGGGCTGCTGGGTTCTGCGTGGTGCTTCTTGAGAACCCTCGGAGATGCTTATCTGCACTAAGCTGTGGTTCTCAGAAGGGATCTGCTATTGGCTGAGCACAAACCGTGGGTCTAGGGACCCAGGAAAGCAAGGTCCAAGCCCCTCCCTCCAGATCCTTGGCCTTGTGGGGAGAAAACAGGTGTGAAACTTCAAGTGGTCTGCCCTTTGTGGGGGGGGGGAGTGTGACCCCGGGCCCTGCTCCCCTGCCTTCCATGCAGGAGTGGGTAGGGTGCTGCGTGGAGGGAGTGATTCGACTGCTGGATAGAAGACAGGACCAAAACTGAGGTGAAAGACTGTTTTGGCAAATTTAATGTTACTTCTCCTAATACCACCACCACCACAGGCACCCACACAGGCATACCGTTTAGGTGTTAAGTCTAGGATTCCCATTTCACAGATATGGATGCTGAGGCTCAGACACCTCATCTACTTGCTGAGGATCACACTGCCAGCAGGTGCCATGGTCAGGAGTTGAGTGCTCACTGGTGTGACACCCAAGGCCACTACACCGCACTCTGTTGCGTCAAAGAAACTTTCTCTCTCCGCCTGTGGCTACCTGCTCCCTTCTCCTTCCCTTTCCACCACCCTCCAGGTTTCACCTTAAAACCACAGGACCAGAAGGCTTCCCCCACCCCTGTCACAGATCACCCTGTGGGGACTTCTTGGCTGTGTTCCTCAGGAAAGCAATGGCTTCGCAATCCCCGCTTGCCCACAGCCCCGGCCTCCGGCTCACACTGAGCCCAGGTACCCAGGCTCCACCTGGGGTGTGGGAGCTGAGGACAAACCCTCTTTGTTCTCTCACTTGCCCCCACAGGGCCCCGCCCCAAGCCGCTCGGATGTGGGGAGGGCTCTGGGCAGTGGTGAAAACGAAGCGTGGGTTTGCCGATGAGACAGCTGGGTCCATGCATCCACAGATTTAGCCCGTGGGCTCTTGTCCCCACCTGCGCAGCAGAATCACCTAGGGGCTTACAAAAAAATCCCCATGCCAGAGCCCCACCCCAGACCAATGAAACCAGACTCTCTGGGTGGGGCCTGGGCCTCTGCATATTAGAAACTCTCCTTACAGACGCCATGTGCAGCCAGGTCCATCCGGGTTGGCCATAATGTGGTCCTAATGATCATGGCAGGGGGCCCAGCTGGGACGATAATTTGCATTGATCCTCAAAGCTCCCCTGCAACAGGTTTTATATGATTTCATGTTATGGGTTGAGTTTTGTCCCCTTGGATTCATACAAAGTCCTAATTCCTGGTCTTTCAGAATGCCACCTTATTGGAAGATGGGGTCTTTGCAGAGGTAGTCAAGGCAGATTGGGTCATCGGGTTGAGGGTGGGTCTTAACCCAGATGATAGGAATCTCCATATAAAGGGGAACTTTGGAAATAGACCTGTACGGGGCAAATGCCATGTGAACATGAGGGCAGAGGCTGGGGCAATGTGTCTAGAAGCCAAGGGATGCTGAAGAGGACGGCCGACCACCACAAGCCAAGGGAGAGGCCGGAACAGATTCTCCCCTGTGGCCCCCAGAAGGAACAGCCCTGCTGGCACCTTGATCCTGAACTTCAGCCTTCGAAACTTCCCAACAATACATGTCTTCCCTTTAAGCCACTCACTCTGTGTGGCTGTGTTACAGCAGCCCTACCTAGCAAACCAGTCATCTCCTTTTGACAAAAGAACAAGAGCAGGATTATTTGTGACTCTCCCAAGGTCACCTGGGCACCGTGACTGTCTTTGGCGCTTGTTTCTCTGACACTTCTTAAATGCAGATCTCTGCCCCTGCCCGCACCCCCTCCCTGCCCCGTGCCCCCAACTCTGTGCCCTCCGCTCTCCAGGTGTTCATCCATCCATACACCATACATACATACATCACCAGATGACGTTCAGAGAGCAGGGGCCCAGCAGAAAAACAAAAAACAGATGCGTTCTCAGTCCCCAACACCCCACAGGGAGAGCAGATAATATGCAAAGTAAGTGAAAGCCAGATTAGCAGCAGGTTCCATGCTCTCCGTGCTGTGGGGGCACTTGGGGCAGGGCAGGGGCAGAGAAAGTGTGGAGGGGTTGGGGTTTTGAACAGGATAGTTGTGAAGGTTAACCCAGAGGTGACGCTCCTCTGGGACTCACCCCAATCTGAACTCAGGCTTCCCCTCTGTGTGCTCCCCGACCCAGTGCACATCCCAGCAAACAGCACCACCATCCACACTCAGCTGCTCAAAACAGAAACCTGGAAGCCCACTAGATATGCCCCCCTCTAGCCCTTCACCCCATACAACCCTGGGAGCTGGAGGTGTTCCCTCCACAGCTGCTGGAGTTGCTGGCTCAGCTCCCTCTAGTTTGGGCAGAGGACTCCAACTTGGGAGGCAGGGGTATTTCTCATAATGGTGGATCCAGTGCTGTTCTGATCACCGGTACATACCTTCCTGCCACTGTTGGTGGCTCCAACTTCAGAGGTCCTAGTGGGGCCCTGATATCTGTAAATCTGCCTCCTCTTCTGTACTGACCAAATGTTGTATCCCTTCGACAGGGTCTTCCATGACCTGTCCAATACAAGCCAGCAGAAGAACCAAGTTCCTACTCTTACTGGGCCTCGGTCTTCCCATCTGCATAATGGGCACAAATCCCTGCAGGGCTAACCTCTCAGTTATCTGGGCTGAGCCCATGGTTGTGAATGACATTGCTCTGAACAGTGGGTACAGGTGGATGGGCTGGGTGAGGGGAGGATGGGGCGCGATGCCATATGAGTTGATTTGGACCAGCCAGAAAAGGTAGAGTGATCCAGGCTAAGGCGTCCTCACAACATGCTCTCTCCCACCCTTGGTTTCTCTACGGGCCCCTTTCCTTCTGCTGCCCTCGGCAGAAGGGCTCTGGCCCAGACAGGCTCTGGCCTTCTGGAGGCCACACTGTGCAGAGGGCATCTCAGCTGAATAATAAGATGGGGTGGGATGGACTGAACTCTGGGGTCTTAGGGTTTTCATGGATTTCCCAGGGATGCTGGAGGTTTTTATGGGGGAAGAAAGGGAGACCCAGACCTGTTCCTCAGATGGCAACATTGTACATTCTCTTGCCTCTGAGAAGCTCCAGGCCAGAGCAGCACAGGTCCCAGGGTAGGAGAGAGAAGTGGCAGGCTCTGACCAGGCTCTGAGGCCTTGACCCAGAGTGGATGCTCAAGACAGAGATGTTACGTATCTGAAGGCGGGGAGTCAGGGGACTTTTGATCTTATGTGATGCTCTTAGCAGGTGACTTAGTTTCCCCATCTGCTGAAAGGAGCTGTCTACTAGTCCCTGTCCAAGTTGAATGGCATCCCTTGCTCTGCTCTGTGTGTGTGCATACATGCATGTGCGCACACACACACACACACACGCATACATACACACACACATACACACATGCCTGTGTAGAAAAATGGAAAAGGAAGGAGAAAAGCCACATCTTAGCTGGGCCCATTTGGCACCATCCATACCAGCTTTCAATAGGGCAAAATGAGGAAGAAAAAATCTGTTGCTGTCTATCCCCTTCCTGGTTCCCTACTTTCATACAAAGAGAGGTTGACTGCAAGAGGCTCCCTGGGTATTGCCTGTCCCTCACTTGCTGGCCTGGAGATCAGTGAGTTCAGCGATCCTGGGGCGAGGGGGTCCTCCTTTGTGCATCTGTGAGCCTGGGGTGGGGTGGGCTGCAGCAGTCTGTCATTGCTGGGGGAACAACTAGCAATCCCATCCTGCTGTGTGGCCTTGTGCGAGCCACTTGACTTCTCTGGGTTGGCTTCTTCATCTAGCTAGCAAGGTAATAATACTTATCTCATGGGGTTGTTGAGGGGATTAAATGATACATGACCAGTACCTAAATCCCTGCTGTCACCTCTGGGCCTGTCGCCTGGCCTTCACCTGGCACTGTGGCTCATCCTCTTCACTCCCACTTGGAAAGCCAGTGGCCTCAGATCACTCCTGGGCACCCCTTTGTAACTGTGTTCTCCCAGTTAAGTAGCCGCTAGCCTCATGTGCCCATTCAGCATCTCACAGGGCGCCTTGTCTGAATGGTGTGTTGTCAATATAAAATGCACACCAAATTTCAAAGACTTAATATGAAAAGGGAATAAAATATGTAATTATGGGGGCGCCTAGGTGGCTCAATCAGTTAAGTGTCTGCCTTCGGCTCAGGTCATGATCCCGCGGGTCCTAGGATCGAATCCCACATCAGGCTACCTGCTCAGTGGGGAGTCTGCTTCTCCTACTGCCCCTCCCCCTGCTCATGCTCACTCTCTCTCAAATAAATAAATAAAAGATTTTTAAAATGTGATTAATGATTTTAATAATAATTACACGATGAAATGATTAGTACTTTTTACATACTTCGTTAGATAAAATATATTAAACTTAAGTTCCCCCATTTCTTTTTACTTTCACAATGTGGCTACTAGAGAAATTTAATTAACTATATGGCTTGCATTATATTTTATGGGATAACACTTGCCCTAGAACATGAAAGGCCATTTTCAGTGCATCTTCCTAAAGGCTCCCAGAAAAAGCGGCCTTTGGAATTCTCACTGAATTCCACTCAGCCTCAGCCACTGAGGAATGTCTGCTTTCCAAACAGCCTGTGGCTTCTGGAGCCCACTCTGGGTGGCCTCACTCACTTCTCCCCAATCCCCAAGCGTCACATGGCCTCCCAGGAGGCTGAGACCCAAGCGAAGAACCTGTGTCCCCTGGGGACAAATGTGGCCAGCAGAGCCTGCAGCCCCCTCCTGCAAACCCCGGCTGTGTAGCTGGTCAGAAGCTCGGAGCTGTGTGGGAATTTCCCAGTGTCACTTTCTCCCCCCACAGACCCCAAGGATGTGGCTTCCTTGCCCCAGGCCCTGAGTCGGCTCCAAGGAATCTCTCCTCTCAGGAGGATAATGAGCGGGGAGAGGCAGACTGTGTGATGCCGGAGAGCGTGGGAGCTGAGAGAGAGCCATGCACCAGCTGTGTGGCTGGGACAGGTCCCCTCAGCTTTCTTATTTCTGCAGTGAGCATCGTCATTGTACCTGCCGGATGCACAGCCTCGGGCACACTCTAATTGGGAGAGGGACAGGAAAGATTTAGGGATGTGGCTTTTGGCCACAGCCTCTCTCATCCAGCCACAGGATGAAGGTTCCGGGGGGGGCTAGGCCAGGGGTGGGAAGGAGGCAGTGGACTGCAGTTCCCTTTAGACTTTGGGCTAGATGTAGCCCAAGACGTAGCCCATAACCCAGCTGGCCCATTTTCAGGTGAGGGAATTGAGGTTCATCTAGAAGAAGTGACTTGCCCAAGGGGGCCAATAGGGCTGCTTGTGAGGGCTGCCTGTCTCCGAAACCTGTGTTCTTTCCACTCCATGGCACAAGTCTGAGCCTGGTCTGGAGGGTAAATGGACTCAAGATAGTTTGAGAAGAAACTTGAGCTAAGATAGCCTCTTTCCCACTGGTGACACTGAGTCTTTGAAAGAAAGAGAACCCCGCTCCTAAATCGGGTTCCCCCAAAGCAGGGCCTGGGGGCAAGGACTAGGGCGCAGGTCACTCATTTAGGAGGTAACCCCAGGAAACACAGGAAGGGAAGGAGAAGTGAGAGGGGGAGGGGGAGAACCTCAGAGAGTGTGTTCAATGAGTGGGCCCCCTTACAAGCTGGTGTACACAGCACACGTCGGAATTTCCAAACCAAGGGGCTGAAGCCTGGGGTGTTTGTCCTGCTTCCATCTCTCATGATCAAGGATTGCCCCTGGGGGTGTGGGATTTCTAGCACTTCCCTGCACAGGCGGAACCAGATCCTTTGGTGCTGGAGGAAGCTGTCCTAAGGGAAAAGAGAGAGGAGCAGAAACAGGCAAAGTCAGACTGGTACGGGGTGGGTGGTGTTCAGGACCATTGGCTGGAGCGCCCCATGCCTGCACCTTCCTCTTGAGAAAAAGTTTCAAACTACACAGGGAGAGTCTTGTGACAATTAAAAAAAAAAAAAAAAAAAAAAAAAATATATATATATATATATATGATGGTGGATACTTAAAAGTAACCTAAATATTCAGCAAGAGGGGATTGGCCTAGTAAATGAATGGTGCCATCAGCAAACTTGAACATCCCATAGCCCCACATGAAGACTCTGTTGCAACATGAAACACATGCACACAGTGTTCTGTGAATGGTGTATCATTGGGCCTCCATCAAGGAAGCAGAGCCAGTAGGAGGCAGGAGGACTGGCTTGGCAAGTCTGCAGGACTCGGTTGGGGACCAAGAATCCTGCAGATATCCAGCTGCATCAAGTTGACACGGCTCTAGACCCTTCTAGGACCTTCTCTTCCCAACCTCACCCATGTGAGGTGGCAGGATGGGATCACTTTCTCTTGTTTCTCAGCCTTGGCCTCAGTGAACATCGCCTCCGGGCGCTGTGCCTGGACTGAACCAGCACCGTCCCCTCCCCCATCCCCCTTATCTTCTGGGCCTCTTGGAGCTGGGCCAGGAAGTCTGTGGTGGCCAACAAGACTTTTAACACATGGATCCCATCAGTGACCTCACTCTGAGTGGCTATCACTAGACTTTCCCTGGCTTAAGAAAGGTCAAGCTTGAGGCTGTCCTCACCCTGAGTGTGGGATTTGTACACTCCAGCCCCCTCAGGATGGAAAATGAGTCAGGTTTGATGGGTTGCGTTATTTTGGGCGAGCCCCTCTCTGGGCACTCTACACTCTCCCATGGAAGGTGTTTGATGTGCCTCTGTTAGCTTCTATGCATGTTGGGGTTGGTGTCCAGCATTGAACCACCCAAAGCAGGGCTGTGTGGACATGGGAGTTGGGCTGGCATCAGCTGGGACCAGCTTGGCCCGGGTGTGGGCATTTATGCCTGGAGTCTGATCTGTCCTACTCAGCTCACCAGACCCAGGCACCCCATAGGACAGCCACAAAGAGGCACTCAGTGAATAGAGAAGAGAGAGAGAAAAAGGGAGGGAGGGAGGAAGAGGCAGAGGGAGTGGAGAGGGATGACAGGAGAAGACTCCTGATGGCCTGTGGGACTGAGGCGTGCCCTGACCGGCCAGTGCGTTGCCCGTATAGCCCTGGGTGCCACTGGCTCAGAATGCAGAGCTGGAGGGCAAGGCCAGCCCCTTCTACAGAGGAAGAGATTGTGGTGCAGGGAGGAGAGGGGCAATACGTGAGGTTGCACGGAGCAGAGGCAAGGACAGGATCAAGGTTCACCATCCCGTGCTCACCCCACCTCCCGACACTGTCTTCACCTTTGGAGAAGAGGTTTCCTAGAGACAAGCCGAGCCTAGAGGAACCAGGATCCAGGTCCTAGGGGGTGAGGAGGAGACAGAGGGGCTCCAGACCCCTGGGCCTGGGAGCGAGCCAGGAGGGAAGGTGTCCTCGGCAGGCGAGGCTCTGAGAGGCCAGCAGCAGGACTGTCACTGCCCCTGCCCTGGGAACTAGGCCACTGTGGCAGCAACTCCGGGCTCACAGCTGCTCGGAAACCTTCTGCTCGGCTGTCGTCCCTCCTCTGGGAGGGTCCCCAGCCTCCTTCTCCTCCTCTCTCGTCTCTCTGTTCCGCCTCTCCCTCCTCTCTGAGATTCCATCTCTCCATGCCTTTCACTCCCTGTTGTGCTGTGTCCCTGTCGCTCCATCTGATGCCCCCCCCCAGTAGTCATTTCAGCCTCAGTCCCCATCTTGCCCTGCCGTGCCTCTGTGTGTGTGTGTCTCTCTCTCTGTCACCTTCTGCCTCTGATTTTCTCCCCGCCTATGTCTCACGCTCCCTCCTTCAAGCCACCAAAGGCCCTGCTGGCTGCTCTGAACGGTGGCCCACCCCTGCCCTTCTCCCTGCGCCCCCATATTGCCCACCTCTGGTAACAATTATTCTGGGCTGGAATGGAAACCTCCAGTGCCCCAGACAGACCCACAGGCAGCACATGGGAACCAGATGGTGACAGACTCTTCAAGAAACTAACCACTTCGGGCAGGGGAGAGGGGAGAGGGGAAGGAGAGGGGAGAGGGAGCCCCAGGGAAGGCCTAGCCAGCCAGAGAGCAAGTCCTGTGGCCGCCAAACCCCACCCGGGAGCCTCTTGGGCTGCTCTGGCCCCCGGGCCCCCAGGCACAGGGGACAGTGCCAGACTCCCAGGGCACGGGCACGAGAAAGCAGAGGAGCCAAAGGCGAGGGAGCAAGGATGCTGGAAATCAGAGTCCTGCCCCTAACTGCGTGGACCGAAAGTCAGAGTCCAGACCCCTTCGGTGACCCTCTGACGGTCACCGCACCTGGGCAGCGGGCCAACGCCTCTTGAGTTAGAACACGGGCTCTGCTCCCAGGATTGAATTGTTTCCTTTTCACCCTGGAGCCAGACTCCTCCGGGTCCAGGCCCAGCTCCACCTCTTCCTGAGCCCTCAGTGTCTCCTCCTGCAAGTGAGAAAGAGCAGCAGCAGGGCCCACGGGCAGCTTTGTGAGTTAGGGTGTGTGAAGTACTAGCACAGGGCTTGGTCAGATCGAGAGTTCGATCAAATGGTAAACAATACGATATAATTATAAATAATGATTATGATTAATCTTCCTAAAACACAGCTCAACTCAAGCCGCTGCTTTGTTCAGGAACCTACCAGATCCCCCCCCCCCAACCCCCCGACCCAGTGTCCATGGAAGAAAGTCCAAGAAAACCACAGTGATCAGTCTTCTGCCCCATCTTGCTCAACTTAGCAGGCTGATGCTTGGAACCAGAGGCATTTCGTTCCCTGGCCCAGGGGTTCTGCCCACCCCACTGGTGGCTTGTTGTCCCTCTCCTGCCAAGGACCCCTGACCATCACCATTTACCCCTTCAGCACGGCCAGGACCGGGGCTCTTTCCCCGCACACACTACCTCGGCCATCTCAGGCGAGCAGCGGCTCTCGGGGTCATCGGCAGGCTGGTCCTCTCCCCTAGCTCCTCAGTCCTTCAGGCCAGTGTCTCATTGACTTTCACACTGGACTCGTCTAAACCAAAACTTGTGATTTTCTCCGCTGACCCTTTTCTTCCTCTGTCCCTCCACCCTCCCAGGACGTCACGGTCACTCTGGAGTCCCTCTCACACCCTGCATCCCACACATCAACAAATCCCTCAGCTCAGCCTTCAGAAATACACTCCGAAGCCACCCAAGCCGTCGCACCACCCCGCGCCACCACCACCCCTCACCTGGGCCATTCCAGCAGCCTCTAGCCAGTCCCTCTGCAGCCACTTTTGCCCCTTCCAGGCCTCTCTCGACTCAGCAGCTTGTGTGACCCCTTTCAAAAGCAAAACATGAGGTTTCCATGGCTGTACACATTTGTCAAAACCCACAGAAGTGTGCGCTAGAAAGGATATATTTTACTGTATGTAAATTACACTTTAACTTTAAAAATGGAACAAAAAACAAAACAGACCACATCATTCTGCACGAACCTGTCCAATGGCTTCTAGTTCACTGTACAATGGTCTATAAGGCTCTATGCCAGTGTTTCTCAAACAGGGGACCATGACACTTTAGTGGGTTAGAAATTCGATTGAAAGATCATAACCAGTATTATTTTTTAGATTAGATAAGAAAAAATAAAATATATAATAAGACATAAAATAAAATATATAATATGAAATAAAATATATACCAGGTCATACATAAAGTAAAGGTATGTTTTATGAAATGTTTACTTTTGTGGGGTTTTTTAAAAAGATTTTATTTATTTGAGAGAGAAAGAGAGAGAGAGACAGCACACAAGTGGGAGGAGGGGGAGAGGTAGAAGCAGGCTCCTCGCTAAGCAGGGTACACGACAACATGGGGCTGGATCCCAGGACCCCGGGATTATGACCTGAGTCGAAGGCAGATGCTTAACCGACTAAGCACCCGGCACCTGGGTGCCCCTACTTTTGTGTTATTTTTGTATGTGCATGTTCATGTTCAAACTGGATTGTAATATAAAATTTATGTCTTACTATGGGTTGTAATCTACAGAAATTAAAAGACACCGGGGGCGCCTGGGTGGCTCAGTCCGTCGAGCGTTGGACTCTTGGTTTCGGCTCAGGTCATAACCTCAGGGTCATGAGACTGAGCCCCTTGTAGGGGCATGTCACGCTGTGCCTGGCTCCCTCTGCCCCTCCCCCTTGCTTGCATGTTTTCTTTCTCTCTCTCTGTCTACAAAATAAATAAGTCTTTTTAAAAAAATGTTTTAAAAATTAAAAGATGCTGTTCCACACGATCTGCTCCCCAGCCTCCATTATCCCACACTTCTCTTCCTTCCCACCATCGCCCATTCTGTCGCAGCTTCTTTCTGGTCCTGCCTCACTCCTGGCACACTCCTGCCTCAGGGCCTTTACACTGGCTGTTTGGTCTGCAACACGCCTCCTCTAGATATCCACACAGCTCCCTCTCTCACCTCTTCAGGTCTTGACCCAAATGGCAGTTCCCAGAGGGAGGGTGTCAACCTTCCAGCCTGACTTGTTTAAAACAAGCACCCCTCCAAGCCTCCTTGTAGTCTCCCTTGCCTCACTTCATTTTCCTTCAGAGTGCTTATGGCCTCTGGGATAGTACATATTTATTTGTCCACTTTCCTCCACTAGAATGTCAGTGCCAGGAGGGCAAGGCCTAGGCCAGCCTTACTCACTGCTGCATCCCAGTGCCTAAAACAGAACTTGACATATGGTGGACATCACGGTTACTGGTAAAAGGTTACTGTCCTTGCCCTGAGGGAGCATGCAATCTGGTGGAGATGGTAAAGCTTCTGGGAGCTGCCTCCGACCTCTACGGAAAGGAGAGAGGAGCACACCCGAGGTTTCTCCCACCGGGAGAGACGTGACCATCTTCTGGAAGCTTTGTTGCCTCTCTGGAGTCCAGCCAGGACTGACTCCCTCTCCGAGTTCCAGAATACCTCTGCTGGGATTTCTTATCCTCCTGCCGAGGTCCCGGCAGTGCTCTGTTGAAGTAAACAGCATGGAAATGCTGTGGTTGGGATGTCTCATTCCAGCTGACAAGACTTGTCGGCTGAGCACGGTGGCTGAAGAGAGAGCAGAGAAACCTGAACCAGATGGCTGGTGAGGGGGAGGCCTGCCCACACAAAGGCTGCCTCACCGGTTTGGAAGCCAGCCCCGCCACAGCGCCCCATCCCAGGGGCAGCAGCCAGAGAACCCCCTCAGGAGCCCACACCTGCCTCGGGACCGACTGGCTTTGTGGGGGCGGGATGGGGAAAGGAGGGGACCACACCTCTAGGAGCTGGAGGGTCAGAGAGAGTTCTATCTTCCAGAATGACCTAATTCCCCCAAACAGTGACTCCCTGGTTTAGACGGCCAGGAGGGCCCATCGAGGTCATGAAATACAACTTCTCCATTTCACAGGCAGGGAAACCGAGGGCCAGACCCGGGGACAGCACTCCCAAAGCCTCAGGGTAAGCTGAGGCTGGAACCTTCATCCTCCAACCATCAGTCTGGGCTTTTTAACTGAGAAGAGGCTCTTGGGAGGGCAGGTCTGGGGGACCAGGGACAGAGAGCCCCAAAGCATAGCCCATTCCCCTGAGCAGGCTGTAGGAGGATCTCTGAGGGTCAGGTAGCATTTGAACTGATGTTTTGCAGACTAGCTGGATTTCAACAGAAAACAAAGACATTCTTGGGGGGTGGGGAGGCAGCTGGTTCAGCAGAACAGTGTGGCTAGTGTCAGGTTGGTATGGGGGGCCATGGTGGGAGATGAGAGGGACAGCCTTTTATTCTGGTGGTTCGTGGTCAGCCTTATACACAGCAGAAGAATTAGGGGCCGAGGACTTCATGTACATAAAGGGTCAGGGAACACAGGAGTGTGTGCTAGCTGGGAGGTTTCTTTCCAGGCATCCAACCCCCCCCAAATCCCGCCCCACCACTCCCAACCCCCACCACCACCACCATAGCAGCCCCAGGCAACTCTGTCTCTACAGGTGGCCATCCCTTCTTGCCAAGTGCTGATGCTATTTTGGGATGCGGAACCTGCCAGTGGAGGAGGGCTGGGGCTTGGGGCCCCACCTCCTACAGGGATTCCAAGGGTCTGGGAAGTGGGAGCAGGGCCTGGGAAAACAGGCCATCAAAGCTGCCTGGGCAATTCCCTCCGGCCACGGGCAGCAGAGGGCTCCAAGGTCACAGCAGAGCACTAAATATAGGGACTAGGAGGTGGAAGTGGCTCCTGCTGGCTGCAGGGAGGTGTCCAGTCCCTTCATCAGAGGGGCAGGGGTGAGGCTCTTGGGAACGGTGTTTGTGGGTTGAAGCTCTGAGAGCTGGGTCCAGTGGCGGGCTCAGGCACCTGGGGCGGGAGCTCAGTCTAGATTTGGTGTCCAATCTTCCTCTATGGCTGGGGTCATGGCATGGGGTTACCCCTGTATTATTTGTTAATTCCAACCTTAATTGGCCCCTTAATCTGCGCTACAACTGGGTTTGGATTTCAGGCTCAGCAGTCTCTACTCAGGAACAAACGTTTTCCTGGGGAGACCAACTTGTAAATAACCAACCACCTGTAGGTAAATGGAAAGAGGACTGACCCTAGAACATCAGCCTCTACCCCACTAGGATGCCAGCTCCCAGACAGAGAGATTTTTGTCTATTCAGTTCAGTGCTATAGACCCAGCAGCCCCTAGAGCAGTACCTGGCATATAGTAGTTACTCAATAAACATTTGTTGTCTAGTTGAATAAACAACTTGGCTGGAGAATTGGACTTTATGGATGGGTAGCCTGGGGCTGGCTCTCAAAGAAAGGACAGACTTTTGAGCCAGTCCACTGGGACTGCGTATCAGGCAAAACACCTTGTCCTGAAAGGACAAAAATGTGTGATGTTCTCAGGAACATTGGATCTAGCTTTGCATGGGAACCAGGGTATGAGAAAGACTGACACAGATCCTGAGTAGCTGTGAACATGGCCAAGGACCCAACTGTGTAGCCAGAGGGGTCCAAAATGGGGTGCACAAGGTGATCCATTCAAGTAGAAAGAATATCCTAGAACTTCTATGTAAACTACCTTTTACCTTTTTTAAAAAGGAGGAAAAGTTAACATTTACAAATGCTTAATAAATAGCCTGACATCAGTGCCCTCATGTTGTCTACATTGTGGAAGGTCACATGTTCCATATCCCAGGTGTCCTGAGGAAAGCAGCGTGGGGTCCACTGTGTGGGCTTGCCAGACAACAGCATTCCTCTTTCCCCGCCGCCAGGCCCACAGAGATGCTTCTAGTTGAGCTGCCACAGGACTCACCCAGGCACTTCATTTTATAAAAAACAAAGTCCTTAAATTGTAGATTCTTTGCCCGAGTTATTATTGACAAAGGCAGGGGCCACGAGAATCTTGTGTACCATGCAGAAATCTGCTGGCTGTTTCATAGCAAAATACTTCATACCCCCCCTTAAAGATGAGTTGTGCCTTGCTCCTTTAGGAAAAGACAAGTGATACAAATGTGCTGGGTCTTTCTGTGACAACAAGGGTACGTTGTCCAGAGTTACTAAAACAAATACCCAGTACCCCAGGCAGAGACGTGGTTTCCCTTTTGGAAAGAAGCAACACCTTGCAGGCGGGTGTTCTGGAATGATCTTGTTGCTAGCGTGGCTATCAGAGTACCACCTGTCTATCATACATTTTAAGAACAGGGACATAGAATTTTATAACCTGTTTTAAAATCTTCTAAGTAAAGAGTTTCAGGGAGTTTTGAATTTGTCAAAAAAGGATTGAAAAAAATAACACTTTTGGATTCGTTTCCAATAACCGACCAGTATCAGTTAAACCAAATTTCAGCAAAAACCTCTCTGCAGAATTGAAAATCACGCCTAACGCGACCAGGGACACACTTCTTCCCCGGCTGCTTCTGCTCTCTCGATGTGTAGTTTTCACCTACGACAGGCATTCAGCCAAGCGAAAAATGTGGAGTTCCATACCAGATTCTCAAATGAGCGTAGCACATCATTAAACCAAGATTGTATTTAGAAATGAAACACATTGGGAGCTGCCTCGCTGGCTCAGCTGGAGAAGCATACGATTCGATCTTGGTGTTGTGAGTTCAAGCCCCATGTTGGGTGTAGAGTTTGCTTTAAAAAAATAAAACTTTAAAATAAGTAAATAAATAACACAATCACAACTTTTGGTAAAAACAGAGTAAGAAGCTCTGGTTAATACCATTAAATACAATGAAAACAAAACATAAAATAAAATGTATTGACTCTTCCGTGGTTTTTTTTTTCTAGTTTCTATTTTTTGGTATGTATTTTATAATTTGTCCACTATATTTGTATGATGGCATATGTATATAATTTATAAATAAATAAATGCTATATTGGTTAGATTGCATGAGCTTTGCTTTTCCTGGTGGGGGCAGTGGTGGTGGATGGGGGCACTCGGGAGGGATTCCAGAGAGAAGAGACTGGATCCATCCCAGGCCACTTTGGGGTCTAGAGGCCTGGAGTCTAGAGGGAAGGCTGAGCTTTGATCGATACTGACTCAGGAGGTGGCCTGAGCTGGGCACCTGGGCTGAGGGCAGCAAGGAGTGGGGAGGAGAGAAGGCCAGAAGCTCTGTATCAGGGCAGAAGTACGGGCTGTGGTGAGGGATGGGAGGGTGGGAGAGAGCCTGGGAGGTAGCCATGCCGCTGAGCAGCACCCCGGTCCATGTGAAGAGGTGGCCATGGGGGGCCCCGGTAGGCTGAGCCAGCCCCAAAGGCCCAGACACTTCCTCCCCCTGCCTTATTCTCCCACACAGCCGGGCCGAGCCAAAGAGGGTTGTACTCTAAGTGCTCAGGCCGGGGCAGCCAGTAAGGGTGGCCAAAGCCCCAGGTCTCAGGCCTCGGGGTCTGGAGGTCGCCCTGGCAACAGGCTCTGTTGTGATGCTTCCCAGAGCCAGGGACTCGTTAGTCAGCGCCACACAGGGAGGTCGCCTCTAGCCCTGGCAGGCCAGAGTCCCCATCTGGACACCCCTGGGAGAGGTCCAATGACTGACCATTGTCGGGCCTTTCTGCCGGGCCAGGAGAAGGGCAGCTGGTCCGAGGGGAGAGCTGGGGCCAGCAGAGACTGGGGTGCACAAATGGTGCTTAGCCAGCAAGCAGATCAGGCCTTACCTCGATGGGAGAGGGGGATCCGTGTGTACTATGTGGGATGCTCTGTAGGGTGGCCCCAGAGCGGCTAGGATGTGCCCTTCCAAATACACTGTCCCCGTGGGAGGGTGCTGCATTTACCCCGGGAATGCAGCTGGGGGGAGGGCCACTCACTTCTGATGCCAGCTGCTGTTTTCTAGTCTAACCTGAAATAGACAATCCCCTTTGCCTCCCCATAGCGTGCCCGCGGGTGGCCCAGGAAACCTGCCCCCAGCACACCCTCAGAACCAGCCTCTGTCATCGGACCCTCTACAAGCCCCCACTCCATACAGAGCTTCACCCGTGCCACCTGCACACGGTCCCAGTCTGCAGTTTCTCCTACAGGGACTGTGATGAAGGCTATGGGAGACCCTCCGCCCAGCCACCCCTCCCAAGACTGGATTGCTGTCCCCAGGCTGCAGTTCCCGTCACCCCCCCACCCCCAGCCAACTCCCCCCACCCCTGCAAAACACAGACAGACGCTCCTAGGGGCACAGTCTCCAAATGACTGGCCTCAGTGGAGGCACTTCCCTCCCCGAGTCTCACTCAGTTTCCTCCTCTGTGGAAGGAGGGTAGTGAGAGTGACCTCACCGGAAGGAGTGACATGGCAGACTTAGCTCCCATGGTTCTGATCACATTTAAGGAATTATTTTTATTATTAATGTGGGCGTCTCTTGTTAGCCTTTTTGGGTTGTTTGATGAATAACTTGGGCATGGGTCAAACCCCACTTCCCTTGATCTTCCTGGGGACTGAGGAGCTGCGGGGGTGACGGGTAAGAGGCCACGCCCTCCAGGAACCTGACCCTCAACACGATGTCAGGAAGCTGTGTCAACAGCAGTGTAGACCTGAATCACGAGGCCCTCCCCATCCCTTGGGAACTCTGAGAATAGATCCAGGAGCCCTTCCCAGAAGCAGCCCAGAGCACTGGCAAGGCACGCAGGCCCCAGTTAGAATCCTGCCTCTCTGGATGACTCAGAGCAGGTCACCTGAGCTCCCCTCAACCCCTAGTGGCATCCTCATCCCTACCTTCTTCCTGGACTCCCCTCCATGAATCTCCCCACCCCAAAGGCTTCCATCACTGTGGGCCCTGTGGTTTCCTGCTGCCGTACTCTTTTTCTTTTTCAATTCATTTTTTTTAGACAAAAGAGTTCAGGGGCCCCTGGGCGACTCTGTTGGTTAAGCGGTTAAGCATCTGACTCTTGGTTTCAGCTCAGATCATGATCTCAGGGTCCTGAGATGGAGCCCCAGGCCAGGCTCCTCGCTCAGGGCTGAGTCTGCTTGTCCCTCTCCCTCTGTGCCCGCACCCACACCCCGCTGTCTCTCTCACACACGTCCGTGTGTGCTCTCTCTCAAATAAATAAATAAAATCGTTCAAATAAATAAATAAACCAAAAGAGTTCATCCATTTTTACCACCCCTCACCTCCTGCCTCTGGCTGCCAGCGATCTGTTTTCTATATCGATGAGCTTGGGCTATTATTTTTTTTAAGATTCCACCTATGAAAGAGATCATACAGTCTCTGTCCTTCTGTCTCATTTCACCTAGCCTAATGCCCTCTAGGTCCAACCGTGTTGTCGTTATAGCAAAATTTTGCTCTTTTTTTTTTTTTTTTTAATGGTTGAGTAATACTGCATTTTGTATAAAAAGAGACACATCAGTATGTATCCACACAGATCACGCTTTCCTTATCCATTCATCCACTGATACATACTTTAGTTGTTTCCATATCTTGGCTGTTGTGATTAATGCTGCAGGGACCCTGAGGATGCAGATCTCTTTTGGAGTTAGTGTTTTCATTTTCTTTGAGTAAATACCCAGAAATGGAATTGTTGGATCATGGGGCACTTCAGTCTTTAATGTTTATTTTAAATTTTTTGCGGGATCTCCGTACTGTTTTCCACAGGGGCTGCCCCTGATTACCTTCCCGCCAACAGTGCAGGAGTTCCCTTTTCTCTACGTCCTCGCCAACACTTGTGATTTTTTGTCTTTTTGATTCTGGGCATTCTGACAGGTGCGAGGTGGCAGCTCATTGCAGTTTTGATTTGCATCTCCCTGATGATTAGTGGTGTGGAACAGCTTTTCACCTACCTGATGGCCATCTGCGTGTCTTCTTTGGAAGACGTCCCTTCAGATCTGCCCTTTTCTCAATCAAATTGTTTAGTTTTTTTACTATGGAGTTGTAGGAGTTCTTTGGATATTTTGGATGCTCGCCCTTCGTCAGATATATGATTTGCAAATATTTTCTTCCATTTAGTAGGTTTCCCTTCCGTTTTGTGTGTGGTTGCCTTTGCTGCGGGAAGCTTTTTAGTTGCTTATAGTCCCAACTTTTTCTGCTTTTGTTCCTTGTGCTACTGTCATGTTGTTGCTCAGGCTGTTGCCTCCGTCTTCTCGGTCCTTCCTGGCCCAGCCACCACCTTCAGGAAGTGCTCCAGGCTCCTCCACGAGGAGGGGAACATTTCCTTATCACCTAATAGACCCCAGATCAGAGCTCCGACCGATCAGAGCACACGTGAGAGTGGGAGCGCATCTCATCTTCTACTTTGCATATGAGGAAACTGTGGCTCAGAAGGGCTGGCTAACTTGCCCTGTACCTGAGAGAAATCTGGAAGCCAGCCATCCCCTCCTTATGGGCCTAGATCTGCTCCTCACAGGGACTAGGCAAGTCCTGCAGGCCCACCTAAAAACCTGACCTGTACTAAGGACAATGTGACAGCTGCTTCCCTGCAGGGCTCAGAGGGCTGAGGTCCTTGCTCATTTCACCCTTGCGGCAACCCAGCCATGTGGGCACCTTTACCCTCATATTGTGGGGTCGGGGAAGACTGTGAATCAGAGAGGTTGGTGATAACCCCAGCAGCTCTTCCTAGCTCACAGCTTGTGTTCCTAGCCTACTGAATGCGGACCTTCCCTCCTGCAGTGGCCAGACACCTCCACCTAGGGGAATCCATAGTCTTCTTGGTAAGGGACCTGGCTTGGAGGGGCTTCTCGTTGGGCTCTCCTTTCTCCCAAAGGCCACAGAGCTTGGCTATCCCCCAGCACCTTCCAGTCTGGTCCCATCCCCGTGGTCACAGGGACAGCGACTCCCCAGTAGTGCATTAGAGGCAGCTATCAAAGGGAGAGTCGAACTCAAAGTCAGGAGCTTGAAATTCAGGTCTTGGCTCTGCCACCTGCTTGCTGTGCCCCGACCTTGGGTGAGTAATTCTCCTCCCTAGGCCTCCCAGGAATCGTCTCCTGGGTGAAATGAGGGTATGTAGGTGATTTGGGCAGGAGCATAGCAGGCCTCCTTGGAAGGGAGCTTGGTCTGGTATCAGGGTGGAGGGACAGGCAGGAGAAGACTCAGCCCAGGAGGCCAGGCCATTCCAGGTCTGGGTCAGGAAACTGAGGAGGGACAGAAGAAAAGCAGGAGAACAAAGACATGCTTATGGGTGGTACTCAGGCAACCTCAGGGAGCACTGGGGAAAAGGAAGAAAGAGCTTTCTCTCTTGGAATGTGGCCCTTCACCTCCCCCGTGCTGCAAGACCCAGACCTCTAGCATTTGGGCTGAATTAAGAACCTCAGACATCAGCTGCCTCTGAATCACAGCTGCTCTCAGCTAAGCCTGGGAAGCACGTAGGAGCATATCCTGGACGGTGATTTTCACAGTGTGTCCTGTGGGCTCCAGGGGATCTCGGGTCTACAGTTCCCTTTATCTATGTTGTATGTGAGCTTCCTCTTATTTCAAGTGAAGAGAAAGTTCTGCATCCCCGCAGAGGAAGGAAATGAACCACCTGTGTGTCCAGTGGTCTGGTTTAGAGTTCCAGAGAAGTCACACAGCCAGAATGCCCTCTCTGTGCTAGGCATGGTGCTGACCACGAGGATTCAGTAGAAGCCACAACAGACAGGATTCCTGCCCTCAAGGAGTTTGAGGTTTAAGGAGATGACAGTGATCAGTAAGAGCTCATAAATTCAATCTTATTACCCCCTACCAGGTACCTTAAATACATCAACTATCACGACAACCTTACGAGGTAAGTAAATCCTCTATTTGCAGATGAGGAATTTGAGGCACGGGAGGCAAAATGACAGAGCAGGCAGCTAGGAAGTGGCAGAGCTGGGATTTGAACCTTGGCTGTCTGCCTCCAGAGTCTGTGCTCATGATTACTACATTATACAGGTACATAAATGTCGTTTATAAGCCACCGTGCTACCTATGCGTTTTATATACACAGGAGAACCTGTGAAGCTGAGGATGAGCATTAGCAAAAAAAGCGTCCATGAGGAAGTGATGCTTGAGTTAATATGGAAGGATCACATTGAGAAGCAACTGATTTTTGACAATGATGTCAAGACCATTCCATGAAAGAAAGGATGGTCTTTTCAACAAACAGTGCCAGGACAAGCAGCCATCCATGTGCACAAGAATGAACTCGATCCCCTATCTCACACCATACACAAAAATTACCTCAAAATGGATCAATGACCTCAATGTAAAGACAAAAGCTATAAAGCTCTTAGAGGAAAACATAGTTGTAAATCTTTGTGACCTTAGATTAGGCAATCATTTCTGGAATATGATGACATCGAAAGCATAAGCAACAGAAAGAAAATTGGAAACCTTGGATACCATCAAGATGAAATACTTTTGGGGCTCCTGGGTGGCACATCTGACTCTTGGTTTCAGCTCAGATCATGATCTCTGGGGCGTGAGGTGGAGCCCTGTGTTGTGTTCTGTGCTGACATGGAGTCTGCTTGAGATTCTCTCTCTCTTTGCCCCTCCTGTTTGCGTGCTTCCTCGTTCTCTCTCAAAATAAATAAATCAATCTTTAAAAAATGATTAAATACTTTTAGGCTTCAGAGAACACATCAAGAATGGGAAAACAGTTTTGCAAATTGTATATATCCGATAAAGGATTTGTATCTGAAATATAAATGGAATTCTTAGAACTCAATAGTAGGAGGACAAATTTAAAAATTCGCAAAGGATCTTCATAGACATTTCCCCAAATAAGGTGTCCCCATGGCCAATAAGCACATGAGAAGATGCTCCAGCATCATTAGCCATCAGGGAATGTAACTCAAAGCCACAGTGAGATATAAGTTCACACTCACTACAATGGCTTGCAAAGTGACATATCAATAATAAAAAGCACTGATGAGCTTGTGTAGAAATTGGAACCCTATTACCCTACTAGCTGTAATGGAAAATGATGCAGCCTCTGTGGAAAACATTCTGGCTGTTCCTCAAAAGTTTAAACATAGAGTTGTCATATGGTCCAGCAATGCTACTCCTGGGATACCTGCAATAGGAATGAGAACACAGTCAACACACGAATTTGTGCATGAATGTTCATAGCAGCATTATTCACAATGGCAAAAATGCAGAAACAACCCAAAATGTCCCTCAATTTGTCAACGTATAAATAAAATGTGCTATCATCCATGAGATGGAATATTATTCAGCCATGAAAAGGGACAGGGTGCTGATACCCTACTACAATATGGATAAATCTTGAAAACATAATGCCAAGTGAGAGAAGCCAGTTACTGAAGACCATATATTGTAAGCTTTCATTTATATGAAATGTCTAGAATAGACAAATCCATAGAGACAGAAAGTAGATTAGAAGTTGCTAAATGGTATGTGTGGGGAAGGGGCGAGAGGCAGGGACTACTAATGAGTACCACATTTTAGAGGGTGACACAAATGCCCTAGGTCTGATTGTGGTGACAGTTACCCAGATCTGTGGATATATTAAAAACCATTGAATTATATGTTTTAAATAGGTCAGTTGTATTGTATAATATATGAATTATATGTCAAAAAAGCTATTATTTTAAAAAGATGGAGGGATGAAGAGGCATTAGTTGTGGACATGGCAGGGGCTGGGGGCTTGGGGCATGCCTTCTAACTGAGGGAACTGCATGTGCAAAGGTCCTGTGGCTGAAGGTCTGGAATGTTTAAGAAAGCAAAGAAGATGGTGCCTGGGTGGCTCAGTTGGTTAAGTGACTGCTTTCGGCACGGGTCATGATCCTGGAGTTCTGGGATCAAGTCCCACATCAGGCTTCTAGTCTGCTTCTCCCTCTGACCTTCTCCCCTCTTATGCTCTCTCTCTCTCAAATAAATACATAAAATATTTGAAAAAGAAAAAAAGCAAAGAAGACCATGTGGCAGGAGCTCACAAGGCAAAGGGGGAAGAGAGGAAAGAAGAAGCCAGAGGGTCGGCTGGGCTAGGCTGTCCAGGGCCCTGAGGGCTACGGCATGGCCGCAGGTCCACGTGGAGGCAGAGTGACTAGGACTAGGCTCCCGCAGGCGTTCAGGCCATGGCATTATGGCACGCAGATCACCAGGTTCAGGCTGTCCTGCACTTCCCTCTTTCTGACCTCTCCCATTGGCCTGGGGGACCCTAAGATCAGATGTGAGTTCCGGACGAACTGTGGGAATCCTCAGAGTCAGAAGTCTCTGCAGATGACAGGCTTTGTGGCAGAGCCAAGGTCAGAGTCCCAGCTCCCCGAGCACTGTGGGACTTCGGGCAAGCTATTTTCCCTTCTGAGAGCCCCAGTCTCTGCATCTGTACGGTAACAGCTCCTGCTGTTCTACCTTCCTCGGGGGCCAGGGGAGTCCGTGTGATGGTGTCCAGCGTTCTGCAGAGAGAGTTTAAAAACTCAGACAAAGGTCATTGTCTATCTGCCGCCAGCTGCCTCCTTTCTGAGTTCTGGGGTTTGCTGAGAGTCGACAGGGCCGCCACACCCCTGCTCTGGGGACGAGGGGGCTTCTCTGAGCAGCTGGCTCTAATCCTGAGATTGGAGGGAAAGCCTCAGGCCTGCAGGCTCTCTCCTCTCCAGCTCCAGGCCGCTGGGGGAGGGAGGGTCAGGGAGTGGGAGAACTGGGAGCAGACGGGCGGCATCCATGTCCTAGGAGCTGACTAATTGAGGGCAGGGGGGCAGGCCAACCGTCCTGCAAGGCAGGACTCCCGGAGAGGAGCAAAGTCTGGGGCTTTGGCAGCTGGAATCTGCTGGCTTGCTCTTTGAACAAACACTGAGGCCCTCTGTGCAACCTTAGAGATCATTCCTGTCTAATACAGGCTCTGGATTAGAGGCAGCTGGGGCCCAGAGCCGGGGAAGCCTTGCATAAGGCCGCGAGGTCAGTAAGGGCCAGAGGGAAACAAGGAAGCTGGAGGAAGTCAGAAAGGGAAGGGGCTTGGAGGTCTTCTAGTCTAACCCTTTCACACGCAGAACAGAAGCCTGTAAAGCTCAGCTCATTGGCGATAATAAGGCGACATCAGCCTGGGGATGGAAGGAAGAATGGGCCAAGGGAGCCGAGCTGCCCTCGGGTTTCTGTTGTCCGGACCATGGAGGCCTCCTCCCCAGACCCTGGAGAGGAAGATACGTTGGGCATCTTCCCAATGTCCCATTCTTTGTTTTGGTCGTCCCCCCTACATGGCCCCTGCAATGGCCTTTCCCATCCCCTCCCCAAGCCCACATCCCATTTCCATGCCTGGTGTAGAGTGTGCATTCCTGGGCTCAGGTCCTGAGCCTGGGATCTGGGCACCATGTAACAACACTGTGTGTGTTCCAGATAGAACCTGTTTCTGGGCCCCAGTACTATTTGCACCCTCTAGTCACTGTCAGTGACAGACATTGTCACCTGCCCGGTGCCCAAGCCAGCCAGACACAGGGGGCCACCTTCCCCTGACAGCTGCCTGAGTCCCAAGGCCTTCCCTTCATCTCTGAAATAGCTCCTCCTTGCCCACCACCCTGGGCTGCGATCTGGTCTCCTGTCTTGCTTGCATCCCCAGTGCACTCCCAGCCGCCCACCCACCTCCCCACTCGGGCCCAACCTCCTCATTGCAGCCCAAGACACATTTCACACTCCTCTCCTCAAAAGCATTCCATGGCTCCCCAGCACCCTCAGGGGAAAGCCCAAGCTCCCTAGCCTGGTGTTCAAGGCCCTTCCTTGTGTTCTGCTGGCTGCTGACCTAGCGAGGCCCTGTGCTCCAGCCATCTGTCCTGGCTGGAGACAGACTCCCATCCCAACTCCCACCTCCAGGATCTGGCCCCCAGCTCCCTCCACCCTAGGCTTTTTTCCCTCCTTCTCCCCCCTGTCTTCGTGACAAACACCCACCCTTTCTTCAAGGATTATGTCCCGAGAGATTTCCCCACAAGGAGTCTTGGCCCCTCCCTCATTCTGTGCTCTCTCTCCCAGTGTACCCTGTGTAGACCTTAATCTGAGCCCCTGGGACACAAGGCTGACAGCCTCCCGCCGGGCCTGGGAGGCCCTCAGCCCAGGAACTAGGTCTTGTTGGGAGGAAAGGGAAGCAAGGGAGGCAGGCAGGGAGGGAGGGGAGACGAAAGAATTTATTTCAGGTTCCTGCTCAATGCTTCCTCCCCCAGGAAGGCTAGTGGATGGCCCCTTGCTTGCATTTCTGCTGGTGCAGTCACCAACGCTCGGGTTCACACGGTCTGGAGGTCAGAGCCTAACGCCCTGGAGCATTCTACAGATGGGGAAATGCAGCACAGGCGTGAGCAGACCCCTCTGAGCGTCATTCTGCCAGACTGGAGCAGAACCAGAATTTAAATTCCCATCTCTCTGACCCCAAACCTCATAGCCTTTCCCTGCTCCCACTGCCTGATGTTGGCCCCTCTGGGTCCTGGGAGCACTCTGTGAAGTGGCCTCATTGACCTGGGAGCCCAACAGGGCCAGTAGGGGCCTGGGAGTGGGTGATGGGGAAGGGGCCAGAGCCTTGTAGGGCACTCACACCAGGCACTCACCCTTTCCATCTCACTCCAGCTCAGCCATCTAGGGCTAGTTATGCTCGGAGCCCCTGGTCACAGAGCTCCTTACACTGTCTCCAGAGCCAGGCCTCTGGGGCTTGAATCCCAGCCCTGAGAACTTGGGCAAAAGCTGCTGTCACCTCCCAGTGCCCGGGGTTTCCTCTTCTTGGAAAAGGAAATGTTAACAAGTTTACTTTAAGAGCCCTGTGTGATTTCAATGAGTTGGTGGAAGCCAATCACTTAGCAATAGAATCAAGGACCTCCAGGCCCTTTGGGAGGCTGGGATTCCCTTCTCCCCGCAGTGTGGGGCTGCAGGCAGGGAATGGGGTGGGGGACAAGGGCCGCCCCCCTTCGCATCTGCTTTGTGTCTTCCCAGGGCTGGTTCAACGCAGGCGTGTTTACATTCCCAAGTATCCTAGACGACAGCAGCCGCTGATAAGGATGTCTCTGGTCTGGGAGCCTCCCCAGTGACTTTATCTCCCTAGATAGAGCTGGCCGTCGGGGTTGGTGGAGGGAGGGCGCCTGATAATCTGCGCAGCCTCCAAGCCCACGCACGGGTGTGGCTGAGCCCACCTGGCTCTGGCCGGGTTTCCCTGTCCATCCTTCTGGATCCAGCCAGTATGCCTTCCACTCCCTCTCTCAATCACGCTTGACCAGATCCTGCCAAAGTCCCACTCCTCCTCCTCCCAGATCTGCATAAATCTGTGAGCCACCGTAGGGCAGCGCCTCCTGGGGACCCATTCCTACAGGGAGCTGGGAGCGGGGCTTTCCACACTTAAAATACAACCAGAACTGACTGCTTTTCAGCCTCCCTGAACCACATTCCTCCCTCTCTCCCTCGACCAAGTCAGAGACCGGAGCCACATTTCGCCCTTCCTCCCCAGCCTCCCATCTAAGGAGCCCTTTCATTAATCCCCCAGATCCTGGGAAGTACTAGGATAATTCCCACCTGACACAGAGGAAACTGAGCGTCACAGAGGTTGATGCAAGTGACAGAATGGGGCTTGGCAGTGGGCAGAGGACTCTGCCCAGGTTCTGCCTGCAAGGGTGGGAGGGGGACACGGGGAGGAGCTTGCCTACACCTGGCTGTGGTGAATCAGAGGGCGGCAGGGGAAAGGGAAGGCTGTTCCCCTTACTCAGGCTTGTGTATCCAAAACTTAAGTGCTTGAAACAATAGCATTGATTTTGTTCTCAGCTCCGCATGGGGGCAGGTCAGAGAGGGGAGGGTTCATTTCTTAGGCACCTGACGTTACCTGAGATGGTTGCAGTCGGGGACAGGAACCATTTAGAGAGTGGGCCATGCCTATGGCTCAGTCCTGGCTGAGACCTTCGTTGAGGCTGTTGGCCAGAGAGCCTCGGGTGGCCTCTTCCTGTGGCCTGGGCTTCCTCACAGTATGGCTGCTGGATTCCAGAGAGAGACAGAGACAGACAGACAGACAGACAGATATGTAGAGGCTGAGTCCCCTTTTAAGATTTACCCTGGGAAGTTAGGTAATGTCATTTTCAGCTACACTCTGCTCACAGAGTGGGATAAGGAAATGTTAACAAGTTTACTTTAAGAGCCCTGGAGGTTACTTTAATAACCTCCAGGTCTTGCTAGAGAATGACAAGGCTCCAGTATGTGGAGCTGGGAAATGCTCCCAAGGCCATGTTTTGGAAACTATGCTCTGTCACAGGGCCTCCTCCCCACTGTGGCTCCAAATATCTTGTTCTTGCCCCTGTACCTACCAGCTGCTCCCAGGCTCAAGATAAGGAAGGGGTGAGAGGGGGAGGGACTAAGAACATGGGCTTTGGCATCAGAACAACTTGGGTTTTCACTGAAGACCTTTGACCTTAGGCAGGTCATGTCTCTGAGCCTCAATTTCCATATCTGCCCAATGGGGTCATAACTACCAATCACAGACTTTAAAAACAAACCAGTGAGATGATGTAATCCCTGCCTCCAGCTTGGCACAGCCTCTGGCTCGTTGTACATGTGCCCAGAACCCCCAGCCCTCCTCAGACAGGACCCGCGCATCTGCGGGCCAGAGCGGGCTGTGGCTGCCTGAGGGATGGGCACTCTGCCACTCACCGAGGGGGAGCCCCCTGCTCACCCGGGTGGCGCTGGGCAGGCAACCACAGAACCACATGTGGGGTTTACCACGGCCTGGCCGAGCCCGGAAGAAAAAGAAAACACCTCGGATGACAGAGGGTGGGCCTCTGAAGTCATGAGGCGGCCTGGCCCTTTCTAGCATCTCCAGATCTGTTCCAGCAAAGTGGAAGAGTTCTGCAGGGCTCTGTTTCCTCATCTGTAAAATGTGGATGACTGTAGGCACAAGAGTCCACCTTTGGGGGTTGCTTCCCACGGGCCCGACACCGATGGGACACCTCCTAACATTGGCTCTGGTGACCTTTCATGACTCTTGCTGTGAGGGAGGTTGGTGGGCAGGAGTAGCCCAGATAGAAGAGGGGGCAGGAGTGGACCAGGCAGTCCTTTACACCACTTCGCTCCCAGCCTCCCCAAACAGGCTCAAAGAAGTGTACAAGGACTAGCGGAGACGATGGATGGGAGATGGTTTTGGAACTGTAAACCAGAATGTAAATGGAGCAGGCCTAAGGACAACCTAGACTTTGAGCTAGAAACGTGTTCCTGGAGCCTCTCCTGGCCTCACCTACCCCAGCCCTCAGCCACGTGCCTCCCATTTGCCCAGCTGCTTTCCACTGAGGGGGGCCTACTAAGATGTTATGCTGGCTCAGAAAGGAAGCATGGAAGGGAGGGAGGGAGCGAGGGAGGAAGGGGCTCTGCAAACCACCAAGGGGTGGTCAGAGACACCAGGTGGCACCAATACTCCCCAAGGCACACAGTGGACACCGAGGCCGCACATGTCAGGACACCCTCAGCAGCCTGGTTCTCAGTAGCGTCCCCCCTCCCCCGCCGCCACAGGACCTCCGCCCTCAGACCCACCTGCTTCCTCCCCCACAGGGCACCTCTGAGGATTGCACTTCTCGGGTCCAGGAAATCATGTTCCTGGAAGAGCCACCGGCCATGGTTAGGACTCAGAAGCTCTGTCATCCGCCAAGAGGAAAGCAAAGCAGAGGGCGACGTGGGAATGTCTGCCCGAGCTCACACCTGCAGTCACAGGCACTCATCCCATGGGCACGTGTGCACGTCGCACGCAAATCCACCTGTGCACACACACCTGTGAATCTCCACACGTGCACGTGCTCCCAAAGGCACCCGTACAGCCACGTCACATCTATCCATCCTCCTATATTAAGGTGTACCTCATGCGTAATACGCAGCCCACACAAGCATACACGCTCACCCCACACAATGCGTATGGATCAATGTCAATGCACAGCGTGTATTTACCCAAAAAGCACAAATATGCATACGCGTACACACACACACACACACACTCACACACACACATATACCCACACATAGCTGATCACTGTACGCTTCCATGGATGAACAGGTACACATATTCCACACACGTGCACTGGGAGAACTAGTGTGCAAGCAGATGCTCACACAAGCACACCCAGGCCCGTGCAAATGGCAGTACACCTACGCTCTTCATTTATACACATGCAGACACAGTAACCGTCAACACGGGTCCATAAGCCTCTGTACCTACATAACCACACATCGCAGCTGTCCATACACGCATGTGCAAACACTGTTGCACACACCTCCACACTCACGCACACATGCACACACGCACACACTTGCATGCCCAGGCAGAAGTTCCCAACGCCCCATGCGAGGGGTGCCCACGGCCTTCTCCGGCTCCATGGCTTGGGGTTTTCAGGTGAAGTGGAACTAGGTGTTTGTGTCTCCATCCTGCGAAGATGCAGACACAAACACCTAGTTCCACTTCACCTGAAAACCCCAAGCCCCTGGGTGTGTGGGAGGGCGAGCCAGACGCCCTCCCTGCAGGGGGCATGATGGAAAGTATGACCCAAGTTGACTTTTGCAACAAGAGCAAAGGTAAGGGGTTTTTCCACCTTGTTACCTCGCTATGTCGGGGGTGACCAGGGCCACCACGGCTCACCCGCCTCCCATCGTCCCCTCAGCCTTCAAGGACGTTTAGGTCCAATATCAGAATTCTATATCTCTGGTTTACTCAGCAGTTTAACTCACCAATGCTTGACCCCACCACGTGCCAGGCCCTGGGCCAAGCATCTGGGGAAGAGCTGGGCCTGGGTCTTTCTCACAGTCAGGAGGGGTGAGGGAGCTCTAGGTCAAGTCCATTAAACTGTATCCCCTTGATGGCCAGTTTGCCAAGTGATGATCTTTCAAAAGACTGGTTTGCTGAACACACTAAATGATCCATTTACTATTAATTTTTTCTTTTTGTTCTAAAGTATGCAAGTATATAGCAATATTTCATTCAATGCATTGAAATTTGTTTTCATTTTGTCTTGTAAGGAACGTTCAGATGTTCAAAAGCTAAGAGTCAGGGAGTGGTTTGGTTTAATAAAGGCGCTTAGTAGTTATTGCCAGAGCAGGGCATTCTGGAAGCCGGGTGGCATGGCAGGCCTCACAGACCCCTGACCCCCGAATGCATGGGACCTGTACCTGGGTTCTCATCTGACTTCCCTATGATCCTGGCCATGTCCCTTCTCTCTGATTTTTAGCCGCCTCCCATTCAAAGAGCTCATCTTTAGGGCCTTGCTGACATTCAACAAAACCCCGGAGCTCCCTGTGACATCCATTTCCCAGTGGGGTCCAGGTCAGGGCCCAGAAGCAGGAGAGGGTGCTGACTCTGTCGGGCATGGCCTGGTCCTATACAGAAGTCAAACCATAACAGTCAGCACTCACCCGTACTATCTGAATGGTGACATTTCTGGGTCCTGTCCCCTGCTCTAGGCAGAAGGGCCTAGTATGCTGGGGCGGCGGGGCGGAGCGTGGGGCTGCAAAGGGTGGGGCCCAACTAACTTTCCTTTCCTGGTAACACACTCGTTAACCTCATTTCCTTTTTCTGAAAGGAAATGCCATTGACATCACACGACTGGATTTTCAGTGAGGCCAAATAAGAACTCATGACCCCCTCGTAGGCAAGAAGGAGGTGCGCACGGGCTGGGTGCAAATCTGTCTGGTGTAGACAGTCTCAATGACGTGTACCTCCCCCCCCCCGTCTTCTCCTGATCTGCTCCTTTGCTCCTTCAGTGCAGAGATTACTTGCCATCCCCAGATTCTGGAACCTTCCTGGATTTGCTCCTGCTATTCCCTCTACAGCGATCTCCTCCCCCTGCATGCACATTCCTGCCTAAGTTCACTCGGGCTCTGCCCGCATCCCCACCTTGGAGGGAACTGACCCAAGTCGTCTTCTCCACTTCCCTGCAAGAAGCAAAGACATTTTATCATGGAAAACTCTAAGCACACACAAAAATAGACACCTAAACTACATATTCCTCGGTCAGCTTCAACCCTCACCAACTCACGGTCTCTCTTGTTTTGCTGATATCTCCCAACTCCTGCCCCACTGGGTGATTTAGAGCAAATCCAAAACATCAAATGATTTTCCCCAGTCTGTCTCATAAATGGTCTTTTAAAATTGGTTTGTCCAAAATCAGGATCCAAACAAGGTCCGTATATTTCACATGGGGGCTGGGTCTCTTAAATCTCTTTCAATGTATAAGTCTCTCCTCCCTCTTTTATTTCTTCTCACATTTATCTGTAGAATAAACCAGGTCGTCTGTTCCCTGTGGTTTTCTGTTTTCCACATCTGCTGCGTTATCCATGGTGTTGTTTACCATATTCTTCAACCCCCTCCCTTTCCTACAAATTAGCAATTAGATCTAAATACGTGATTAGATTCGGATTCAAGGTTTTGTCACGGATACTTCCTAGAAAGTGTTTGGACTTTCCTCCAAGGCCCATACGTTTGGTGGTCTGTCTTTTTGTGCTTCCAGAAGACTTTGGGGCTCATTGCCTAGATCCACTATTTGGCTAGAGATAGCCTTGCTTCCTCATTTACTAGCTGGAATACTTCTATAGAAAGAAACTCCTCTCATCAGCTCTGGTTTCTCTGAGGTACAATTTATTTAGGAAAAGCAGGATAAATGCTGGATGTTTGCATCTTATTTATCAATTCTCAGAGTAACGAACTGACTCTAACATCCTCCTCGAAGATGTCCAGAAAGGAATTTTTTGTTGTTTTTTTGTATCATGGTTATCTCATAATTTGTAACACATTTGATATTTCAATCCATTCCAGTTAGTGTCCCTTATCACTCAGTGTCCCAAGTCTGGCCAGTAGGGATCTCTTTAATTGGCTTCTGAGTCCTTCCAAACCCCATAGTGTTTATTAGCTTCCTGACTTTCCAGTGTGATGAGACGTCCAGGTTTGCCTTGTGCATGTTCTGCCCAGTCACAGAATCCCTTATATCTCCAAGACGCTGTGGTTCTTTTAGTGAGAAATGGTATTTGCAGACCAAGAATCTGGATGCAGGGAGTGCTCCGTGCCACTGGGTCGGTCACTGTTTCTGGCCTCTTCAGTAGGGAGGGTTGGGAAGTATATTTTTCTTAAGAAAATATACATCAAACATTCATACTGACATTTTAAATAAAACCCGACTATAGGTTTTGTAGTTTTGTTTTCTGATTTTGTATTTGTATGTCCTTTTCTCTAGTGCTGAGAAGCTTTACTTCTAACAATATTAAAATGATTGCTAATTTGTTTTCTTCTACTTTCTCTACCTATTGCAAAAACTCCAGAGCAACAATACCAGTAATATTACTAACTATATGATGACTGAATACACTTTATGATTTGCCTGGAATTCTTTTGTCTTCAGAATGTATACACTACTCATGATCTATAATCAGAGCATGAGATTTCCAAATCACTTGAAATAATTCAACTCTGCATGGTGAAGCCATCAACTCAATAGACAGATTCATTTCTTTATTTTTAAAAAATATTTTATTTATTTATTTGAGAGAAAGAGAGAGCACAAGCAGCGGGGAGAAGCAGGCAGAGGGAGAGGGAGAAGCAGGCTCCCTGCTGAGTGGGAAGCTTGATGCAGGGCTTGATCCCAGGACCCTGGGATCATGACCTGAGCAGAAGGCAGACACTTAATGGACTGAGCCACCCAGGTGCCCCCAGAATTATTTATTCCATTTGCTTTAGATTTAGAGATTGCTTTTGACTTGAATTTTGATTTAATCCTGTTCTATTTTTATGTAAAGTATATACCGGTTCTAAAGTGAATCTATAAAATGAAACATATTCAGAAAGGTCTAGCTTCTGTCCCAATTCATTTTACCATGTTTCCTTTCCCATCTACCAAAGAACAATTTTGACACTTCACTTTTTACGTTTTAGCCTTTTGCGTTTTAATGAAAGAAAACACACATTTTTGTGTATTCCCTTCTCTTTCTTTGATAAATGACAATGTGCTATACACATTTTATTCCACTTTGCTTTTTCACTTACCATTGTACCCTAGAAATGATACCATCACAACTCTTAGAGATCTGCCCCGGCCCTTTTCTAGATGCAGAATTACCCATTGTGTAGTTAGCAAATCCCTACTGATGGGCATTTGAGTGGTTCCTGGAATTTTACTATTAGAAATATGATGCTTTTGGGAATAGCTTTATGCATACTCTTGTCTAATTTTTCCAGTGTACCTTTGGGGTAGATTCCTAGAAGTGGATTTCTGGGTCAAAGCGTAAACACATATGTAATTTTACTAGAAGTTAACAAATCTCCCTTTATATAGGACTTGCACTATTTTGTATTTCCACCAGGTAATCTATGAGAATGTCTGTTTCCCCACAGTCCTGCCAACGGAGGGCATTGTCTAATTTTGGGGTTTTTGCCAATTTGAGAGATAAGATTTGGTAACTTGGTTTTAATTGGCATTTCTCTAATTATGAACAACTTTAAGTATCTTTTTAATATGTTTCGATTCTGATTCATTTTGGGTCCCTAGTGCTGGGCTGACTCAGGTGAGGCTCTTAGGAGAGATTTCTAGAATGAAGGGAGGAAGGAGTGAATGAACAAACGAATGAAGGAATCAAGTCATGAAGAGGGTAGTCGACTTGCTCAAGGTCATGTGTCCAGTTATCACCAGAGTTCTGACTAGAATTGATCTCTTTTTTCCCCTTCCTCTAATTAATTTTTCCAGCTATAAAATGAGTAAACATTTACAGTGGAGGTTTTCAGACAATAGAATGAAGACAAGTTTATAGTAGAAATTTTGGAAAGTGCAGGGAAGTAAAAACCTAGGAAAAATTTTTAATCTTTCCACTCCCGGTCTGCCATTTTTAACATTTTAGTCTATTTCCTCCAAGTCTGTTGTGGTTTTATTTTATTTTTTTTTCAGTTATGAAAATACTACAAGTATGGTCTTGTATTCTGTTCTTTTTCATGTAGTGCTTTTCTGTGTTAAGAACATCTTGCAAAGATAATCTTAATAGCAGTACAATATTTCACTATCTGAATATACATTAATGCATTTAACCTTTCTGTTGCTGTTAGACTTCTAGATTATTTCCAGATTTTTGCTATTACAAATAAATTTTGCTGTGTTCATCTTTGTTCACATTCTAGATTTTTTCCCCTTAGGATTAATTCCTGGAAGTGGAGCTCCTAAAATCTCAGCACTGAGTTCCAAGTTCAGAGCTTTTCTTGGCTGGATTCAGAGGACTGTTTGTTAAGATTTGCCCTTGTAATTTCCCAGAGTCCTGGGCCTGGCTTGGTTCTCAGCATCTGTGATCTTGAGTACAGACACACTGGCACCCAAATCAGATCAGCAGATGGGCTGAACCTGCTGGAGGGTGGCATAGCCGGTGATGCTGAGTGGACGAGTCTCTGTTTTGGAAGCTCTCACCATCCAGAGGAGCAGGCGGCTAGATTAGACCCTCCCACCTGGAGAAGGGCTCTAGCACAGCACCATTCAGAGATGGAGGGATCTGGGAAAGCTGCCTGGAGGAGGCAACGACTGAGTTTAGTAGTAAGGAGTATAGATCTTATCTGACAGATGAGGCTGGGCAACGGCCAATCCCGAGGGGCTTGTAAACTGGGTTACAGATCCTGGATCTTGTCCTATAGGCAGTGAAGCAGGGAGATGATGGAGTCAGGTCTGTGTTAAGAATGATCCCTCTGGCTGTCGGGGGAGTGCACAGCAGGATTGCAGGTGGGAAATGGGACAGACCCTTAGAAAGAGGCCAACACTCAGGCAAGAGAGCACGAAGCTGCAACCAGAGCAGTGGCCAAAGGGATGGAAAAAGAGGATCAAGACAGGAGATACTGGGTATGCAGTCGAAACTCAAAACAGAAAGAGCTATGTCAATTTCAAACCTTTCTGTAGCATACAGGAAGGACTCCTGGACTGGGACTCAAGGTACCTGGGCTGTGACTGGGTAAAGTTTCTTACTTCTATCTGGGCCTCAGTTTCCATTTTTATACACCAAGGAATTTGTACTGGATCATGTCTGAGGGCTCTCGTGTTCTGAAAACTCTATCATCCGAAGGCTTCAAAGTGGCCATGTTCCCTGGAGATGAGAGGAGGAAAAAAAAAACAGAGGCTGAGTAGAGGGAAAGCTGGGGCTGGGGTCTCGGGGTCCAGGCTCTCTGCCTCCCCACCCCATCAATCTTGCTGCATTAAAGTCAGTGGGCTGGCCTGGGTTGAGGCCAGAGGCCAGCTGTGGAGAGGGAGGAATTGTCTCTGGCTCAAGGAACAGAGAGGAAAGAATGCAGAGCTTCTAAAAAGCCGCGAACAAGTCGTCAGCCCTGGCTGGGAGCCCAGAGGTTTCGCAACTGTCCTCCCGGCTTAAAAATCCAGAGTGAGCCAATGTAGGGAGGGCGGCTTGTCTCCCCTCTGTGCATCAGAAATTGTAAGGTGATGAGGGGCGCTGGAGATGCCTCTGGCTGCAAGTAAGAGGCAGCCTGCCTCCAACGTCTCAGTAAGCCACGGGACATCCTCTCCCTCCATCACAAGCCCAGAGTGGGTGGCTCTGGCACCGGAGACAGCTCCTGGGGTCATGAAGAGCATGGGCTTTTTTATTTCTCTCTTGTCCTTAGGTGACTCCCCTGTGGTCCCACAATAGCTCTCACTCTCATTGGGATGGAAAGATGGCAGCCAGTGGCAGTGGGGCTATAGGCTTCCGTGTATGTGTCTGGCAGGAGATGGTGAGAGCCTTCCCTCCCAACCCTGGACTAGAAGTCCTGCTCCTTGGTTTGGATAGGACAGCTGGGTCATGTTTGCCATCAATAATCATCTCTGGGGAAGTGCCGTGGGAGGATTAGCTTGCGTTTATTGGGATCTTGTGTTGAACCCCAGGGGTGGGGGGAATGAGCAGTATTAGTGTCCTATAAGGAAGAAACAGAGAAACTGGTGCTGGGTGGGCAACCAACACATCCACATGGTGATGAGCTTCCACGCCCCATCAGCCCATCCTATCTGGACCTGGCCTAGGGCTTGGCAGGACCGGCCTCGTCTCCAGATGAGCACTGAGATCAGTGAGATACAGAAAAGTGAGAAGGCTTGTTTGGGTCACACTGGGTGAGTGGCAGATCCTGAATTGAGAAAAAGAAATGCATGGCAGACAAACCAAACAAGCCTCAAGCTGCCAGTCCTTGAGTCAAGCTCCTGACCCCATTCCCTCAAGCATGGGGCCTGGGGCCTGTGGCCTCCTCTGAGCCCCCACAGTGCCTGCCCACCTCCAGCCCTCTGACTCAGGGCTCCCCCTGCAGTGCCAGGTGGCTGCTTCCCTCTTTAGCCCAAGCATGCACACTCTCACTCATGGCATGAGGCTTCCCCAGAGCTTTGGGATCCAAGGCCAAGGCTGTGGGTTTGAATCCTGACTTTGAACTTCTGGGACCCCCTCCATGCAGTGGGACTACGAACCCTACCTATACCTCCTGGCATAAGTGTTGGGGGATCAGGTGAAATGAGGAGCTGATGCTTAACTAATTGTAAAGCACTATGGCGCCATGAGGCCCGTCTCCTGGTGGGAAAGGTTCCTTCTGTGGGTGTCATCGACACTGGAAGACACCAAAAAACAGGCAGCCGGAAAGACCCATGAGACAGCCAGATGTAGATTCATTCAACCACAAATGCATAGTTTGAATCTGCCATTTGATGGATGGGGAGACAGGCCCAGAGGGGGCAGTAATCCACGCAAGGGCACACAGGATGACAACCCCAACCTCCGCGGCTCCCAGGCCTGTCTTCCCTGCACCAGGGCCCCAGGATTGGGTGAGGTCCACGCACCAACCTGAGGTGGGGTGCCGCAGCTGCAACATTGGTCCATGCTCGCCAGCACGTCCCCAAGTTTCTCAGGAGCCATTCTTCAGGGGTTCACTGAGGCGAGGCCACACTTCCCCTTGGGCGGCTTCCTGTTTGGGCCAAACAATGACTTTTGCCGGGACCTGGTGCCAGCTGGCTGCAGCTGTTGCCAACGCCTTGATTTCTTGCCTGCAGAGAGAGGTGATTCTGGCCCCTGGGGCCTGGGGCTGGCCTCCCCTGGCCAGGAACTCCGCACTTGGAAGGGGCCTCACTTGAATTCAGTCATCCCTCAGGTACCGATCGCACACACGTGAACACCTTCTGTTTGCCAGGCTTCAGCTTGTTACCCGGGACACAGATACGTAAGGGCAAGAGTTGAACGATCTACAAATATTTATCCTCTACCCATGAGGAGTAGGACGTCGGACTAGGCACCAGTGAGCCAGAGTGGGCGGCTCTGGCACCGGAGACAGCTCCTGGGGTCATGAAGAGCACGGGCTTTAAACTTGCAGACTGACTCATCTGCTTGTCCTCCCTGTCCTGTGCAAGAGCTCAGAGCTGGTTGTCAGTCATTTACCTGCTTGTGTGAATTAGCAAATGCAGATCTTTCCTGGAATAATCTCTCAGGGCACATGGGGAAGGGGTCATAAGGGGTGTGGGTAAAAATAATAAAGATGAAGTGTTTAGAATGACTTGTGTTAATGGGTGAGAAAAGCAAGAAGCAGATATGTAAAGGGAGCGACTAAGGCAGGGGATGGAGCCAGGACCTCGACTCTGGTCTTTAGACTCCAAGCCTTGTACGCCAAGATGCTTCGGAGAGCCTCCAATCTAATTTGAGGATTCACAGGACTGGAGATGCTTTGGGGCGCCCCTGGGTACACAGGGCAGGAGGGCTTGCTGCTGAATACAATGTGGGGGGACCTGATGACAGAGGGACATACCGAGGGCTTGTATGTGACCAGCACCCAGCCACCTGCGGTCATACCCTCTCTGCCGATGCAGAAAGTAACGAGGTAGAAAATTTCCCCAAGCATCTGGAAAGCCATGCAGCAGGCACTTTCACCCAGGTCCCATAAGGTGCGGGTTATTCTCCACGTGTCCCAGTCTGTCCCCTGCCCTGCTCTGTGTCTAGGAGGCTGACTTCTGCAGCTGCTCTACCTTTCCTTTAGGTTCGGCCACCAGGTGGCTGTGGGAGGAGAGCAACTAGAGAGGAAAGGGAGGTCCAAGCCTTCCAGATCCCTGCTCCTCCCTGCCTAGCCACAGCTATGGCAGCTCCCCACCCCCACTCCCCACCACCCCCAGTGCCAAGCACTAGGTCCACACACTGTTACCACCTCCTAACCCCGTAGGCTGCGGAGGGGAGTGGCTTCCTGCTGCTGCTCTCCCTGCCCCAACCCCGGGATGGTTCCCTCACCTGCCCATCATGCATCCATTGCTCCTCAGCCCCTCCCTTAGAGGACCCCACGTCCTGCTGGGATGCCACCTGCTGGAATCCTAGCCAGGACGGAGCTGGACCCTTTCCCACCTTCCCACTTTGCCCCTTGTTTCCATTAGGGTGCCCCCCACCACCCCAACCACACTGAGACAGGGCATGATTTGGCAAAGTCGGCTTCCCCTTGGGCCTCCTGAATTGTTTCTGGGCTGGTGCTGCTGGAGAAACAATGAGAGAGAGGCTCCCAAGGGCTGGGACTGAGTCCCCCTGTGTTCCACACCTCCTGGGACAGGTTGGATCTCCCTGGCTCCAGGCCGAGAAAGAACAGTGTCCTGGCGGGGGGATCTCGGGAGAGTAGAGGTCTGGACCCAGTTGGTCCATCCTCAGGTTGGTGATGAGGAAGGTACCAGAGACGGGGAGTAGCAAGACCATTAGGAGTCATCAAGGCATCCCCTCTTGGTTCAGCAGCAGGAACAGGCCCAGGAGTGACAGGTACCACTGATGTCCCTGAGTAGACACCACCACATCTACGTCAAGCCCAACCCTTGTCCTGGGAGCCACACACACACATATGCCCCAGAGACTGTCATAACCCACAACCCACACACAACACGTCCCCTTCCTCCTGACTCCTGTCCCATGTTCCCTCCAAGTTCTGACCAAGTGCAGAAGTCTGACCTTTTCAACTACTCTTGACCCTATTCTCCTCTTGGCCTCGTCTGGGGGCATTATTACATTCATTACATTACATTATTGCATTATCTACACTCGGTACGACAATGGCCCCCTTGCTTTTCCCTGGTCCCCATCTTGTTCCCTCCAGTCCAGACTCAGGAGCTGGGAGACAGGGTGTCTGCTGGCATTCTGGCTGGGGTTCGAGAAGGGCCGGGCCGACCAGCCCTTGGTAGGTGTGTGGATACCTTCGCTGCCCTGGCCCAGCCCTGTCGAGCGCTAGATGAGGTTGCTGGACACGTTCAGGTAGATGAGTCTGGGGAGAAACTCATAAGCTCCCTCAAAGGGCAACTCATTTTCCCACTCCAAATACTATATTCCAACTTTTCCCTTCGAACCCTTTTGTGTCTATGTTTCTGGGTTTTCTTTCTTCAACTCCCTGGTGGACCATGAACCCATGGGAGGCGGGGCCTCTGTCACTCTCACTGCTGTCTGCTCAGGGCCCTGGACAGACCCTCGCCCGCAGAAACCCTCCAGTGACGTTTTTCTGGAGACTGCTTGAAAGAGGTAGCTTTGATGCTTGCCCTTGAAGCATAGTCCCCTTGGACAGACAGAGCTGTCAGGGGAAGGCATTCCAGAGGGGAGAGCAGCGGGAAAGGGCCAATGGGACCGAGCAAGCAGACCGAAGCCTGGAGCCCGGGGAGGTCAGGGGGACACAATGCAGTGGCCCAGGGCCTGAACCCTCAAGTGGAGAGAAGGAGAGAGACACTAAGAAGGATGCAGTGTGGGCCTGATGACTGATTTGGAGATATTTCCCCCTTTGAGGTGCCTGCTCCAAGCTCCTCCTTCTTCTGAATATGCCACGCTGAGAATTTCCATGATGTCGGCAGTGACATATAAGTCACCCCACCCCCGGTCCCCTCTCTGACAGCTGGCAGTCTTGGTGAGGGAGCAAAGGAATGAGCCACCCCCGGCCCAGGCTGCTGAGGTTTCTGGTTCCCCACTGAAAATGTCAATTCATGGAAGCAAGTCATTTTTCACCTTTTTTGAAATATCATTTTTTCTCATCGCTCCTGAGTAAGGGAAGTTCAGTATATACATAAAAAAAAAGGGGGGGGGGCGCCTGGGTGGCTCAGTAGGTTAAGCCTCTGCCTTTGGCTCCAGTTATGATCTCAGGGTCCTGGGATCGAGCCTTGTTCCTGCTGCTGAACCAAGAGGGGATGCCTTGATGACTCCCTCTGCTCAGCGGGGAGCCTGCTTCCTCCTCTCTCTCTGCTTCTCTGCCTACTTGTGATCTCTCTCTGTCAAATAAATAAATAAAATCTTTTTTTAAAAATCTAAAAATACAGTCACTTTGGATCTTAGGAGTATAAGGTTGAAAATTACATTCAGTAAAAATGATCCTGGGTAACCCCTTCAGTGGAAGGACCTGAGATATTAGGAATTCAAAAGGCAAAGATGACACTGTAATTTTCTTTATCCCTTGACTGTGACCTCCTTTTCCCTAGAGTTCCAAAGGCACAAAGTGTGAGAGGACATGGTTTGGGGCAGGGGGGATGGATTCAGTGTTTGCTGGGTGTGAGTCCAAAAAACATGGAAGTCAAAAAAAAAATTAAAAATCCTCTCTTATTTTTTGGTGAATATCTTTCTTCCAGTCTTTTCTTCCCCAATGCATATTAAAAGCCCCACTTGGTGGAGCATGAGGGCTCTCCTGATGTGGTCTGAGAAAAACAGAAATCGTACTTGTGGCTTTGCTGCCAAGAAGGCAGGACCTGACAGAGGAAACACCAGACAGAACTGAATTGAAAACTAGGCTACAAACTAATCAGCCCAGACTCATCAAAAAAAAAAAAAAAAAAAAAAAAAAAAGCCAATGTCATAAAAGACAGTGGAAGATGAGGACTACATGAGACAAATGAGACAAAAGAGACACAACCACCAAATGAAGGCAGGATCCTGGGTTACGTCCTGGATCAGAGGGGAAATTGTTAGAAGGACATGACTGGGGCAATTCGTGGAATTTAGATCTAGCCCAAGGATTAGATGATCGTGTCAGAGCCAGGTTACATTTCCTGAATCCATCAATGTCCTGTAGTTACATAAGAGAGTGTCTTTCTTCCTTAGGAAAAAGACATGTTGAAAGATTTGGAGTAGTGATGTATGCAGTTTACTCTCAGATGGTTCAGGAAAAATGAGGATATGTAGAGAACATGACAAAGCAAAATGTTAATAATTGCTAACATCTGGGGAATCGGGGTGAAAGCTCTATGGGCATTCTTTGTGCTATTCTTGCAATTCTTTTGCAAGTTTTAATTATTTCAGAACTGAAAGTTTAAAAAAAAAAAATCTCCATTCCAATTTAACTGAAACTTCAGTCTCTGGGAGAAAGCATTTGCATAAGACCTATCTGATAAAGGACGGCTCTAAAAAATTGTCTGCCTTAAACACACATGCGCACACCACACACACGCACACACAGAAGAAACTTCATTCTCCCACCTCTTATTGAGTAGATCAACAAATAACAGTACCAAGTGTTGGTGAGGATGGAGAACCCCTAGAGGTCTCACACATTGCCGATGGGAATCAAACATTAAACAATCACTTTGGAAAACATTTTGGCATTGGCTTTGAAAGTGAAACATACATCTGTCTTAGGACCCAGCTGTCCCACTCCCAGGTTTTACCCAATAGAAATAAAAATGTATGTCTGAACCAAAATCTATATGTGAATGTTTGGAGCAGGTTTCTTCATAATTCCAGCCCCAAACTGGAAACAAGACAAATGTCCTTTGAGAGGTCAATGGTTGGTTACACACCCCATGGCACCTCCATTTAATGGAGCACGTCCAGTACTAAGAGGGAACTTGGGCCTTTTCAACAAGGCGGATGAACCTCAAGTGCATTGTACAAAGTGAAAGAGCCCAGACACGAAAGGCTATGTGCTGTGCGATTTCATGTATATGACTTTCTGGGAAAGGCAAAACTATAGCAGAAAACAAATCAGTGATCACTAGTGGCTGGAGATGAAGAAAGAGGTTGCCTAAAGAGGGTCACAAGGGAACTTTCCAGGGCAATGGCCGTGTTTGATATCTTGGCTTTGGTGGTGTTTACACGACTGTATGTGTTCATCTAAACTCCGAGAACTCTACACAAAGGATGGGTTTTCCATCTGTAAATTATACCTCAATGACACAAGCAAGCAAAGGAACCAGCCTGAGTTTCTCAGAGCTCCTCTGCTCTCCTACTGCTCTCAGCCAGAGCTCAGAAAGCTGCGGTAAGGAACGCGAGGATCTTTTGCCTCTCTTTCTGCTCTGCATTTTTGAATCAAGGCTCAGAGTAGAGTGGGGGCCAGGGGAGGGTAAAGAAAAGTACTCGATCCACTCAGAATGGGGTTTTGTAAAGGGGCATTAGACCCCTCTGGGTGGCAGATGCCCCCATTCTGGTCCTTGCTCTCACGAGGCCAACGCTTCTTTAGGCTGTGCGGAACCTCCTTTATGGTCTCTTAACCCTAGTCCCTGTTTTCAAGGGAGATGCATCTGGCTGACCCCCAGAGCCTGTTCTCTCCATGCCTGCTGATGAGTCCTTCTGCAGAAGCAGGGCAGACATCTCAGGCAGAGATCTCTTAGGCTGGCTGACGCTCCGCCATCAAGTGCTGTGTCCAGTAGATTCCACAGGAAATAGTCCTCTCTTTTGCTGGCAGGCTCTGGAAGCACAAGCTGCTCTCACAACAACCCCCATCCCCACCTCAGACTACCACCAGGGTAGCTGCACCCTCCTCTCATCTTCAAACTTTTCCATGTAAGATGTGGGCTCAGGCTCTGTGTCCTCTAAGCCCCCAGGGAGCCGCGGTCGCCATGCAAAGCCTCAGCAACCATCCTCCTTGCCCGGGTCAGTGCCTGCTGCCATGTGAGGGGAGCAAGGACATCACCATCTCTGCTTTTGTCCTGCTGGCTTGTGTCTGGGGCTATGTTTGAGGCTCTGGGGAACAGCAGCGATTCTGAGATGGGACAAGTCTCATTTAACATCTGATTATGAATAACATGTTATTTTAACAAAGTGGGATCTTACACATATTTTATAGTCTTTTTTTTTTTTTACTTCATACTATGTTTTGAGCATCCTTCCATGTCAGTAAATACACCTCTACATTCATATCATTTTAGAGGCTTTTTTAAAAAAAAGGTTTTATTTATTTATATGACAGAGATCACAAGTAGGCAAAGAAGCAGGCAGAGAGAGAGGAGGAAGCAGGCTCCCCACTGTGCAGAGAGCCCAATGCGGGGCTCAATCCCAGAACCCTGGGATCATGACCCGAGCCAAAGGCAGAGGCTTTAACCCACTGAGCCACCCAGGTGCCCCTCATTTTAGAGGCTTTTTTAAAAGAGATTTATTTATTAATTTGAGAGAGAGAGAGAGAGAGCAGGATGGAAGGAAAGGCAGAGGGAGTGGGAGAGACAGAGAATCTCAAGCAGACTTCCCAGTGAGCACAGAGCCCAACGAGGGGCTCAGTCTCACAACCCTGAGACCACTACCTGAGCCAAAATCAAGGGTCTGACGCTTACCAGACTGAGCCACCCAGGCGCCCCCTCATATCATTTTAAATGACTGATCAGTATTCCCTTGTATAGCTCTACTATAACTTACTATGTCAAACTCCAATTGTTGGCTATGTTAAGTTATTTCTAAGTTTAGATTATTTCTACTAAGGTTTTATGGTCAATTTATGTGAAGCTGATGAAGCTTCAGCTGCAGGGTCCCTCCCAATTGTAGAAAACTCGGGCCCCACAAAAGCTAGATGTGTATTTGGCTCTGTTAAACTTCCTCACACTCAATTTTCCTTTGGCTCCATCTTTATTTCCTTAGGATAAACTCCTAGAAACAGAATCACTAGGTTAAAGCAGATGCACATTTTTAAGATTCTTGGAACATATTGCCTAAGAGCCCTCCAGAAAGAGTGATCTAATTGACACCCCAACCTCGCCCTGAACAAGAACACCCAAGACCAGGGTGGTTTCTATGGGATTGTGTTTCTCTGTTATTGTGGCTCCATTGGAACAGCCATTAGCACCTTTTCCCCGAAGCAGAGTCCTTGAACTGAGATCCAGGGGACCCACGGGTAGAATTCTTGAGGTCTGTGAACTTGGATGAGAAAAAAACATACATTTTTATTTTCATCATTAGCCCTGAATCGAAACATAATAGCTCTTTCCATCATAAGTATAGACCTTGTACAAACTCTTGTGATCTTAGCAGTACCTGTTGCCTTAGCAGGCCCTTCACCAGCAAAAATCAGAGGTTTTCATGTCTTGTTACAATTGTTGCAAATCTCTCAAAATATTATTCATGTTCATCAGTGCTTTGAAATTTTAGTAGATATTAGATCTACCACTAGATTTCATTATTAAATATATTAATAAAAGCATCTATTACTTGGTCACAAGTGTTTTCTTAATATTTTGATAACTGCATCCAACAGAATTTATTTCCTTTGTGATCATGTATATTTTTTGTTTTATAAAGTAAAAAACCTTATTCTGAGAAGGGGTCTGTAGGCTTCAACAGGCTGCCAAGAGGTCCACAGCACCATAAACATTGGCACTCTTACTGTAAGAGACTCTACCTTCACGTGTTCTTGAAATGTGTGTATGAAAGAGAATGAAAGAAATCGAACTTTCACGACCCCTGCCTGGAGCCAGGTGTTGTATCAGGTGCTGGAGTACAACGAGGACAATACGACATCCTGCATTTGAGAAGTTCATAGTCTAGATAGGAGATACCATTCCACAGCTTGGGCTACTCATTGCCCTGTTGGCTGGAGTCTGGGTTCTCAGATTTCCCAGGATTTTAAAGAAAAATCAGAAAGCCAGATTTAATGTTCTCATATAAAACAGTATTCTTCCAATTTTTAAATGTTGGCAATTCTACCAGATTCTAATAAACCACTGTGTGGGCTAAATAAAGCATGCCAAAATGCTTAATCTGGCCAGTAGGTCACCAGTTTTCAACCTTTGTTCTAGGAGGAGGACAGAATGTCATTTTGGGTGGAACAAAGCACAGGGGATTCTGAGCTCCCCCCACCTCCACTCTGCTCCTACAAATCAGGGAGACAGAGGATGAGAGCCCTGAGTCTTAGGAAGAGAGGACATGGAAGAAGGAGCTCTATGGTGGGCAGTGGGGTGGAGGAGGGGAGGTCCCTCCAACCTGGCTGCAGACCAGGCAGGAGAGGTCTGGCTGAGGCAGATGCTACTGTGGGGAGGGTATGAAGGGAGCTGTGGGAGCAATGAGGTCACTAAGTGATTGTATACCAAGAAAGCCCATGAGTCTATAGCAGAGAAACAGAAAGCAAAAACACATGCAAAACCAAAAGAAACAAACAAAAGCCTTTATTTGAATGAAGAAAAATTGATAAGGTTATTGGGTGCAAGATAATATATACAAAACATATTAAATATACAAATACAAATATATACAAAATATACAAAACCAGTCACTTTTCTCTGTTTTGAAAATAAGCATATAAAAATGGAAATAGAAAAATGGAAGTGGAAAAAATACCCCACTTACAGTATTGACAAGAAGTAGAAAATAGTTAGGAATCAGTTTAACAAAAAACACAGAGGCCCACGTGAAAAAGCTACATCATCTTATCGAAGGATTGAAAACAAGTTCTGGATAAAAGGAAAGACATTTTTCCTAGTGTTGGATAGAAGGCTTGGATAGCACAGAAATGTCTGGACTCCCCAGATCAATTCCAAACAGTATGAAATGTCTATCTGGAAGAAATGTCTGAAAATAGCCTCAAATTTATGGAAAATAGTAGCAATGCAGGAGGACTTACCTTATACATAGTAGAACAAACTCTAAAATCAACCACTAGCATATTTGGATAAGACATAGATCAGTGAAATATACAGAGGAGGAAATCCAGAAATACACACCAAACATGTATCAGAATTTGATATTTGATTGAGTGAACTTTTTTTTTTTAAAAAAGATTTTGTTTATTTGACAGACAGAGATCACAAGTAGGCAGAGGCAGGCAGAGAGAGGAGGAAGCAGGTTCCCCGCTGAGCAGAGAGCCCAATGCGGCCGATCCCAGGACCCCGGAATCATGACCTGAGCCGAAGGCAGAGGCTTTAACTCACTGAGCCACCCAGGCGCCCCTGATTGAGTGAACTTTTAGTTATTATCGAATAATTAAATGATGCTGACACAATGGCTGTTCATCTGGAAACAAAATTGGACGAACCACCCCACTCCATAATCAAAAATAGATTTCAGATGACCTAAAAATTTAGATACAAAAAATAAAAGAAGGAGAAAAAGCTAGGAGACTGTACGAACAATCTGAGTGAAACAATTAAATCAAGAGCTCTGAAGGAAAAGCGAGACCCCAAACTGTTGGGGGGCGAAGATACATAAGCAGAGTCAATAGACAGAGGAGAGATTTGGGAAAAATTTGTTAGAAAGGTGCCAGATAAAGTTGGGTAACTACAGTGTACAATGAGGTTTACACATTGACAAGGAAAGGATAACAGAAAAACAGGCAAAGGATAAAAATGGGTGATTCATGGAAGAGTCCTTCCAAATGGCAAACAAACAAAGGAAAAGCCACTCGGCTCCAGCAATAGGGAAATGGGGTTTAAAGTAACTATGGGAGACTGCTTTCTAGAACACTAGCACAGTATGTGCATTTCTGGCTGGGAAACGCAGAAAAGATACTCTCATAAATTGTTTATGGAAAGATGAAACATTACTGTCTTTTTTAAAAAATAAGCTTTATTAAAAATCAACTGTATCATATATATAATATCTATCCCTTGATCTAAAATTTCACTTGCAAGAGCTTATCTGACAGAAGTCCGACTTCCAGAGATATGGGCATATGAACGATGATGTTTTTGCAGTATGCTTATAGTGGCAAGAAAAGATAAAAAGGTGAAATGGTAAATAGCTGCATAAATTATGGAATATTCACACTATGGAATATTATGTACTGTCAAAAATGAATGAGAGCTATCTGTATCCATTAGTTTGGGAAGGGGGGATTTCCTTGAAGTATTGTTGAATAAAAAAAGCAAGATGCAGGAAAATGTGTTTACAATGATCCTATTTTTATAAAACAAGGATACATGCATGTGTGTGTTTGCATATAACTTAAATGTGTCTATCAATGATAATTAAGGAGAAAACACATAGAAAGTGTTACGAAACACACAAAGATATGAGAATGTTGAAGTTACCTAGGATGAAAGAGGTGGGTTGGTGCCAGCTAATATGTGTGTACAGGAATGGAGGAGGGGCCAAGTCCATTCTACCTGCCCTCAGCCAGCCCCGCCCCACACCCCACACCCCCATCCCTCTCACCCCGCAGCCTACCCCTCTACCTCTACAATGCTTGACTCCTGGGACCACTCCCTTGACGATCCCTCCTACCAATCTATATATGTGGCCTTCCATATTTTTCTCCATAATTCTAGAGTAGGGCAGTTAAAGCATTGAGAGGAAGACAGAGAGAGTCCCAGGTAGGGGGCTGCTTTTAGCACATAAAATTTGGCCTCAGGGTCTAGCTTGTGACTCTTACTCTCCCGGGCATTTTGGTAAATCCAGGGGGGTGAATGCAAGAGAGAAGGACTATTATTAACCCACTCTCTCATGTTAAGTCCTTCTTCAGGCTCAGCTAACAGCTGGTGTCCTCAGAGGGGAAATCTCAGGTTGCCCATCTCAATTACACCTCTCTGTTGTTTCCCTGATAGGACTCATCCCAGGTGCCATTCTGTGTTTATCCGTGGGTACGTGGGTGCACGCATGCCCCAGTGTGAACATCCATTTCCTCCAACAGACAATAAGCACGGTGAGGGTCAGGGTCTTGTATGCACAGCACCTAGCGTGGTGTGAAGCAGGGGCTTAAGAAATGTCAGCTGCAAGTAAGTAATTCACTTACTCACTTATTCTCCTCACTGACTCACTACTCCATTCATTCCTTTATGCATTTATTCCCTTATTCATTCCAGAAACATGTGCTATTGGCCAGTGACTTTTCCCCTCATCTGGCTTGACCATTTTCTAGCATGGCTTTTGGTGTGTGTCAGGGGGTGCAGTTGGGTCATGACTGCAGAATTCCAGGAACACATGAGTTGGAAGCTCTCCAGGGAAGGAAAGAAGATTCCAGACGGCTGGAAGGTTGGGGTGGATGGTGCTGAAGGACCAGAGAGGACAAAGTTGGGAGACTCCTCTCTGCCCTGTCCAGTGTGGGTTTCCTTTCTCCCATTCACTCTGCCTGGAAGAGCCTCTCCTCACTTCCGCATGTTGAAATCCTACCCTTCCCGTCCGGGCAGCCCAGATGTCCTCGAAATCTCCTCTCACTCGTCCAGCTGGAAGGGCCGCTCCCTGCTGCAAACAATCTTCCCGAGCACAAAATCTGGACCTCCCTCATGGCGCTGACCACTTCCTGCTTGTGATGCCCGATAGGCAGAGGCCCTATCTGACTGTTCCCAGGAACCCTGCAGTGTCCTGCACAGAGCTGGTGCTCACGTTACACGGGCCTAAAACATGAGCAGCACTGTGCATTTGGTGGGCCGTGATTATGACCCTATTTTAGAGATGGGGAAATGGAGGCAGAGACAAGTGGATGGGTTTGCCCTTCCTCCCAAAGCAGAGCCTAGACTTAGCCCTGTGTTCCTGGTCCCAGAGGCAGGGCTCTTTCCAGGGCAGCTGGGTGGGAGGTGGGAGGAGGGGGTGGGTGGGAGCTGGGTCCTGAGAACCAGCAGGCCAGAGAGATGTGGAGTTCGAATGGCCAAGTTCAGGAAAAGCACAGCTGGGGAGGAGCCAAGGTATTTATTATGCTTGGTCTCCCGCTGCAAGCAGAGCTGATGCGTGGAGCTGCTCCAGTTCCTATAAACAGCTCGCCTCCCTCCCCTCTGCCTCTCCTCACTCTCAGCCACCACAGCCCCAACTGCTTCTGGGGTGGTGGGGGGCGGGGGAGAGACGGCAAAGGGAGGGAAAGGAGAAGTGAAGAGTCGGGGAAGGAGGAAAGGAAGGGGAAGACAAGACAGGGTCCCAGAGGCAAGAAGAAAGTGGAGGGAAGTAGAGGATGTTGAGAGAAGGTATTTCCTTTGCCTCTTCACTGGGCCCTGGTGCACCAGGCAGCCCCCATCCTGTGTCCCACATTCTGCTCTGTGTCCTCTGGGTCCCCTGGATCTGTCTGAGAACCATCGCCCCCTTCTCTTTCTGAGGGCTGAGCTTAATCCCCACAAGGGTTCAAGTCCTGCAGGGCTGGACTTTTGCATTCAGAAGGAAATCTTTTCTGAACCCACCTTCTGTGTTGGCTCACAGGCCCTGGGGACACAGAAAGGACTCGGGTGGAACCCCCTCCAGGAGCTCTTGGTCTGTTGGCAGAGGTGAGGCAGAGATCCCCACTGCTGTAGCCCATAGCAGTGTGGGGCTGTGGAGGGAAATCAGGGCAGACTCCCCAGAAGAGGTGGTATAGGCCAGGGTTGAAACAGGAGTATGGCAAGTGGATTGGAGCAGTTGAGACATTTCAGGTGGAGGAGGTGGGAGAGAGCCTGGTGTGGGAATTGGGGGGCCCTAAGGTTACGCTTGCTGGCTCTGGAGCCAGACGTACATGGGTTCTAGTCCCAGCTCTTGTGCTTTACCGCTGTGGGAACTTGAGTCTCCATTTCTTTAAGATGAGGTTGATAATAATAGAAATCTCTTCAAAGATGGTAAGAATTACATATAATAATATATATCAAGGGCTCAGTGCAGGGCTGACCCAGAAGTGGTCAACAACTGTCAGCTCAGAGCATAGGGTTGGATGTGACCAGAGAGAGATGGACTGCAGGGCCCTTGTGAGCTGCCGGAGGGACAGGGGCACAGAAAGCAGACTGTGGCTCCAGGGTCTGGGGAGTGGTGACACTCCAGGGGACTGAGAAGTCGAGGCAGCTACCGATCCAGGGATGCTGTCTGTCTCCCCTCCTTCCCGCCAGGCCTGGGAGCCTCCCGGAGCACCATAGCAGCTTACTGAGTTGACTGGGCTGGATGGCCTGGCACTTCAGGCTGAGATGTGGGTAAATGAGGGCTTCCCCCTCCCTGGATCTTGCCGGAGGCTCTGATGACCTAGTTGGCAGCTGTGTCCATGTTTGGCTGAAAACAGGAATTTCTGCTTTGCTGGGGGTTTTGGCCAGGTAAGCAAACTCCCATTCGCCAGGAAAAGGAGCCAGGGCCTGGTGGGCTCCACCTGGTTAGGAGGTCCGCAGAGCCCTGGGCTGAGCTCAGCCTATGCTGTTGTCCTCCCTGGGGCTTCATTGAGCACCTACTGTATGCCAGGCCACTGAGTCACATGCTTTCTCACTCCTTTGGAGTAGGAACTGGGAGGTGAGAGGTCGAAGCCCAGAGAAGCTGCCTTGGAGAAATCTCCAGGATGTTTGGAGAGAAAAGAGGTGGAGCATCACTGAGCTGGAATTTGTGGGAGAGGAAGTAGGGAAGAGAAGCTAGGCACGGACAAAGGGGTTAGGGTCTAGGAGTCAGGCGGCTGGGAAGGGGAGACAGGGCCACATGAGGACAGGCATAGGAGTCCACAAAGTGGAGGGTGGGAGAATTCCCTGCCCTCTTGACCCCATTTCAGAGTCCCTCACCTGCTCCCCACCCCCACCATGGGTGAGGTGGCTCTTGTCCCTTCGCCCAGAACTCGCAGCCCACACCCTCACCCTCCAGTTCCCTGCAGGAACCAGGAATGCTCTTCTTCAAGGTCAGTCTTGAATGGCAGCCTGGCCACTCACTCAATTCTCTGGCCCCTGGGAGGACTTTAGCTCTCCAGCTGGGGAGGCCTCTGGGTCTCGGGGTATCAGAATTGGATGCTCAGGGCTGGCTGGGGCTGGAGACAGAGCCATGGGCATCATCAGAGCAATGGAGTGGCTATGACGATGATGGTGATAACATTCTTGAGGGAAGAGGGCCTGGGACCAAGTCCTGGTGAGCGCCACTCAGATGCCTCCAGGAAGATGAGCACGTTACAGAGTCCAAAAAGGAGTGGTGTGAGAGCAAGGTGGGAACCAGTGTGAGAAGCCTCGATGACAAAGAGAGTGTGCCAAGGGGAGGGCATGGGGGACGGGGAGGCTGGGGTGAGGAACACCGCAGCTGAGAGGTTAAGGAGGCACAGTCTGGAAGGCACAGAGTTCAGCAAAGGATGTCCTTGGTGACCTCAGCCTGGGCAGTGTGGGGGTGGGGGAGCAGGGAGGGCAAAGGTACCTGGGGTGAGCTGAGAATGGAGGGGAGGAGGGGAGGAGGGGAGGAGGAGAGGGCTGCTTCATTAGGAAGTTTGCCCACGAAGGAAAAGGAAAGGGAAAGCGGTGTAAGAATCTTTTTACTATTTTTCAGACAGCCAAAACTTCAGCACAGCCACGGTGTGAAAGGGAGACGTGAAGAGAGAAGAGAGGCTGCAGAGGGAGGTCCCAGAGGGTGGGCAGGACAGACAGCACGGCCTCTGCCATGAGGCAAGGGGCTAAGCAGAGAGAGAAGTGAGAGCAGGAGCTGCGTAAGAAGAAAGGGCTGGGGGAGGGGGGTTCGGGCTTGTTGAAGGCGAGGGTCAGAAGTGTGGCCAGGGAATGAGGGCTGAGGCCCCAAGGTCAAGGGTGGTGAGGACCCAGAGCCTCCGTCTCCCCTCAGTGGAGTTTGCCTTGAGGATTTAAAGACTATGATGGAAGCAGAGGGAGTTCAAGTGGGTGCAATGATGCCCATGGTCCACAGCAAGGAGGAGGCTGGCAGGCCACGCTGTTTCTCCAAAATTATATTTTAATACATTCATGTGGGTTATACAAAGAGCTGGTCCCCAGGCCGGCATTGTGGCCTGGCTCCTGGAGGTGAGAGCAGCATTGTGTAGTGTTTTCAGAAATCAGGCCTGAAGGGGCCCACACCTTGCCCTCCAGGCCTGAGGAAGAGTGTTTCTGTGCAGTGAGCACCTGTGGTTGTGATCCCAACCAGGACTGGGTCCACCTGGCTGCCCCACACGCCACCAGGGCCCTAGGCTGAGGCCAGGACACCAGCTTCTAGCCTCGGCTCTGCCACTGACTCCCTGAGTCCTTGACCCTCTCTGGGCCTCGGTTTTCTCGTCTATAAAATGGGGCAGAGAGAGGGGTGTTTTCATTGTCTCGAACTTTACCGAGCACCACCATGAGCCAGATCATGGGCCAAGCATGGGTAAGATAGTGAAGACAACAACAGAGGGACTTGGGCTGACCCTGGGCTTCCTGGACAGACCATGATTCCAAGGGCATGAGGAAAAGGGAGTTATATCTAGATGGGTTTTTCTACCCACTCTTGCAGGGTGGAAAAAATCCCTGCATGACGAGGATCCAAAAGTGTTTGGAGCCAGAATTATCTTGTGATAGGACAGCTGAGCGAGAAGGACATCACTCAGGTCCAGTCCCCAAGTCCCCTTCACACCTGCAATGAGCTCTGAATCCACTTTAGTCATGGGCTTTGCCACTGGCTTGTGAATCTCTAAGTTCCAGTCTCTTCCTCAGCCTCAGTTTCCCTATCTGTGCAATGGGCGAGGTTGGCCTCCATGTTCTCAAACTCCAGGCTCTTGCTCAATGAACAGGGAACGCAAGAGCAAGGGAAAAAGGTGAGCACACACCAGCCTGCAAAGAAGGGAATAAGGGAAACTGAGGCAGAGGAGGCAGCCTGGGACTGCCTGCCGGGAAGAGAGGAGGGAGAGGAGTGGGTGAACATGTGCCCCAAAGGATGCTCCCAGGCCCTGCTCCCTTGACATGGAGCCATTTCCTGTCCACCCCACAGTGGCAAAGGTCAGGCAGAGGAGACAGGAGGAGCTGAGCCTGAATCTCAGGTCTGGCGTTTCTTGGCTGGAGGACCCTGAAGGGAGAGTTTGGGAGTTTCCGTAAAATGGGTTAAATAGCAACCTCTGAGCAACCTCATAAAGACACAGACACGTCCCCACTTCCAGCAAGCCAGGTGTAAAACAGAACCGGAGACCTAAGTTTCTAACTCCTGGTTCACCAGCCAGGGTGTGGGCGCTGGGGACAAACAGGGTGCCTGTGGAGGGAGGTGGGGGACTAGAGCAGTACTGGGGTGAGTATCTGCACCCTGGGAGTGCTGGGCAGGGAAAGAGCCTGTGGGAGCCGGAAATGGAATGGTCCAGCACTGGGGTGGGAACTCCAGGCTCTATGGGAGCTGCTGCAGCCACAGAGCCAGATCCAAGACCTACTCGTGGGCCTCTGATTCCCTTCCATCCATGAGCTCTTCATGCTCCAGAGAAGCTGAAAGTCATTACGGGAAGATGTAACCAATGGTCTGCTCGGATGCATTTCAGATGAGTCTTCCTGGTCTTGCCCCTCCTGCGCTCTGGCCCTGGCAGGGGTGAGACCCTCCACTCCCCAGCCAGCTGGGGGGCTGCAGGGCCCCAGAGCCCTGGCCTCCCACCCTGTGTGGTCACCATGTGGCTTCGCAAGCAGCTCCCTGCCAGGACTTGGAACCCTCGAGGGCAGGGTGTGTCTCCTTCACCGGCGTCCCCAGCGCCTGGAGCTGGATGTGGCATGGAACAGATGCCTGGCAGAGATCTGCTGATCGAACAGGTCAGCCTTATTCTCTGTCGCTCCTGAAAGTGCCCAACTTCTGGCCCCCATGGCTGGACCCCACGTGTGGCCTGGGATGTGGGTTGTCCACCATGACTGCGGGACATGAGGAGAGGAGCCCTGGGCTGGGATGGAGAGACTACCATTCCCTGACCCTGGCTCACCATGTGACCTTGGGCCAGTCCCCACCCCTGTCTGGGCCTCTGGCTCCCCGGCTGACCCAGAAGGTCTCCCCACTGCGCCACTCTGCAGCCCCCTGGCTTCTCTAGGCTTTGTACTGTTGGTTGAACTTTTGCCGGCGGACACAGCAACAGGTGGCCAGGGTGGTGAGGAGGATGGCCGAGACCAGCGCAAAGGTGAGAATGATGATGAGGTTGATGTTCTTGAGTCCTCCCTTCTCACAGTCCTCGGGGCGCACGTGGCTCAGGGCCACCTCCTCCTGGGAGCCGAAGCGGCAGGTCAGGTCCTGGGTCACGTCCACGTCCACACGGCCCCGGTGCAGCTGGGCAGCCAGCCAGCCATTGCCGCAACAGCTTAGTGGGTTGCCCTGCAGATAGAGGCGCCGCAGGCTGGACTCCAGGCCTCCCATGGCACTGCCCGGCAGAAGGCTGAAGCTGTTGTTCCTCAGGTCCAGCACCTCCAGGGACACAGCCTGCGTCCAGGCCGGCAGGTGGCTCAGGCGATTCTCAGCCAGGTTGAGACGCTTAAGGCAGCTGAAGAAGGGCAGGTCCACTTGGAGGACAGCCAGCCCATTGCCTTGCAGGGCCAGGACCTCCAAGGAGGCCTCCAGGCCTGCCAGGGCCCCCGAGACCACATCCAGCCCCGGGTTCCCTGACAGGTCCAGCTCAGTAAGTGGAGTGTGGAGGAAGGCACCTGCCCGCAGCCGTTCCATCCCATTGCCCACCAGGTTCAGGCTGCGGAGGGAGGACAGGCCAGAGAAGGCCACACAGCCCAGGGGCCCAGGCCCCGCCGGCCCCCCACAAGGCCTGACCTGGTTTCCCTGAAGGTTCAGCCTCTGCAAACTGGCCAGGCCGGTGAAAGTGTATGGGGGCAGGTCCTGCAGGGCGTTGTCCTGGAGAAGCAGCGTCCGCAGGGACCCCAGGGCTCTGGTGCCCAGCGCCAGCGTCGCCAGCGCATTGTGGCTCACGTCCAGGTGCACGAGGCAAGGCAGGAAGCCGGCACGCAGCCCCACAAAGGCTCGCAGGCAGTTCCGGCTGAGATTCAGGAAGCGAAGGGAGGTCAGGGGCTCAAGAAAGCCCTCGGGGACCAGCTCAATCTCATTGTAGCTCAAATCCAGATTCAGGAGCTGGGAGAGGGCGTGGCCGCTGGCATTCCGGCTGGGGTTGGAGAAGGGCAGGGCCGACCACCCCTCAGAAGGTGCGTGGATGCCCTCGCCGCCCTGAGCCAGCCCCGTTGGGAGCCGGATGAGGTTGTTGGACACGTTCAGGTAGAGGAGTCTGGGAAGCGAGGCCAGGTCTGGGAAGTGGAGCAGTTTGTTCTCCCGCAGGTCGAGCCAGGCCAGCTGATACTCAGCCTGCGGGTCCGGGGCCGTCTGAAAGGCCTCGATGCTGTTGCAGCTCAGGTCGAGCACACGCAGCTGCTGGAGGCTGAAGTCGGAGATGCAGGTGAGGGAGTTCCTGGAGAGATTCAGGTGGGCCAGGTGGGGCAGGGCCTCGAAAGCTCCGTCCTCAATGTCCATGAGCACGTTGCTGTGGAGGTCCAGCCGCTCCAGCGCGGGCGTGCCCCAGAAGGTGCGGCGGCCCAGGCGTGTGAGGCTGTTCTGCGCCAGCGAGAGGGTGCGCAGGGCGGGTGCCTCCCCCAGCAGCTGCTCCACCAGGCCACTGTACAGGCTGTTCCCGGACAGGTCCAGGGAGGTCACACGAGGCAGGGGGCCCAGGCCAGGGGTGCTCAGCATGGTACCTGCCGCCAAGTGGTTATGGGCCAGGTTGAGGTGCTCCAGGTGGGGCAGGGCCTGGAAGACCCCCGTCTGGATGAAGCTGATCTCATTGGTGCTCAGGTCCAGCTGGCGAAGTGCCGTGTAGAAGCCCAGAGGGGAGGCCAGGATGCTCCGCAGGTGGTTTCCAGATAGGTCAAGGGCCTCGATGTCCCGCGGGAGCGTCGACGGGACCTGGAGCAGGCCAAGAGCCTGGCACGATACCTCCTTGTCGACCTGGGGTGTGTTGGGGACAGCAGGGAGAGCAGTGGGTGTGAGTGGGTACAGCAGGGGGTGGAACCAGGCACACCTTCTAGGAAGGATGCCTCGAGCCCTTCTCCCACTCCAGCCAGGCTTAGCAAGGCTTCTCCTGTGGCTCCCAGATGCACATTCTTCCCCTGTCCCAGCTCAACCCTCCCACGTCTGGGCCATCCCTGTCTTGCTCCCTGTCCCCATCTCTGGCACTCGGCACTGCGCTGGGCATCAGAGAGGGACTTAAGGAAGTTTCATGGATACACAGGCACAGAAAGGACAGACAGATATGAGGACAAATGAACTCACAAAATACCCTATACTGCCTTGACCCCATTTCACAGGAAACTGAGCCATATACATCCCAGAGGGATCCCAAACCAGTGAACAGCAGGGCCGAGCTGGAACCCAGGGCCTCCTGGTTCACAACCTGGGTTCCTTTTATGGGCCTAGATAGTTAAATTTGCCCAGCGGCTGTTACACCAGAAACCATCTGGGGAGAGAGGTTTCCAAAATGCAATTTACACTCCTCTCACTGGTTTTTATTTTGGCCTCCTACCCTCAGACCTCATTCCAGCCCTCATTCCACGAGGCAGAGCTCTAGGTCCCCGTGTCTGCCTTTCTCACTGCATATCCCCCAGACGAGCCCTCCTTTCTGCTGCTGTCACCTGCCCCACCTCCATCAGTGGTCTGGTTCTCCATGGCCTTGTCCAGATTGGCCCCTGGAGATGGGAGCAGGGGTGGGTAGCAGGGGAAAGATGGCCAGGGTCCCACACACATTCTTCAGTGACAAGACTATGGTTTTGCTGCGTGGGCCTCACCAAGTCACATTACCACTCTGGGCTTTTTGTCCGGAAAGCAGCACCCTCCCCCAGCATGCACTCCGCGTTTCACATTTATTTAGCACGTTCAGGCCCATGGTCACACTGGAGCCTCACGAAAGCATGCCCATGAAATATGATCACCCCTCTGTTCAGAAACCCAAGCTCAGATTGGGTAGGGGGGCTCCAGGGTCACCCAGTTGAAGAGGAGCTGGGCTGAGGTTTGAACCCATATCTTTTCACAACAGAAGGCCCACTTTGTCCTTCTAGCACATGTGCCTTCTGGAGCCTGCTCTGTTTTTTCTGTGCAAATACATTCTCCCTCTCACCTTTTTGAAGACCTCAGGAATCCAGCCTTTCCCAGGAAAGGGTCTGACTTCCCCTCGACACCACAGAGAGCCCACTCCGGCCCTGGGCTCTCTGTACCCATTGACCCCTTCTGACCCCTCCACCTGCCTAACCTCTGGCAACTGCTAAAAGAAAACCCCTACTATGGGGTACTCCTTGCTTCCACCACTCCTGGGCAAAATCCAGGATATTCAGCAGGGTTCAAGGCTGTCCCTAGCCCTTGCTGACCTGTCCTCTGTCCTCCCAACCCACTAAACCCAGCCCATACACAGTGAGCACAGCTGACTGCTGCCCTTTGTGCTCTCACACCCCTACCTCTGGGCCTCCTCCCTGCTGTTCCCCGTGCTGGCCATCCCCGCCCCTCCCTGCCCAGGTGTGCAGGGAAACTTGGTGTTTGGTGTTCTGAGCTAGGCAGGTGGGACCTCCTCCGGGCTCTCACCGCCCCAGTGCTCCCTTTCTCATAATTTGGCCCCTGATTTTGAAAGTCTGTGTGGGATCTGCCAGGTGGGGAGCTCAGAGCTAACAGGGATTGGTGTGATTGGTGTGGATGCCTTGGACCTGACCCACAAAAGGTGCTCCATGCATTTTTTTAATGAATGGGTCATGGACATCACCGGCTTAGTAAAGGACTAAAGGATTGAATCAATCACCTTTCGGGAAGGAAAGAAAACAGACGATCCATGTCTTCTAACTGGAGTTAAAGACCACTGGAGTAAAAAGACTCCAGCTCCCCTACTTCCCCGATGGGCAGACAAACCTGAAGATGGCAGTGACCTGTGGAAGGTCACCGTGAGTGGTAGAGCCCCCTGGGGCAGGAACACCAGCCTGAGGGTGCTCTCTGCCTGGCCCAGCTCTCAGCTTCCTCCCTGGAGCTCCAAGGGGAGTTTGGAGGAGAGGGGAGGAAAAAACCGCCCTCATCAGGCCCAGGTGTGACCCTTCCTGCTCTAGCAGTCCCCTGAGCTGGTCCTACCACCTCCCGCCAAGCAGCTTTTCCAGCATGGATACCGCTGCCGCCGAGCACTTTCGTTCCTTTTTCCACAAGCCTAGCCCGGCCACCTCGCCGGCCCTGCCTGGCTCTTGCCGCTTCCTTCCTCACATCCTCTCTGCCAGCTCAGGCCACTGGGCACGGCCTCCTCAACCCTCTCCTCCGCTCCCTGGACCATCCTGACTGAAGGAGGAAACCGCAAAAGGAACAGCATGACCGCCACTGTCACAGAGCACCAGCTCCATTGCAGGCTCCATGGCTGTGTGCACAGACCCCTTAATCCTGGCATGCATTTGTTACCCTGTTGAATCCTGGGGGTAAGCTTAGAGGCTCCAGGGTACCTCCACAAGTTCCTTTTTCTACTGGGACCCAGCCAGGGACCCAGGCTGCCTCAGCAAGGTAAATAGTACCAGCCAGCATTTACTGAGCCTCTGCTGTGTGGTGGGCACTGTACCAGCATCCACATGACCCCACACCCCATTTCACCTCTGGATATCAAAGACTTCCGGGACACCAACGCCTGAGAGCCAAGCCAGGACACAAAGCTGGCCACTCCCAGTTTTCTACCGTGGTGCCTACAGGGCCCAGCCGTGTAGCAGGGCAGCACTGGGCTGCCGATCCAGAAGGAAGCTTAAAGGCCAGAGCTGCTCTCAGATCTCTGTTTCTAAAGATGCCCCCACCCCCTGAGCTCTGAGTCTCCAGCATGACAGACATAGCCAAGTTCAGTGCTCCCCTTGACAACCTGCGACCCATTCTCTCTGGGATGCCAGGATGCCACTGCCCCCATTTTTTTTTTTTAAGGAAGGAAGAGGACTTGCCACCCAACTCCATTTGGTTATCTTTCCATAGAAGGGAAACGGGGTATAAAAAAGTAGCTGGCAGAGGCCAGCATAAGCTCAGGAGAGCTGAGTTCAAGCCCTAGCTCTGGTACTTCCTGTCTATATGAGCCTGATGGGTCACATCTCTTCTCTCGGCCTTGGTTTCCTCCATTGAAAAGAGGAGTTCTTTGCAGGATAAAATGAGAGAAAGCCTTTAGTGAGGTTTGGGCCCTTCCCCAGCCCTCAGGATTGTGGCCATTTCTTTTTAACATTTTACAAATGACCATAATCCCTGTACTGATCTTCCCTAGCAGTGTGGAGAGTGCTTTCCTGCCTATCGCCCCCCAGAATCCAAAGTCACCTAGCTTCCCTCTGCCTGTGGGGTGGTCCAGGCCCTTCACCTCTCTGAGCCTCTCTTCATGGGCAGAATGGGACTCTGCACCTGGGGATGTCTGAGGCCTCCTCTGCCGGTTATCTGGGAATCTCAGGAGGGCTCTGAGGAGCGAGGAGGGAGGTGGCAAAAGCAGGACCTGGCCAACCCCAGGGAAGGGCTGAGGGCCCCTGCCCACCAGCACTCCCAGAGGTAGCTGCCTTGCCTGTGTCAGGAGTGTCTAGTCCTAGCCGGCTCCAAGTGGGGCTGCTGGAGGGCCTGTCGCTTCCCCAGGCTGACTCTGGCCTTGACCTCAGTGACTGCCCAGCCTTGTAAGAGGACCTCGGTGGTTCCTCTTCCCTGTATCCCGTAGGGTCCCAGTGACTTCAGGGCTAGTCTCCCTGGCCAAGGGCAAGAAAAAGGAACAAAAGTGAATCCAACCTTGTCCCCGCCCTGAAGAAGCTCTTGGTCTGGCAAGTGAAACAGGCTTGGACCCATTCACCAACTCCCCCATGTGCTCAGTCTGAGAGTCCAGAAAAGGGTACCAGAACCAGATCAGCCTGGGAGGGGCTGCGGAGAGGGGGCTCCCTGGAGGAGGCAGCCGTGAGTGAGAGGAATCCCATCAGAGAAGCAGCAGAGGGGCATAAGTCAAGGACCTATTAGCAAAGGGGATTTGGCCCAGAAGGGACCCAGCTCACCCACCCCAAGTTCCCTACACATTTTCTGCATCATGCTGAGGGTCCACTGCCCTGCAGGGGCAGCTGGAAGGAATAGAGTCCAATCTCGGCCCCACTGGTGCTAGTCGAAAGACCTTGGACGAGTCATCTAACCTCTCTAAACTGCAGTTTCCAACTCTATAAAACGGTAACAATGGTACTTACCTAACTGGATGAAGAGCACCTCAGGTCTTTAAACATCCTAGTAGGTACTCATGAAATACAAGGTTTAAATGCCTTCCCTTTCCTCTTCTAACCCCTCTGCCTTCTGGCTCTTGGGGCTGGGGCAGGAGGACCCCTCAAGGGTTTACCCTGCCTGGGCAGGGCTTCTTACCATCTCACAGGGCGCCTTATCTTGCTGTTGGGAGATGGGCAGGCCCCGGGTCAGCACGGCCAGGAGCAGCAGGATCTGGTGGCTCATGGCTCTGCAGAGGGTGGGAAGGAAAGGGAAACACTGTAAGACCCCTGGCTCCTTTCCACTGCCAGCCCCCATCGCTCCTGTCCTGTCAGGGCTGCCTTCAGGGAACCCCAGGTCACAGCCAGAGCTGCACCAAAGACATGGGTGCTGGGGCCTGCTGCCTACCCCAAGGGCCCTCTTGTGCCAGGCCAAGGGACTAGGCTGTCGCCCCAGGCAACAAGAGTTTTGAGGTAGTGGGTGACTTGGTCAGATCTGGGTTTCAAAAGACCCTCCATGGTGGAAGACTGCAAGGAGGCTGTGAGTGGGAGACAGAGGGACTCTAAGGGCTACTCTGGGGCCAAGCGCAGAGCTGGGGTGGGGTAAGGAGGGGAGTTAGGCCTCTGCATTTTTACCCAGACCCTAAGCCCATCCTAGTTTCTTAGGCCCCAAAGGGAATTCCTCAATCCCCCCACCCCTGGAGCTTTATTTTGCCCTTTTTCTTTTGATTTTCTGATTCTGGAGTCCCTGCCATTGTTTGAAGGCTGGGCCTGGAGCCCTGACAGGAAGCCCCGCCAGGAGGCCTGCCCTGCCCCCAGCACTGTTGCTGCGGACTTCCCCAGGAGCAGGTTCCAGGCCCTTTACTTTCACTGAAGTTACCACCAGCGCAGGGGCCACTGGGGCGGGCCTGCTGGTGTCCTCTCTCCGTATAGCCCAGCCAAGGTGGCGTTGAGGGGGATCACAGAGGCCCTGAGCAGAATCAAAGGCCAGTGCGGCTAGGGGCTCACTTACTGAGGACCTGTTAAGGGCTACGAGTCCACATCAAGTCATTTCTTTTTCTTTCTTCCTTTTTTCTCTCTTTCTCTCTTTCACACCTTACTGAATGCCTTCTCAAGTCTGGCTCTGTGTTGGGAACTAGGGTCACAAATAAATGCACAGAAGGGACCAGAATGCATACTGAGTGTTCACAAGGAAGGACACACAAAACCCTCCGAGAGCACTGGGCTCAGTCACCCGTAACTCTCTCTCCCTCCACTTACTTTCTATGGGACCTCGTACAAGTCACTTCACTTCTCTGAACCTCAGTTTCCCCTTCTGAGGTTAATGTCAACTTTGCTAAGTTTTGGTAAAGACCAAATGGGCTGCATTGCATGAAAATGCACTCACGGAGCCCTAAATATGCACCAGACAGTCTTCTTGATACTTTAATCATTAACTCACTTAATCCTCACAGTAATTCAAGGACTGGGGTCTATGATTACCACCCACACTTTGCAGGTGGGGGAAACTGAGGCTCAGATTAAGTAACACACCAAGGTCACACAGTTCACTAGTGGCAGGCCCACACAACCTGTGCCCTTAACCTCTACTCTAGGAGGTCACCCGCAGGTGCTCAATAAGTGAGTTGTGACTCTGAAGGATGCTTTAGAAGAAGCAGCATCTATAGGACCTTTGAGGACTGAGTCTTTGACCGTTGGAATCCACTTGTGCCCTTGCGATGAATTTTAGATTAAGATGGTTCATCAGAGGCCCTTTTTTGCCCAAACATGCTTGAGCCACAGTGGTGTCTTTTCAACCTTATTCCCTGGCTTCGGCTGACGGCCATGGGCCCTGCTCCCCACAGCTGCTCCCCACAGCTGCTCCCCTCTCACCTGCGTTCACAGGAAATCTGGTTCTGCTGTTTAAAAAGCAGAACATCACCACCCATTTGAAAGCTAGTGTACTCAGAATTGAATGGAAACCTCTCAGTGGGACCTTTGAGGCCCTTGGGGAGTGTGTCTGCCCAGCCAGCTCTTCCCCCAGCTTCATGGCTGGTTCACTGTTGCCTCTCCCGCTCAGGCTTCTGGCAGCCTCCCACTTCCTTCAGTTCTGTGAGCACCTTTTCATTGCCCCAAACCTTCACTTCCTCCCCTGCCTTGTGCTGAATGCCTCCTCGTCCTCTGGGTTTCTACTTAGATACCCCTTCCTCCAGGAAGCCTTCTCTGATTCCCCAAGTTGATGATGGAGAACTCATCCTCCAGGTTCCCACAGACCTTGAGCTTCCAGTGAGCACAGCACTGAGCACTCCGTTCCTTCCTCTGATCCCTACTCCCCTCCCACCCAGGGCCAGGGAGGCACTGAGACTGACACAAGGTGGGGGGAGGGGGCAGAGAGCAGCAGGGGGAGACCTCTCCCTTTATCTCCCTGTCATACTCCTTCCCCCCATCAGCAAGTCCTGTCTGTTCTGCTTGAAAAACAGATCCTGGGTCTGCTACCTCCCTCCTCCATCGCCATGCCTCACTGAGGCACTGCCCCAACCCTTGGCCCTGAAAGCAGCAGCACCCCACTTCCACCCTGACCCCTGCAGGTGGTCCCACACACAGAGCCAGAGTGCTGTCTTTAAATCATATATCAGAGCATGAATCTCACTGCTTGAGAACCTCCCCTGAAATCCAGGCTTTACCCACTCTCCTCTCTGACCACATCTACCATGTGCCCTGACCTTACCAAATTCTAGTTTTTTTCTCACCATTCCTCAAACACAGCAAGTGCATTCCTGCCTCAGGGCCTGGAATGCTACTCCCCAGATTCCCACACATTTGGTTTCCTTGCATTGATCATTTCCTGCTGATAGCTTTCTTTCTTTTTATCTTTCTAACTTTCTTTCTTTCTTTTTATCTTTCTAACTTTCTTTTTTTCTTTTTAAGATTTTATTTATTTATTTGAAAGAGAGAGAGCAGGGGGACAGGCAGAGGGAGAAGAACAAGCAGACTCCCCACTGAGCAGCCCACCCCCAAACGGGATTTGATCCTGGGAGCCCTGGATCATGACCTGAGCTGCAGGCAGAGACTTGACGGACTGAGCCACCCAAGCACCCCTCCTATTAATTTATTTCTGATTCTATGAGAACAGGAGTCTATTAAATGATGCTCACCAAATATCTATTGAACAAATGGCAAAGCGAGGGATAGAACCTCTGCTTGAGGGGTCTGTGAGGTCAGGACAAGGAAGGACCTGGATTGGTTCTGCACCTGAAGTCAGGGCCACTCAAAGGAGCCCTCACTATCCCCCTTCTTCCTCCACCTCCCAGATTTCACCCCCAAGGTGGCACCTCTGCATCCAGCAGAAGTCTCTGGCACCTCGTGTGCAGGCCCCCTTCGGTTGTGCCCCTGACTCGCTGTGTAGCACGTGAGGGCCACTCACTCTCAAGAGGGAGGACTGTGGTCACATAGACCCAGGCTTACATTCAGACACCCCCACTTCCTTGCTCCCTGGGCAAGTCCCTTAACCTTTTGGTGCCTCAGTGTCCCATCTGTACAGCAAGTCGCCTGGTGGCTCTTCTGCCACCGGCTTCCCCCAACCACTGTGATGATCGAGCTGAGATCGACTGTGAAGGTGTCCTAGGCACACTACCTTTCCCAGCTGGGGCAATGACTCCGGGGGCTGAACGGCCCAGGTTGAGGAGGGAGGCCCCAGGCCTGCAGACTAGTAGCCTAGGCAAGAGAAGGCAAGAGACATTTTAGGACTCTCACTGGGAGGACAAACGCCAGATACACACAGTGTGTGTGTGTGTGTGTGTGTGTGAGAGAGAGAGAGAGAGAGAGAGAGAGAGAGAAAGAAAGAAAGAAAGAAAGAGAAATAGATTGGGGGAGGGCAGTGCCTATTATACTATCTAATAAGCCTATCCCTACTATTTCAGGGCATTAGACATTGTTCTAAGCACTTGATCTGTATTATCTCATTGAAGCCACAACCCAATAAGGTGGTTACCATAATTTCCATTTTACAGATGAGAAAACTGAGGCTCATAAAGTGACTTAGCCCATAATTCATAAGCATTTGGGGAGGGTGGGGCTTAACCCAGGTCCACATAACCCAAATGCTGAGCTACCTGCTCTCTATAGAACTACTCTTACTTTCCCCAGAGGGGATTACAAGGCTCAGAGAGGTAACTTAAGACAAAGTCACACAGGCAGTAAATAGCAGATGGATTCAGAATCTGGTCTGTCTGCCTCCAAAGCAAATGTTTCCACTACACCAGGCCAAGATCTCCCCCTCTAATCACCTCCAGCGATGCCCACCCGCACCCCTATCACACACAGACAAGCTCACAGGGCTGGGGTCTGGGGTGCTCCTCTCCCTCCTCCCAGCCCCAGTCTCCAGCAGAGTAGGGTCCTGGGAGAGCTGCTGTGGATGTTCATACCAAGCAGTGAATCACTACGGGCCTGCCCCATTCTGGAGACATGTGCATCCCACGGGGGAATTAGACCTTAACCCAAAGGAATGTAGCTGTGATGGCGGAATTTCAGGCAGCTCGGGTGGGGGTGGGGGGTCCCTCACATCTTACCACTCACGAAGAAGGCCAGCTTCAGAACCCTTCAGGGAGACGTGGGTGCCCCCCTCCCCGCCAATCCCCACCAGAGATGGGCAGCTATTTGGTGCGTTTTTGATGCGGTGGGATAGGAAGCGCGGATCCGTCTGAGTCCGAGGGCGGTAGGAGACTTGGATTCAAATCCTGATCTGCCCTTGACAAGCTGTGAGTTCCCGGGCAAAAGCGTGCCGGCCTTTCGGCCGCTTTTTCCCCATCTGTCAAATAGGAACGCTGGCCTCTCCCTTCTCGGGAAAGATCAGCTGAGACAGGAGCCTCGGGGCCGAAGGCGCGTGGAGTGGGAGCGGCGGCGGGAGGGGACTACTGGGGGGCGTGGGGGGCATCGGGATGGACCGGTCGCACCCCGCGCTCTCCAGGGGCACGGGACAGCCTGTTCCCTGAGGGGCTGGCAGCCTCGCCAGGGCGGCTCCTACCTGGCTCAGCGCGGCCGCCGCTCCTCTCCCGCGCAGCCCCGGCACATCTTGCGCAAACCTGTCCCCCTCCCCCACGGCCCCACCTCGCTCCAGACCCTGGGGTCACGGCCCGCGGAGGCCCACGGCTGCTCCACTGCCCCACGGGAACCCGACCCGCGAGGGGGCGGCTCGAGCTCCAATTTAAATACCTCTCCCGCCGACCCGCCCCACCACGCCCCCCCCCTCGGCCAAGCTGCGGGGTCCTAGCGCCCGGCCGGCGCGCCCCCGCGTGACTCGATTTCTCCGGAACGCGCGAGGGAGTGAAGCATCTTTCCGCTGGAACGCGGGCTGGGAAGGGGCGGGGTGGCAGGGGGCGGGATGAAAGGGCCGGGGAGGTGGGGTTCGCTAAGGAAGCACTGGGCGGGCGAGGCCGCCTGGACCGCCGCACGTGCAGCTGGTGGCCCCGCGGGGTCCGAAGAGGCGGGAGTCGTGGGGGGGGGGGGCGGGGGACTCTAGGAACCGCAGGTCCGCAGAGGAAATCCGGCCTGGGCCCGTTTTCCCGTGGCCGGCGCCGCCGCACTTAGGGTGAGCAAACAGGAGAGCTGACGGCAGGGGCTGAAGGCGGAAGGAAATGACCCTTCTCTGGCCCTGGGGCGGCCACAGAGGGGGTTCCCCACAGCACGGCCATCCCCTCTGACGAGTCCAGACAGGTCACTTCCCCTCTCTCTGATTGTGCTCTCTCCTATCCGCGCTGGCCTTCCTCCATCTACGGGACCCTTGAGCAGTCCTGAGAGATGGTGCTGTCCAAGGCCCCAGTCCCAAGTCCCAAATGGAGAAAGTGAAGCTAGGGATGGGACAGCGAATATAAATAAAAACCAATTGTCTGGGACTAGTAAGGTCCTCGTTTATGTTTGGGGAAACTGAGTCTCAGATTACATGAAGCATCCAAAGTCACGCAGCCTGTAAGTGCAGGAGTTTGAGGCTGATCTGAGTGCTCTTTTCCAGGCACCATCCTGCTCAGGTTGGTTTAAAGTATGAGGGAAGGGTGACTCAGTGGGTTAAGCTAAGCGTCTGCCCTGGGTTCCCATCATGATCCCAGGGTCCTGGGATTGAGCCCACACTGGGCTCCTTGCTCAGCGGGAAGCCTGTTTCTCCTTCTCCCACTCCTCCTGCTTGTGTTCCCCCTCTCGCTGTGTCACTCTCTGCCAAATAAATAAAGTCTTAAAAAAAAAAAAAGTGCAAGGGAAAGTAGCATGGTGGTATTCTTGTCCTTTATATTACAGGTTGAGGTGCATCTTCCCCACAAAGCCACCCTCTCTCCCGGTTACTTTGGCCCTCTCTAATACAGGTACTCTGCCCTGCTACGTGTTGACCCAAGGGTAGGGGTGCCTGGAAGAGAAAGGTCATGGCAGTCCTTCTGGCCCCCAGTTCCAAAGATAGAATGTTTCTCTTCCCAGCCTGGACAGTGACACAGGGTGCCCCACTTTGCAGATGGGAAAGTGACCACCCAAAGCCTTACGGTAAATCAGGGTAAAGCTGGGCTTAGAAGTCGGGATCCCTGAATCACTAGGTGGCTGCCATCTTTGTTTCCTCCCATCTGGCTCACACTGGGGACAGGCCTGCACTGATGGAGACAGTCCAGAGAGGACAAACTGTGATAGCAGATGGCCCAGGGCCTTACCTAGCCTCAGCGGAGGAGATCGGGGAAGTCTTCCCTAAGGACGGGCCTCAACTGTGATGAAGGCATGGGTAGGAAAGGGTTTAGGAGCAGGGAAGGATGTCTAAACATCTCCTGTCCCTCGCAGCCACTGGAGGCCTCAGATTTATGCTCATGGAGGTCCCAGCTGGTCACCCGAATCCTCTCTCTAAACTCTAGTGCTCTTCTGGTCACATGAAATCTCTGTTTCCCTGCCTCTACAGTGAAGAAGATAGTAGCTACTTCTTGGGGTTGGTGCCAGAATGAAATATAGTGAACCCAGCCAGGGGCCTGGGCCCAGCAGGTGTTAGGTAACTTCTTTTTATTGTTGATACCTCTGCTGTGCCCTGCTGGTTTCCTTGTCCAGATCCTCGTCCAAGGGGCCAGATGCCCAGAAAGTGCTTCGCGGCATCCCTGCAGCATGGGCAGAGCGTGGCTGAGCCAGACTCTGGCATCTCCCAGGTTCTTTCTCACATGCAATCCGCTCCTGCCACACCCAGGCCCAGGCCAGCTATGTGCCAGCTCTTCTTTGCCTGAGTCACTGGCAAGCAGAGATCCCTGGGCTGGCACGGAGCTTTGGCTGGTGTTGGGGTAGGGCAGGGCTTGAGCTGTGACAGGCTGGGGGACAGCGGTCTGCCTCCCACACACCCCCCAAAGGCTGTGGTTGTGGTTAGTTAGTTCACGGGGTTCCACCTCACTTGGTGTCCGGATGGGGCTCCCCAAGAGTTGGAGATAGATGGGCAACCAAGTGTGCCTACCTGTGGAGGGTGCCCCATGGGACAGGGGGCTAAAAGCCAAGAACGCTACGTGCTCAGCACCCCTTCTTTCGTCCCTTCACTTCTTCAGCTGTCACGTTGCTGTGGGACTTTTGGCAGGTTGCTTGAGCTCTCAGACCTCAGTTTGTGAATCTGCGAAGTGGGGCTAATAATATCATCTGACGTCGTGGCTTGCTGTGAACAATCAAAGGCAACCTCGTGTGTAAGGTACCTGGGCAGGGCCCTGGGCCATGGTGCTTGCTCAGTAAACATGACCTCCTTTCCCTGATGGGCCCCAGAAAGCGGAAGAATAAAAGTGTCCAGGACCTACCCTTGTGGAGCTCCCAGACCAAATGGGAGGCAGATGAGAACATAGGATGATTGAGTTTAGAGGCCTTGAAGGCTGAGTCCAGGAGTCTGAGCTTGACCTGAGTGAGGGGGAGAGGTTGGAACTGAGCAGGGTCAGGGTTGCCTGGCAACTGTGTGTGTGTGTGTGTGTGTGTGTGTGTGTGTGTGTGTGTAGGAGGGGTGGTTTTCTTTAAAAGGTCACCAAGGCCAGCTTGCCATCCAGTATTGATTAAGTCCCAGCTTGAGCACCCCCACGAATATGGAGTTCTCCTGAACAGCCTATCGATGGGTGGCTTAGTCTGCACCATGTTGGTATTTTTGTGAAAATGCTTCCACTCCCTCATCCTCTTTGTGAAGAGAGTAAATACGTCTTTTCCTGCGTCGTCAGACTATCACGCTGAGCTAAGAGGGTTCTCTCAGTCACCAAGTTGGGCTCAAGGCTCCCTGGAAGGGCTTCACCTTAAAGTCAAGATGAAATCCAAAAGTCTCAAGTAGGATCGAGTGGCCCCTGAGACCACACAGGACAGCCCAGGAGGGCGATGATGTGCATATCCTGTGTGACCTTGGGCAAGTCGCTTAAACCTCTGGGCCCTGCTGCCCCCATCTAACTGTGAAACTGAAGTGGAAAGGATCATGGCACCTTGGGCCCTCAGTTTGGTTTCCACTGCTCTTTGCTAAAGCCCCAGTGTGGGCCAGTTTTTCATCTCATGTGGCAAATCAGGATAAAAACAACCACAGAGAGCCTTACAGTGAGGTGTCTTTATTATCAGTTACTGACTAGGCAACAGGTTCAGCAAGGTTAAGTAACTGGCCCAAGTCACACAGCTTTGGAGTAAGGAATTGAACCCCGGTCTTTGTACTCCCAAGCCAGATCTCATGGTAAGGATATGACTGTCCTCACTCCCGGCCCCTGCCTAGCACCTCTGTGGGCCCCTGGGAGTCAGGAAGTCCCTAAGCAGCCCCTCCTGGGGCTCTGCCTTCTGGGGCAGAACCCTGGGTTCCCCAGTTCTTTTACCGCCAACCCCCCCTCTTTGCTCCGGAGGGCAACTGGGTTCAGACTGTGCTAGCTATCGGCTGTCTCCTGGAGTCACAGTAGGAGAGGAAAACAAATGTTAGTGGATGTCAGCTGTAGGGAGTTTATAAGCCCAAAACCAATGTTGGGTACTGGAAAGTTAGCACTTATAAAGGGACAAGAGGTGTGTCCCTTGCTCTGAGGAAGCTGATGTATTAAATGGGAGTAAGGAGGCCTTGCAAGACCAGGCCTGGTGCTAGGTACCACACTTGAATTATCTCCTCCTTACAGCCTTCTGATGAGGTGGGGGTTACTGGTGCCGCCCCGCCTTTTACAGAAGAGACACCAAGGCTCAGAGGGATGGTGGGACTTGCCCACAGTCACACAGCGAACAGGACAGGGCCTAGCTACTACCATTTCCATCTGAGTCCTCAGACTCCACAGCCCTCGGCCCTCACGCGTGGCCAGAAACTAGCTTGGCTGGTTTTCTATTCTCAGTGGGGGGTCCTGAGCACGGGGCGGTGACCAATGCCAGGGAAGGCGAGGCCCCGTATACCCCTCCACTGCCACACAAGAGGCTCCGGGCTCTGAGTCTGGTCATCGAAAACTGGTTCTGAGGAGTCTGGAGGCTCCGGGAGGCCCCAGGGGAGAGGGGGGATGGTAGACAAGAAAATTCGAGACTACGTGAAGCACACAAGCAGGATCAGAAGCGTCTCCAGAGCTTGACTGGGCTGGGCCGTGGACCATGAAACCACAGCTCTCTGCAGCACCCAGGCTGCTGGGAACTTCAGGGTTTGTCCCTTTGAGGCACATAACTTTCTCTTCCATTTTAACCATTTGAAGGTTAAACCCCATGTAGCTTTTTCCTGAAGATCTAGAGTTATCGGTGTCGGCTTGGGTTAGAGCCCACAATGTCGTGTCCTGGTTTCCAACAGCAGTATCCCAGCCAAGCCTGGTGGGAGACAGACAGCAAGCACATGAATGCCCTGAGGACAGCATTAAGTAGAGGCCAGGCTGCCTTGGGGACAGCCCGCCACAGGCAAGCTGGACCACCTCATGCAAGTCATTCTTCCTGGTAGTCTCAGTTTCTCATCTGTGTACTGGGGACCGTCATTCTGCCACCTCAAGGGGGCATTGAGATGATACTATGGAAAGCTGAGTGGAGTAGGCGTTGTTGGGTCAGTATGATTATTGATGTTGTCTTCCTCACCTGAGAGGCTGTGACTCTATGGTTGACTGAAGGGACCTGCTGCTGCCAGATGAAGCACCCAGCAATAGGAGACAATGACTGTGAGGGGCTGAGGTGGAGGGGCCTGAGGGCTGTAGGCTCAGGGCAGAGGTGGGCAGCAAGCCCAGCTCCCATGACAGGAGGGATGGCCCAGGGAGGACATCTCATGGTGGGCGTACTCTGCATCCAGGGCCTCCTTGGAGGTCCCTTCCCAATGTCGGGTTCCCCACTATCCTGAGCTCCCAGCAGGCTCTGGGCTCCTGTCTTCCCATGGGGTGGGGGAAACCCCAAGCTTCCAGAGCCTGTCCTCAAACTGTGGAGACTATCGGAATCCTGGAGGGCTTGATAAAACTGACTGCTCTGTACCCCCAAGACTCTGGTTCTGTAGGTCTGAAGTAGGGCCCAGAAGCTTCAGCTCGTGCCAACCCCCAGGGGCACTGGTGCTGCCCGTTCGCAGGCCGCCCCCTTGGAGAACCGCCACACCTGTGAGGGTGAGGGGCAGCCTTCATCCTCTGTGAGATGGAGTTGACCATAGGCCTTTCTCACTGAGTTGCCAAAATGAAGGCATGGAGAGGGAAGCTATGGTTACCAGGATTATGAGTCTTTCTCACCATGTGTGAAATTCTGAGACCAGTGTGAGGCCTCTGTATACTTTCAAGTTGGGAAGGGGACAGGCTGGCCTAGGCAGCTTTCTGATGCAGCTTTTGTGTTGTAACCCATTCAGTCCTACAACACCCAGTGAGGTAAATATTATTATTATTATTATTATTATTATTGTCATTATTACCTCCATTTTATAAAGATGACATATGAGGAAACCCGGAGAGGTTAAGTGATTACCTCAAGCTTGCACAGCCAGCTTAGAAACATCTAGGCAGCAGGCCTCCATCCCAGACCCATTTCACACTATAATGTGTTGTCAATTGATGGAACATTAATTAGCTGAAAGAACATGTGTTCTAAGCCTCTTTAAATACACCACGATACCCCTTGTGTGTAATGTCTTTTCTCCCCTCTTGGGTAGGAGGAGGAGTGGCCTGAGGAGGGCAAAGCCGAGGGAGACAAGCAGCCCAGATTTCAGAGGCAGACCCCCTGGCTTCCCATCCTCACTGCGCTGCCCACTGCTGTGTGGCTTTGGGCTGGTGGCCTCCCCTCTCTGAACACATTCTGTCTCTGTGAAGTGGAGCAATAGTGGCCAACTAGGGCTGTTTGAGGAGTGAGCTCCTTTGTGTCAGAGCCTGCCTGCCCATGGCATTCATCCAGTTGACAGCACCATTATGATTTCTGGCGGGTTATTGTTTGCTTTTTTTCCCTTGGCAGCAGTTCTACCTTCTTCATGCTGGTTTCATTCAGGGAAGGAGTGAAGTGGTCTGTGAAGCTTGCCCTGGCTCTACTTGGAAGATGTGGGTTGGGGTCCTCTCTGACGAGTATCTGTGGTTGCCCCCAGGGGCGGGGAGAGCAGGCGGCGTTCCCATTCTGCAGGGGGTGTGTGGGGCTTCCAGAGCACGGCCTAGGGGGGCAGAGGGCTGGGCACACCCAGCTTTTACTGGGACCATCTTCTTTGGCACAAGCCTCTGTGACCCCTTCCTGTCCTACTCACACTGCCTTCCTCAAGACCAGTAGGCCTTCCTAGAATACACTAGCTCCCATCACACAGCCAGAACATGGCAGCAGGGAAGCTAGATATCTGCCCCTCCCAGCAGTGCTGGGCTGTCCCCCTCCCCTTGTAATAGCCCCTCACATGCACATGCTCCCCGTGCCCAGACACACTGCACCTGCGAAAGCACATGCCCCACCCCCAACCCCCACACCTCTGTATATCCCCTCAGAGACCACACAGGACACACAGGGCCACAATTCATGAAAACAACAAGCACCAGGCTTACACAAACATTACAGAAAGGTACACACTGTCCACAAACATTCCACGGAGACATGCTTGAAAGTCACATAGTCACAACACACAGGTACTCACACGCTCCCAAATCTGACTCCAGAATTACACCACACAGGCAGCACATGGCACAAACGGACACCTTGAGCATACCTGATGTGCACCCTGGAGATATATATACATATCTATCCCGTGCAAACGCTGGTCACAAACGCACCACACACACTGCCCACCAACATACTTCCTATCCCGTAATCACAGCAAAGACTTAAAATCCCCAGGCTCCCAGATCCAGGGCATGTACAAGGACCTGGGTGTGTGGGAACTACACTGTGACCTCACAGTGCTTGTGACTCTGATTTTCTCCAAAGTAGATCATACACGAGTCGAGTGGCTGATCTCCTGGGGCATGAAAGGGAAGAAGGGAAAGGACACAGCTTGACAGACTGGCGTGGCCTCCTAGCAAGCCTGTGCTCCATCCCAACGGGATGCTGGGACCTTGGGACACCAGGAGCTTAAAGGCTGGGCTGAGGCTGCAGGACCCAGAGGATGCCTGGCCCTGTCCCCAAAGCCAGCCACTCTCACTAGGTCTGAAAGCTTGGGAATGAGTATTCAGCTTTATAAACTGCTGTTCTCTGGACTCTTCAGGGCTGTGTGACTTCTGCCCAGTTGCTCTCCCTCTCCTCTGCATGCTAGGGACAGGCCTGGGTTTGAGGCCCGATCCAGACCCCTGAAACCATCCTCACCGCTGCTCTCCTGGTGTCCTGGGGGCCGGGCTGTGCTTCCCGCTGGCGGAGGCCATCTCTCGGGAGGACTGGGCAGCCCCTTTCCCTGCAGCCTCTCCCCTCAGCATGGACACTCCCCTATTTCCCAAACCCCATCCCAGTCCCAGCTGATCCATGGCCCCTCCAGCTACTGCTGCCTCCTTTTTTCTCCAGGTGAGACCTACCCTTGCTGTGTCCATTCCCACCCTTCTCCGACCCCCACCCATATGCCTCCCTCCTTCCTCCAGTCATCTCCAGCCTCATGTTCCAACCAGTTCATCCCCAGCTCCCTCTGTCCCTTGGTCACTTAGCCGTCCCCTACCTCCTTCCTGAACCACCCTCTGCCCTTGGCACCCTGTGACGCCCTCTCCTGGCTCTCTTGCCACCTCTCCAGCATCCCTTCCCTGATCCTTCCCTGGCCCCTCCTCTTCTTCCTCCTCCATCTGATCTTTAAGTGTGGAATCTCCTAGGTCACCCTCTGCCTTTGTGCCCTCCCTCCAGGAGACCTTCCTGCCCCAGGGTCTCCCTTTCCTATTCATCCATCCAGCCATTCATCCTCCACGTGGCAGCCAGATGGAGTCTTTCCTAAACAGATCTGACCAGGTCGCTCCCTGCTTAAAACCCTTTGATGGCCCTGGGGGTCCAAGCGCAGGTCACATTTCCCATTTTCCTGTCTCTTTCACTACTCCCAGGGACCAGATATCACGCACCCACATACATCCTCCACCGTCTCCTTTCCTGCCATGTCCCGGCTGTGCTCAGTGATCTCTGCCACAACTCCCGCTCTCCCTTCCCCCCACTCTCTCCTGCTCTTCCCCACCCCCACATCCCCCTTCTGTCTCCGTCCCTCTCCGTGTTTAGTGTTGCCAGAGGACCACCCTTCCTAGCGCTGCCTGCCTTGAAGACAATCTGCCCCGTGCCTGGAAGGCCCCGTGAGGGCTTCTGGTTGGCCAGAGTCCACTGGCGCCCTTGTTATTTTGTTCTCCCACTGCCCCACTGACACTGCAGACACAGACCTTGACCTCTGACTGCAACACCCTCTGACATCTGCCCATTCAGCATCTCCATCTGCCATCCGGACACCTGGCTGTTGGCCTTGGCTTCCCCCGGAGACCGGCCTCACCTGCCTGCTCCTCTGGGCCTCACCCCAGAGCTCACCCCGTTTCCTTTGGCTGGTCCCACCCTGTAGCTGGCGGCCGAGGCCGTCACCATGTCTGTGTCAGCTTTTTCCATGTAGTGCGTAGCTGTGGCCAACAAGGCTTTGGGAGGCGAGGTCTGGCTCTGCCGTTGGCTTGCTGGGTAACTATGGACTGAGTCTCAAGAACTCCATGTTAAATGTGGGGACACTAATGTGTACTTGGCATGATCATAGTGGGGTGTAAAGCGCAGGTATGCTGTCCACATCAGTTCCTTCTTTTCAGCCTCCTGTGGGCTCCCCATAGGCAAGTGAGCCTGATTCAGCCTTTTAAAAGGTTCCCAGGCCTTTGACCAATCTTATAATTGCTCTTTGGGTAGCTACCGATGAAGCAGGATGCAGATGCCAGGTGCTGGTTGACTTGGGATGACAGGGGGATTGGGAAAAAGGGGAACAGGAGGGGAAACTGACCCTGCCAAAGAGGGGACTGGGGGAAGAACCGAGGGGCTGGGAGGGGTTCATGAAGCCTGGCTATATGATGCAGTGATGTGCTCTGGCTCCCAGGAGATGTCCAGCAAACTCTCTACTTCTCATGATGCACTGGGAAGTTGGGTCTGGTTTTAGGGCTAAATCAAAGGGCTGGGTGTGGGCTTCAGGTGGATGCACAGAGAGACCACAGACTGCCTCCACAGCCCATCTTTCCCCAGGCCATGTACCCGATGGCATTTGGGACATGCGCCAAGTGGATATTGTGATGTTTCTAAGCTAGTATTTGGGACTTGGACACCACGGTCATCCAGCCTCCAGGACACTGAGTCCAGATCTTGGGGATGTGGGAAAGGGCTGGGCACCAGAGGGGACAATGGGGAGGACCCACTGGACAGAGCTCCCTGGCAAAAATGCCCTGGCCATCTGCAGTGGGGAACGTGCTCAGTGGGAAGGTGACCTGGCAAGGTCTGTGCTGCTGGTAGACTGGAGATGGCATGGGCCAATGGGGAGTGGCGACAAGAGAGTGGACCAGGGGTCCATGCCATCACCGAGTACCCTGATGGTGGAGCCTGAACAAAGGCAGAGGCCAGTGTAGTGGGTGGGACAGGCCTGGGGATTGATTGTGGGGATATGGGTTGGGGAGAGAGTCATGGGAAGGACAGGGAAGAGAAGGTGGTCACTCCCAGTTCTGGCCAGGTGACCAGGCAGAGCACAGTCAGGGCCTAGAGCCCAAATGGAGGACTAAGTCAGTGATGGAAGAGAGCTGCCAGCAAGAACTTCATTCTCCTGTCCACGCATGGGGACCACTACACCTGCCTCCCGGGGCAAGGTATGGGGGCCTTGTGGACGTCCCCTAGGTGTTACTCAGTAGCACAAATGTCTGGAGACTGGACAAAAGTCTGACATAGGCCAACTTGGGCCAGGCTTTTTGGATGGGGACAGGAAACTGAGATCTGTCCTCTCACTGTCCCTCACTCATCGGAGACAGTCCCCCAGCAGGACTCCTCTGTGAGGCAGGGCCCCACCTGTCTCTCTATGCGCACAGTCAGTCCTCCCTTTCTGGCCTGGTAGCCCCTGAGCCTGCTGGCTGGGGAGGGACTGGGAATCCTGGGGTGGCCAGAGGGGCTCCTGCTCTTTTCTGGAACAGCTTGCCTGCCCCCTAGTGGACTTCTGAAGAGTCTCAAGGACTCCCAGAAACTGGAAAGCGACCTTGAAGATTTAGTAGACCCCTTCCCCGTCGTGATTGGGAGACTGAAGCCCCCGGCAGGAATGGCTTCTGCGAGGCCAGGGCTGGAGATGACATGGCTGGCCCTTGGGGAACAACCCAGGCTTTGGCATCCTGCGGACCCAAGTGAAAAACAGGGGCAGTGGGGATGACAGCACCCCGTGCCTAGGGCTACAAGGCTGGCTCCCTGACAACACACACACTACATGCTCAGTCATGTGTGGCCCTTTCCTCCTGCTCTATGTCCCTTCACCTCCCCCTGGAAGAGCATAGATTCAGCTCGAACAGTCTTTGTGCAAATCTGGATCTTCATGCAGGTGGATTTCCTCAAAGTGAAGTTCTCCTGCCACCACAGTAGCCTCCTCTAGCTCCCCTGCCCTATTATAGTTCTTCCCCCACTGGGGTCACAGAAAAGGGCCTTAGACGCTGCCCTGCCATTAGAAAGCCCCCAGTCTGCAGGGACAGGATATGACAGGGTGGCCAGGGGGTTGGGGGCCCAGAGGAGTGCCCCTCCGACAGTATGCAGGGGTGAAGGGAGGGCTTCAGGAAGGACTTCCTGGAGGCGGTGGCAGGGAAACAGAGGCATAGAGGGTGAGGAGGAGATGGCCAGAAGGGGTGGGAAGCACGGGGCTAGGGAAGGTCACTCAGGCTAGGGAGGTGACACCCTCCATCGTAGGAGACAGGGTGGTGGTGAGGAGAGACAGGGCAGCTAAGGGAAGACATGGGCTGACACCCTACCCATACCTGGCGTACAGGGTCCTAGCTAAGCATTCAACTAGGCAGGAGAGCTCAGAAGCTGGCCATGTGGAGGGGAGACTCCTTGTTGAGAGCCTTTGGGCAAGCTAGTTCTTTAGTGAGTTCATCCATTCAGTTTCCCACTGCACACTTCCCCCTGGGCATTGGTCTAAAGGAATGAACTAGATACAGATCCTGCCATCAAGGGAGGGTCAGGCAGTCCACTACTGATTACATATAGAAGGCAGATTGAGAAAGGGTTTCTGGAGGAGGTGGTTTCTAGATGGGTTATGAATGACATTTGGGAGTTCACCAAATGTGGACAAAGGGATAAAGACATGTAGGTGGAGAAAAGAACAAGATTAAGATGTGGCATCATTTGGGGTTTGGGGAAGAACAGTCTGTCATGACCAGAACATTGAGTGGAAGGGGGCAGTTGGGGTGAAGCCAGCATGAGTAGAAGAATGCCAGGCTAAAGCATTGGCTTTCCCAAGGAGACTGTCCTGATCTGTGCCTTCCTGAAGAACCATATGCCAGACACTTCCAGACCACCAGGACTGGCATCCACCTTCTGGAACCCTGTGGTTCTGTCTGCCGTGGTGAGAACTCCACTCCTTAGATGTGCCAGGAGTGTTGCTGGAAACTGACCAAGGGATAGGATGGTGGCCCCGGGCTAATGGCAAAGGTGGGGGACTTCATGGGGACAAGCTAGCAGTGACTCACCATGAAAGTCATGACTTGGGCCCCATCTCTGGGGTTCCACCGAAGCAGTTGCATGGAAGCCCCATGCAAATGCCAGGCCGGCTCCTCGTGAGAGGATGATGAAGTCCTCAAAGCCTCTTCAGCCTTCCCTCCTCAGAGGGAAGGTTCTGTCCTCACCCACCTCATTCACAGGAAAGCCGTGTGCCCCCTGCGGATGCCCCCTCTAGAGCTTTCCAGGGACCACTGCTCTTTCTCTGGCCTTTTGTCACACTGTGTAACCATATCCAATCAGAAGGCAGAAAAAGGCTGGCATGGACGATCACTTCACCCCTCCAAACCTCTGTTTCCTCATCTAGAAAGTGGGCCTTCGTCCTCCGTGATCTTGTCTCCAGCTGATGAGGGAAGGTTGGGGAAAGGCAAGGGCCCGGTGTGGGGTCTGAGAGGGACCTCTGAGAACAGAGCTGCCTCTGCCCTTCTCAACATGGGCAGCTCAGGGGGTGGCTAGACGGACAAGTCCTACTCTCCCCACACTGGAGGGTCCAAGAGCAGGAAGACCCATGGCTGGGTCCAGGCATAGTCTGACATACAACCCATATGTGTACAAGGCATGCACTTGGACACATGCCACAAATGGACACAGACACGAATATATGGAGATTGGCCACTGCTCCCAGACACACACCTATGGACACATAATGTACACAGAGCCATATAGGTCTGTTCATACACATGTGCACCCTGAGGCCTCCCTCAGGTGACAGCATGCCTTCACAGCTGTTGCCACCTTTGACCCAACAGCAGCCCTATAAGGCAGGCAGGGCAGGGGCCTGGTTACTGCCCTGTGGTGAGGAACCCGGGGCATGGAGAGACTGGGGTCTGGGATGCCATAGGAAAGCTGGCTCTTGCTTGGAATTCTGGTCTCCTGCCTCCCACAGGGGTCTCACAGAGACTCATGCCCAGAGGGACCTCGTAGTCACCTCAACCCCACATCCCTTCCACAGATGAGGAGAGAAGATCCACAGGCAGAATGTGGGCCATAGAATTCAGTGGAGGAAACAGGGCCACGCTTTTGTCCCCATCACCCCCTTGGCTCTACCACGGGCACAGACATGGTCCCACCCAAAGCCATGGATATGTCCCACCGATGGGGATGTGCAGGTCCTCCCTCCTCAGCACCTCCACGGCCTTGCTTGGCCTGATGTGCTGTGTCCACAGTGCTCTCTCTCAAGGGAGCAGAGGGTAAGCAGCCCCGTTCAGCATTTCCGGAAAGTCCGGAGTAAAAAGGTTAGGCCCAAAGTCATGCAAGGTCAGGAACAGCAGTGGCGTCTCGCAAAGCTAAGTCTAGCACTTTCCACCACACAGCTGTTCCTGGCTCCATACACACATCATCCATGGGCCTCTCACATTTCCTCTCTCTTGCTCCAGTGCAGGCACACATGCACACACGCACACACACGCAACCTAGCATCTGTGAGTGCACCCACCCACTGGGACATTTTTCCAATGACCCCCAGTTCCGTGTAGTGCCAGCTCTGTTTCCCAAGGGCTCTTTTGAAGAAGGACAAGTTTGTTTAGGGCTGAACCTGCCCCCTGGCCCCTGGCCCTCTGCCCCCAGTCAGGGAAATGAATTCCACTTGCTTCTGTCTGCCCACTCTGAAATCAGCCCAGGGGCTTTGGTGAGCATGCTTTGATGTTAGAAGCCAGTTTAATGAGTGGGTTGTGGATTTGTTTGCTTTTTTTTTTCCCCCCTGTAAGACAGAAGTCTCATTTTCCTAAGAACTAAGGAATTATCACTCCACTACTCTTCCTTCCCCGACATCCTGAGAGCCTGAGACCTGGACTCCCTGCACAGTGCTCACAGATACCCAGAGGGTGAGGCTGGTTAGGATGGGAGAGGCAGGGAAGGAAGCAGCGCACTTACAGGGTTTCATAAATAGCGCTTACATGGCCTCATCAACAGCCATTTTAGAGAGGACCAACAGTCTTGGAAATGTGAAGTGCCGTCAGGAGGCAGTCCCTCTCAGTCGGGGGCTCTCATCTGCCTGGCTCTAACTCCATCGTGCTTTCCCCTGTGAAAGCTGTGCCCCTGGGGTACATGGCCTCCGGCCTCTGGATGCAGGCACTTCAGCCTTCCAGTGGGAACAGTGTTCTGGATGTGAGGAATAATGAGCCCTGTGATAACAAGCTCTCAGAGTCAAAACGATTAGTCAGGAACAAAGCACTGCCTGAAAGGGAGGGAATAATTCTATTTTTATTGTTTTTGTGTCAAGGGGCAAGTTTACCCACAGGATTCATACTGGAATGCATCAATTAATATCGCTCTAGGGCACTTAGTAACGAGGACCCTGATGGCTGCCTGGTTGCTCAGCGAGATAATTCTAGAGAATTCTTTGTGGAGACTAGAGCAGGGAGACGATTGAGGGATATCTAGGCAAAGAGTTTCTGGACTGGCACAGGACCCTGCTCCACTCTGTCCTCCTACTTAGGGCCCAGCGAAGGCTTTCCCCGAGCTCCCGGGCCTGGCCATGCTCTGGCGTGCTTTGCCAAAGGCCACCCTGATTTCTTGGTTGATGAGGTCCTGCCAGGGATCTCTAGGAGAAAAGAAGAAACAAGAATAATAAGACCACCACCCAGAATAGGGGTGGACATTTTGAGCCCCCAGGTGCTCACGAGGAGCCCCTTCTGCTTCTTGGGCTTGTTCTGCTTCTTGTGGCACCCCACCATGGGCATCCCCAGACCAGGCTCGGAGAGGGGCAATGTCATAGACTCGTGTGCATGCACAGCTTCATGTCCAGCAGCCTCCCAGGAGGTGGGGAGCAGGCTCCACGTCTATCCCCTGCTCCAGATGGTTGCCAGGAAGTCAGAATGCTGTGGGCTGAGGGGTTCTTGGAGTACGAGGCATATCTGGGATAGGGACCCTGGCCCCCCGCCTGCACACACCTTCATTTTCTTATTTGCTTCCCTTATATGCCTGGAGGAGGGTGGGTTAGGGTTATGGCCTTTGCTTGGAGAAGAGAGCAAGGCTCTGAGTGACAGCCAGGGCCTCACATCAACCTGGCAGGGGACACTTTTGAGCCCGACTGGCAGGGGTAGAAGGAAGAGAAGGGAGCATTCTGTGGAGTGTTTCTGTGACATGAGATGGAAGGCACTTCTGCGAGCCCTGCTGTTTTGGTTGTGTCCCCTTCCCCTGATCTTCACCAGCTTCCCCAAACATCCCCAAATAAATAACGATTAATAACTTCCGCAGGTGTGGTAAATACAGAAAGGGAGGATAAAAGCATCTTTAGAAAACTTGACTTTAAAGAAAATCATGTTATAGCATATACTTCAAGTAAAAACTTCAAATTTCATAACTGCCTTATAGCCACAACTCCCTAAGCTCTTCCTATAGAGATTTTGGGTGTGCGTGTGCACACATGTGCGTGCGGGGGTGTGTGCGTATCTGCTGGTCTGTCTGTGATCTCATCTCCAGACAAGCAGAGGGGCACGTGGTGGCCTTTCCATGCATGCGTGTATCTGATGCCCACGACGGAGGTAATGTGGGTGTGCACACATGTAGGCACACTTACGTTTGTGGGCCCACGTGTGTCCACGTGCTAGGACAGAGCCTGTGGGTGAGGTGGGTGTTGATTCCCCCCTGCCTGCCTTAAGGCCTGGGAGGCTCCCAAGTCAGGTAGAACTCCCTGCGACTCATCTCAGCTCTCTCTCCTCCCTGAGCCAAGAAGATGAAAACGTTTCTGGCACTTTCTAAAGTTTCCATCCGGGAGTGGAAAAGTCATCAGCTGACAAGCTCGGGATGACAAATGGTTGCCAGACCTGCTATTCCCGCTCCTCCAATGGGGTGGGCCAGGGCCTGATGGGAGCCAGCTCCTGATGGGAGCTTGCGAGCCCCCCTTCCCTGGGCTCCTGGCACTGAAAGACCTGTGGTGTATCCGCCAGCCAGATCTCCTGGAGCTTATGTAAGCAGGGGAAAGTTCCATAAAGAACTCAAAAAGAAGCGTCAGGAAGCAGCAAGTGCTGAGGGGATGCAATGCTGGGAGATGGGAAGGAGGTGACAGCAGGGTTTCCTTTAGTGCGTGGCATCAGAGCGGCCTGCCGAAGGAGCCGCGTCAGAGCTGAGGCCCTGGGGACAGGACGGGAATGGGCCAGGGCGCCTGGAGAGCAGGCACAGAGGCTCTGAGTCAGAAAGACGTTCAGGGTGTTTTAAGGTAACAGCAAGGAGGTCCCAAGCCGGTGGTGTGCAGTGGAAGGTGGCCAGTCCAGGGGCCGGCCCAGGCCCCAAGGAGCAGGCCTCCAGGGCACGAGGGAAGAGTTTGGGCTTGAGCCTCAGAGTAATAGGGAGACCCAGAGGGTGTTAACTGTGGGACTTTCCTATGGATCGTGTTCGTGTTGTCCTTCAGACCTCGCTGGGGCTGCCAGGTGCTGGGTGGAGAGGCACAGTGGATAGGGGAGTGGTGAGGCGCCTCTGCAGAGGGCAGGAGACAGGTGCCCAGGTGGAGGCCTCAGGGGGTAGGAGAGGAGCCGCTGGGGGACTCCTGGACGGCATCCTCCACCTTTCAGACGGAGGACGGTGAGGCCACCCACGAGGAGAGAGCCCTGGAGGAGGACCAGGCTGCCAGGTGGAGCTCCCGAAAGGATCTGTTGAGGGACAATGAGCGCTCCATAGCTTGGAGCTCTGGAGGGGAGGTCAGGCCGAGGCGCATGATAGACATCATCAGCGTCTGGGTGAGAAGGGAATCCCCGCATTTCAGGGGAGAGGCATGGGGCTGGCTGACGTGGAGCCTGAGGAGGGTGAGTTGGAGAGGAAGGAGCCCAGCTGGGAGGCCTGGGGCATATTTCTGGGAAGAGGGAGGGCAAAGGGGAAATGCTGCTCCAGCTGTGGGTCGGGCTGAGAACCAAAACTGGCCCGCAGATCTAGAGACACGGATGGAGGTCATCAGTGACCTGCACGGATTCTTCTGCGTGCGTGAGGGTGAAAGTCAGACTGCGGGGGCTGGGCAGGGAGTGGTGGGTGAGGAAGTGAAGTCACCATGAGCTGACAGGCCTTCTGAGAAGTGCAGCTCCCTGTGGGGGTGGGACCTGGAAGGCTGGGAGACCGAGGCCTGCTCTTGGAGGGGCAACAGAGGCGGGCTGGAGCAGAGGACCTTGGTGGACAAGGAAGGGACACAAAGGGCCATAGCTGTTCTCCTGCAGATGGTGAGCCAAGGTGCTGTGGCTCTCAGCCCCGGGAAAGGCCCCGGGGCCACCTGTGTTCCTCACCCCACATGGCTGCCCCAGCAAAGTGTCCCCACAGACACTGTGAAGCAGGAGGACTCTGGGCTGCGTGGAGGCCTTTCTGAGAGCAGAAGCTGTTTCTGCACCCAGGAGGCTGGAGTGGCCTTATAAAAAGGGAGCCCTGGGGGTGCCTGGGTGGCTCAGTGGTTTGGGCTGCTGCCTTCGGCTTGGGTCATGATCTCAGGGTCCTGGGATCGAGCCCCGCATCGGGCTCTCTGCTCCGCAGGAAGCCTGCTTCCCTCTCTCTCTCTCTCTGCCTGCCTCTCTGTCTGTCAAATAAATAAATTAAATCTTAAAAAAAAAAAAAAAAAAAGGGAGCCCTGTGTGTCCTACAACCTGGCCTGTACACTGGTGTGGGCCCGCTGCCCTTCACTGGCCCTGCTGGGCTGGACCCCACTCTGTGTCAGGGGGAGGCACTTGAGATGCCCTTGGAGCCCCCAGATGGCAGATGGAGAGGAAATGGCCTCTGTGAGCAGCTCTCTGCCCATAGTCCCTACCCCACCAGTCAGGCTAGTCTTTTCCCCAGAAGCCCATGTGTATCCTGCACACTTCCTGTCTTCAAGAGGGAGCAGCCTTGGGTGGGTGGTGGGGGGGGGGTGCCCTGGAAGAGTTGAGGAGAACCAGTCAGAAGTTCTGATGACAGAAAACTCTAGTGGAGCTCAGCCTCCACAACTGCAATGAGCCTGTGGACCCCAGGACCTTCTCATCTCTAGGAAACTGTCATTTTTGGCCACTGGCGACACCCGGCCACTCTTCTCTGGGCCGTCTGTGGACTGGACTGTCTGCTGCTTGAGAAGAACACATCGCAGCAGAACAGCTTTCCCTCCCTCCACCAGCCGGCCTGTATCCCTCGGGGAAGGACACAGTGTCACACAGGACAGACGACAAAGGGAAGAGCCAAACTACCAGGCAGGCACCAGCGCTCTAAAGCGTGCGTGTCCTTTGATCTATAAATTCCTCATCTGCAGAAATAGTCTGAACGGCGACAAACGCCCCGTCACTTGTTATCAGCGCGTCACGGGGACCTGGCTCAGGAAGGGAAAACTGCGCATGCGCGGCCACAAGAGCGAGGTTGCCGCAGCTCCGCAGGGCATAATCGACGCTGTCGCGAGGGAGGTGTCTCTGTGACGTGCTCTGACCCAATGCAGAATGAAAGACCAGCCAGGCAGAGACCTCAGCCACGACCCACGTGGCAGCAATAGGCCCTCTCTCAGCAGTGGGAACAGGGGACTCCTTCATCGCTAAAGAATTCTGTATTTTCCCAGTTTTCTACATTGGGCAGGTGATACTCTTATAATCAGAAAAAGAACAAACCCAACTTCAAACAAAAGAGGCTGAGCTTTGGGGGAAATTCCTCTTACTCACCCAGGTTTGATGTCCAGAGGTGTGGGGAGGGCCCCGGGGAAGCCTGCCTTCCCCACCAGCCAGTAGGTCTCCTCTACGCCCTTCCCCTGGAGGAGAGAGGAAAGTGGATTGAGCACAGCTGTTCAGGCAAGGCCAGAGGAAAGGGCACAGCTGCGAACAGCTCCAGTGCAGAGCAGCCTCTGCCAGACTGTCTGGGTCCAAATCCTGGCTCCTTCCCCGGCTAGCTGGGTGACTTGGGCCAACTTACTTCACCTGTCTGTTCCTCAATACCTCATGAGTTGTTGTTCTGTTAGAGAAGTAACTGAATAATAATAAATCATGAATTCTATGACCAGCAGATCTGGCATGCTAAGATCCCAAGATGCTACAATCTGTGATTTTCCCCAACTGTTGCAGGACCCCTTGACTGGGATAGGGGTACGGCTGCCTGGAACTTAGGAGTAGAGGAGGCATTAGGGACTCTGGGTCCAGGGATGGGTATTGCCCCGTGGAGCCCCCAGGCCATCTTGAAGAAGGTCTGATTGGTGGGCTGCCCTCCCTGACCCCTCTCTGCATTCCCCTCCAGTATCAGAATCCTCTGTTCCTCAGGACATCTCATGCTTACCCCGCAAACAAGCCTTATTCTAGTTCATGCTTCCAAACCTCCAGAGCAAAGGATTGCACACATGCCAGCCCTCACAGGCTGTGTGACCGTGGACAATTTGCTGCACCCTCCTGCTGTGACATTTCACAGTGGGATGAAGTCAATTCCACGGAGCACACAATTTCTGGGCTCCTGTCATGGTTCTGGGCCTTTAAATGTCTAGGCCGTCCTGGTCTTACCACCAGCCCCTGACTGTACCCAAGGAAGTAGGGTAGAAAGAAAAGTCACTCACTCGTGGGAAAACTAAAGCATTATATTTATTGAATGTTAACATTTCAAAAAAGAATGCAGAGGTGCTCGTGGGCAGGGATCCCCTGGTATCACCCCTGCAGCAGCAGAGGGCGGTCGTGGGAAGGGTGGGTGCACAGAGAAGGCAGGTTAGCCACAGCCGGGGAAAGGGAAGCTGGGTGTCCCCGGGTCGGGGCAGGCTTCCATGGGAGGTGAGATGTGCTCTAGGGTCCTGAGGGATGAGTAGGAACCTGAGGATATTATGGAGAAAGCGTGGGCCTTAGAGCCATCAGCCGTGGGATGCCACCTACCTGACTGCAGACGCATCACTTCGCCAAATTTCATTTCCTCAACTATAAAATGGGAACATTGATCCTTCTTTCATGATTGCTGGGACAATGGTGATCAGCTCCATCCTCAACTACAGACAGGCATTTCCTTCTATGTCAGTCAAATGAGTAAGAATCTTGCCTGCTGCCCACAGAAACTGGAATGGTGGTGGTGATGGGGGGCGGGGGGGTCCATCAATTCCAGGAAAGAAAGTTCCCTTACCTTTAGCTCAGTCTGGCCTCTGATGTCAATTCTGTAACCTTCGTCCAGGCTGAGCAGTGTCTGGACTGTGCTTCTGCTGACGTGAATTCTGTATGCTGACAAGAAAGGTCACAAGTCACCACCTGGAAGCAGCATCCCTAGTGTTCGGGAATATCATCAAGACCGGTAACAGGCCCAGTTCCAGCCAGTAATGTAAAATTCTGATTTAGACGACACCCTTCACCTGACCTTTATGCCCCTCTGGTAGCCTGTTAGTCACTAAAATAGAGGCCTTGAGGAAAAGCAAATTCCATAGATTGAGGGCTTAGAGGAACTTAAGATGAAGTCAGAACCCCTAGGAACATAAGTTTCACTTACAGGGAAGTTTGTAAAAGCTGAGTCAGAGCAGATAAGCAGTTATTTTTATTTTAAGAGCAGGACTCCCCACTAGGGCCCACATATCTAGTCATTCAGGATGTGTACCAAATGACATTAGGGAACACGTGACTTCTACAGCCAAAGGCTGAGGTCCTAGGACTCCAACTTTTGCACCTGCTCTAACCAAGCCATCAGAGTGGCTTCTCCTGTCAACAAGGGCCTAAAATGGCATTTAAAAATTGAGAGGGATCTCCTCCTTGTAAAGACGTGGAAACCAAGACCTAGAGGAAGAGTATTTTCCTTGAGGATATCAAGCAAGGCAGTGACAGATTTGGGCTAGGACCCAGGCTTCCTGCCTCTCAAGTCATTGTCTTCTCTTATGAGATCATCACAAAATCCCCATGGAAAGTTAAAAGATCCAGTGAAATACATTATTATCTCCATAGAGTTGTTTCACTGACAACTAAGGTACGCTGCCACCAGGTGGTGGTTTGGTTACTAAGCTCTGTTTCAAACAGCCAGGCTGCAAAGGTTGTTCAGAGTCCTCACTCAGGCAAGACAGAAATATCCAACACTCACGCAGCCCTGTGGACTCCATCCTGGATGCAGTGTTAACAGTATCACCAAAGAGGCAGTACCGGGGCATGGTGAGACCGACGACCCCTGCCACACAGGGTCCTGAAACTCAAATGTACCCAGTGAATTCCAGGAAGTCCTAGACCCAAGAGAGGTTCCCATCACAGTCTTGCCCTTCCCCCCACCACCCCCAGCCCTACTGTCTCTACCCCACTTCCTGGGCTCCAGCTGGGGGTGAAGATGAAGCTCTATGGAATCTCCGACCATACCCAGAGAGGAGATGATATCTGTGCTGGGGGTAGGGGAACACAGATAAGTCAGAGCCAGTTTTTGTTCCTGGGGAGCTCCCAGCCTGGTTGGGCAGGGTGGGGGGGGGGGTTGTGTAAGCTGTGATCAGTATTGTCAGATGGAAGTATCAGAGCTGTGCCAGCCCAGAGAGAGTGGTCTGATCCAGCACAGAGGATCCAGCACAGGAGGTAGTGCGTGAGCTGTGTCTTGGAGGACAAGAGAATGAGTGGGCAGGGAATGGCAGATGCCAAGGCACAAAAACAGAGTCCACGTGTCTACGGGAAGCGGCAGCAGCTGGGTGTGGTTGGAGGGCCAAGTGGGAAATAATGGGAGTTGAGGTTGGACGGAATAGCAAAGGGCCTGGGAGACTATGGAGGGGGGTGTCAGGAATTTGGACTTTATCCTACAGGGGAAACCATGGAGGGAGGAAGGGGTGGGGGCCTGAGAAGTAGGTGTTAGAGACCCTGTGGTCTCTCCTAGATCCATCCCAGTGAACATTTTATTGCTTGCATAATCACAGAAGGTGTCTGTCCTGCCTCTTCCATCAGACTCTCAGCTCCTCTGGATGGCCTCAGATGACTCTGACAGAGGCTGAGACAATGTGTGTGTGTGTGTGTGTGTGTGTGTGTGTGTGTGTATTTATATATATGAATGAAATTGAGCATCACAGATTCTTTGACTTAAAACATCTCATAACCTTCAAATAACAGAAGAAAAAGAGGAATGCCAAATTTTCTATCCCAGAACTTTAGAATCGCAGAATCCCAGAAGCACACCAGCCCATGCCCCCTAGCCCGTCACCCCCACGGCCCCCCATTTGTACCGGAGTGAAGGCCAGCGCGGATGTAAATGGGCACGTCGGGTGCATGCTTCATGCGGAAACCTCTCACAGAGCTGAGGATATCCAGGGACATGTTGGCAATCTCAGCCGCGTGCCGACTCCCGTTGCGCCGCGGCAGGCCTGAGGCCACCATGTAGGCATCCCCGATGGTCTCCACCTAGAAGCCACAGCCTTCACACCCCAGTGCAAGAGCCCGCCCTGCTGGACTGTCCCAGAGCCCGCACAAGACCCTTCTTGGGGAGCCCTGACCCACCCTTCAAGTCTCCAGCCCAACGGTGTTGTCTCTGTCAGGACCTCCATTCCAGGTGCCCTAGCAACAGTCAGATCTGCACACTTCATAATCACCTTGGTCTGAATTGCAGTTGATGGTGCCTCTGTGGTTCCTCCCCACCCACCCTCCTTAGCGGCAAGACCTGGGCACCCCTGTCTGCACAATGCAAGGTAACGTATCAGGACTTCATTTGGAGAGGAGCGTGTGCATATTGGATGCACCCTGGAGGGCTTTGGAAAATAAGTACCCCTGGTCTGTCTTCCAAGGTGTACTAGAAAAAATGTAGGTTTGGGAATCATATAGATGTGGGTCCAATCCTGCTCTGCCATTTACCTTGGACGGACCACTTCACCTATGCAAGCCTCAGTTTCCTCTAAGGTGGAATGCACGTTAAAGATAGAGTATTGAAAGAACTAGGCTCTGGTTAGCAGAAGGGAGGTGGGGGAGGGATGGATGAGACAGGGGATGGGGAGCAAGGAGGGCACCTGTGATGAGCACCAGGTGTTGAACATAACTGTTGAATTACTAAATTCTACACCTGAAACTAATATTACACTGTATGGGACCTAAGATAATTTTTTTAAAAAGATTTTACTTATCTGAGAGAGAGAGCACAAGCTGTGGGGAGCTGCAAAGGAGAAGTGAGAAGCAGGTTCCCTGCTTGACAGGTGTGGGGCTCGATCCCAGACCCTGAGATCATGACCCGCACCAAAGGCAGACGCTTAATCAACTGAGCCACCCAGGCACCCCGCCCCCCCCCAAAAATTGTTTTAAAGGAACAAGGCTTATTAGAGCTGCTCAATGGATGGACATCTCTGTCTCCACCACCACCACCATCATCACTTCCTTGGCTGATGGTGTGGGAGATGAAAGAATCCCAGGATCCCAGAACTCGGAGGTGCTTTAAAGTCCACCCACCTTCTTCCTCGATGCCTGGCCTGGCCTACTTGCACCTCTTGATAGGAAAGTCCCTCTTCTAGAGGTGGCTGCTTCCTCCTCCAAGTAACTCTGATTTAGACACAGATGTGTACTGTGTACTCCACCAAGTCTTTCCCTATCCAGCTCCTGCACTGCGTCTTCTGCAGTGAGCAAATGCTGGCACATCGGGACCTGGGGAGCAGAGCTGTCCTTCTGGCCCTCCACATCTGCTCTCCCTCAGCACCTTGGTGGGCAATAATAATAATAATAATACGTCCCCTGCCCCTAGGGGGCGCTGTAATTCATTAAATCTCTCCCACATTTGCTATGGACCCTGCCCAACTACCTTTGTTTCTCCCTCACCCAGGCTCTCTCTACCCCAACACCAGGCAGTGGTCTGCCCTAATCATGCCACATTCTATTTAGATACTTAAATTTGCTCCCAGTGGGCTGGTAGTTAGGGATTCCCATGATTTGCAGAATTTCCGGACAATTCCTAACCGTTGCTCCTGGTTGCCCATGCTTCCATCAATAGGAACCTTCCTGCGGTCTGCAGAGACCCTCAGTGCTTGCTTGATGGCCTGGCCTTTCTGCCTCAAATGTTCTCTCTCAGTCCCTGTTTGCTGAGATCCAAGCCCACCCTCAGCCCAGCTGCCACTTCATCCAGTCCATAAGATCTTCCAGGTCACCTGTTTCCCTGCTCGGGGCTAGGAGCTCCTCCTCCCCTCCACATCACCTGCTGACGTCCACCCAGCCCTGGTGGGCTGGCGGTGAATGTGGCAGGGGTCAAGGGCATGGCTACTCCCCTCTTCATACATTTTCAGAGACGAGAAAGACCTCCCACCTCATGCCCTGGGAGGGAAAGTTATGAGTGAGCCCTGGCTATCCCTCTGCCCACCCACTTCTTCCCACAGGAGAGAGGACCCTTGGTCTGCCTGGCAAGGTTGGAAGAAGGACTAAATGCTCGAGTCCTTGGAGAGCAGCTATGACATGCCAGATGCTATTCCAAACCCTTCAAAAATATCAATGCATTAGACCGTCCATGGCAAGAATTCTACCATTTTACAGGGGAACAGTGAGTCAGAGATTTAAGTCACTTGCCAACATCACATAGTACAGATTTGAACTTGGTCAGTCCAGCTCCAGAGCCTATATGCTGTGCTGCCTCTTGATACCCTGGGTTCGGGCCCTTTCCCTCTCTATTTCGGGGAGTGTGCCTGCTGTGTGGGGTTTTCCTCTGCTACTGCCCTGCACACAGTCAGCATGTGTGTGTAGGTCAGACCGGCCTCCCAGAGGCAGCCCCAGAGACCTATAGCTCGTAGGCCCCACTTCTAGCCACCAAGCGTACAGCAGTGACTCAGGGACAGTACGCCTGCTCTGGGGACCCAGCACTGCCTCGGTTGTGTTGCCTAAGGTCCAGACTGGCGGAGAGGGGCATGGTGGTTTCTCTAAGCTATTACACTGACCTCCAGCCTTCTGTCTGCCTTCCACCTGAGCTGGGAGAGTTTGGTGTCACTAATAATCACCCCTACAACTCCAGGGACAGAAAGGTCCCACTCTCTAGGACCTTGAACCCATGATGACGATCACTCAAAGACTCCTATGATCGTCGGCACTCAGCTGCAAGCAAGGGTATACACAGGTGCGGTCCTTTTGCAGATGGGAGGACGGAGCTAGAGGAGAAGTGAGGGCAAAGGATTCCACACTAGCAAACACGGACGTGAAATCCAACTCCACCACTGACTTGCTGTGTGACCTTAGGCTAGTTACTTACCTCTCTGAACTTGGGTTACATCTGAAGGGATAATGGCCTCTGCAGGCCATTGCAAGGACTCATGAAATCCCCTGTGGTAATCCCCAGGTTGGGCCAGTCCTCTGTAGATGTTTACCTAGCTCTGGGCCCCACCCCTGACCCTTGCCCTGTTCTGTACTTACAGAGGGAGGCCTCAGCACCCCCTCGTGGTGGTGCTCAGCGGCATCGGCATCGAGCTGGTGAATAGAGGAACCATAGCACTTCCTCTCACATGGCTTGATGGGCAAAACCATCATAAGCCACATGCACTTCACCTCTATTTTACAAATGGGAGTGCGAGACTCAGAGAGGTCAAGCGATTTGCCCACGATGTCTTGGCAGCATGGCCAAGGCCAGTCTCACCCGCTGGGGCTGAGCGGCTGGAGTAAGTCCTCTCCACTCCGGCAGCCCACATGGGCTCCACATTGGAGCCATGTCCACAAAGTGTTCATTCAGTGTGCGCTGGCAGGGAGTCTCAGACCCCCACGGAACCAGGAAATGATCGCCTGGCTGCCTCCCAACCCAGACCGGATTAAAGAGCAGTAACCAGATCCTGCTGGGGATGGAGGGGAAACCGAGGCGAATGGCGGGAGTGATGAGAGAAGCACTCGCACATCGTCAGGAACAGGCTGCCTGTTTCCCCACATCTGGAGGGGTGCGCGGGCCTTGTTTTATTTCATTTCATTCTGCCAGAAAGATGCAGACCTCTTGGCCAGAGTTCAGAGGAGACCAGAAAGCATGATTCAGAGCTGGGAGGGACACATGTGTGAGAAAAGATTAGCAGGAGAGGAAGAGACAAGCCAGGGGTGACTCAGGGCACATCAAAGCTGCGGGGCTCAGCAAGATGAGATGAGAGATGAGGAATCTTTTCCTGGGGCCCATGGGGCCAGCGCGGCTCTGGAAGCAAGAGGGAAACTCGGCCAGCGTGAGAGACAAGACCTCCGAACCTGAGGCTGGGGAAGGAGTGCGGGCTCTTGAATGGGGAGCTGGAGGGACACTGCATCCTTGGAATGTTGGTGGCTCAGTTGTCTGAGGCTCAGTGTGGACAGAGCCTGGAAGTGGTGGTAGGCATGGCAGATTCCTGGCTCTACCACCTGCCGGCTGTGTGACCTTGGGCAAGTCACTTTCCTCTCTGCGCTTCAGCGAGCTCCTCACTCAGTCCGTATCTATTTCCGAAGGACCTATGGTGTGCTGGACATTGCCAAGCACTGGAGACAGAGCAATTTAGAACCATGAAGTGTGGCTGTGCTGTCCGGGGGTAGTCATAAGAGCACTGCCCAGGAGCTCCTAACCATGTCTGGGAGGGGAAGGAGGCTAACCTGAAACAGGATGGAGGAGTAGGAGGGAGCCAGGTAAGGAGGAGGGAAAGCAGGGTCTGAGGAGGAGACAACCACATGTGCAAAGACCTGGTGGCCCTGAGAGCAAAGCACATGTGAGGAATGCAGAGGTCTGTGTGGCATGGCCAGGGATACCATTGGGGAGGTAGGTAGGGCCAGTTCCTGTAGGGTTTTGTGGGCCACTACGAACCTGTGGCTTTTTCCTGAGGTTTTCCATGACATGAGGATGGTGAGCCCCCTGGAGGGGGTTCTTGGGATCAGAATGTCCAAGTTCAACTCTCAGCTCCACATCCCATTGGAAATTTGTAATTAGATACGTCCCTTAAACACCCATTTCCTCCTCTCTACATGAGGGCACCATTACCTACTTCACAGATTGTTAGGATAGTTAAATGGATTAGTACATAAAAAGCACTCAGACTAGAGTCCTGTAAAGAGTAAGCACTCAGTAAGTATTGGCAATTATTGCTCCTGGGATACAGTACATAGTGCTATCAGCAGACCGCTTCTGAAACTTCCTGCCCAGGCCTCTTGCCCATCCTGGTTTCTGCCCCAGGGCCTGGCCCTCCCCTGTCCCTGCCTGTCTGGAGGGCTGTGGCTGGAAAAGGACTGGTGGGTCACAAAAGAAAACTGAAGTCTGAGTGTGGTGGTTTCTGGGGAGCTCCTTCCCCACCCTCCTCACTGTGTCTAAAGCATCTCAAGACCTCCAGCAACTGCATCAGAATAAGGGGCAGATTTGGGGTGGGGTCCCCACAGCAGGCAGGGAGGGAGAGGACGCTAGTCAATTCTACAATCCCGGTTTACACAGCACTTCCTCAAGGGGGATAGGATCCACCCATTATCTGTAACACCCTGTAAAACAGGAGTCATCATTCCTGTTTTATAGGTGAGGACATGGAAGTCCAGAGAGGGGAAGCCATTTGCCTAAGCTACACCGATGCTGGTGGCCAAGCTGGGACTCAAACCCAGGATGGAGAGATGCACAAGGACTAGATCATGTAAGGTCTTGACAGCTCTGTCCCTGCTCTTCTTTCTAGTGCCCCCCAGGCACCACCCACTCCACCACCAGCCCACTTCATGTCCAGCCATTACAACCCATTCAGCATTCCTTATACTCACTAGGCCCATCCTTTCAAGGCTCCAGCTTTGGCACATTATTCCCCCATGGCTTGCCTGGAGCCACCATACCCAGACTGCCCAACACTAGGAAAAGAGCACCTCCTCCAGGAAGCCTTTCTTGCTTTTTACTCTACACATCTATCCCTAGCTGGATTGGGGGCCCTCTCAGCCTCCGCTGCCTGCCTTGATCATCACTTTGACTGTGGGTTATCTTCATCTTTCATCTATAGCACTGAGAGGTCCCGGAGGGGAGGCATGGGAGATGACTCACCTCTTGGCCCTTGCCCAGCACAGGTGGGGTTTATCTTCCCCCTTCTTGAATCTGGGTTGGCCTCTTTTGTTAAGTAAACTCTATGTCCAATATGGCTCTCAAACTTATGACTCTGAGATCAATAATTGTATGTTCTACTGATTGAGCCAGCCAGGTGCCCCTGGGTTGGCTTTTTGACTTGCTTTGACCAATAGGATATGTCAGAAATAGCCATGTGCCCAATCCTGGCTTAGACCTCCAGAGGCTTCTGTGCTTCTGCTTTCTCTCTCAGAACACTACCACCCTATGGGAACAATACCAACGGGCCTGCTTGAGTCCGACAGACTATGTGGACCAGAGCTGTCCCATTCAAGGTTCCAGAAATGTGAGAAAGCCCAGCCAAGATCAGCAGAACTTCCTATCTCACCCACACTGCCCACAGATGTATGAGTGGTCCAGCTGAGCCCAGAGAACTTTCTAGCTGACCTATAGATTTGTGAGCAGTAACAAATGCTTATAATTTTACATCACTGGGCTTCAGTATTATTTGTTATGCAGCAATAGCTAACTGATAAAAACACACAAATAAATGACAGGAAGTAAACGCATGACACAAACACAATAGTAAAGGAAGGAGGGATGTGATACCAGCCTCCCAGTCTCCTCACCTTATACACATCGTGGCTGCCCAGAACAGCATCGAACAGTGTATAGAGGTCGTTGAGCAAGCCCACGACCTCAATGGGCTCACTCAGGGCTGAGATGATGGTGAAACCCACAATGTCACTGAAGTAGATGGTGACCTGGTCAAAGTACTCTGGCTCCACAGCTGCCCCCATTTTCAGAGCTTCAGCCACAGACCTAAAGGAATGGGAAGGACCAGAGTCACAAGGTGGGAGGACCCCCTTCCCACAGTTCAGAGGTGAGGGAGGGATTTTGGGGGGGAAATTCTTCGGTTGAGCATCAGGGCATCTGGGTCAGGTCTGCTTGTGGCCTGGCTGCCCTCCACCAAAAACCTGTCCCTCTCTGGACTTTACTTCCTCTGAAGTCAGTTGGGGGACACTGCCCTCTCCTTGTTCTCAAGGGAGTGAGGTAGCAGGATTAATACTTAAATAGAGCCTGGCACATATAAGGGCTCTGTGAAAATGTGCTAGATAAATAAACAATGAACAAATTGAATGAGTTCATGGAACCCAGATTTAGTGAGCCTATGCAACTATGTTGCAGGTGCCATGCTCAGAGCCACCAAAGTTAGAGATACAATTAAGTCCTAAGCGGCCACTCACGGAGGGAGCATCTGAGAGAGAAGCCTCTCTGTCTTCTGCCTCTCCAGCTCCAGTTCCTCAGTCCGCTCCTGGATCAGGTCCTCCAGGTTCTGGGAATACTTCTCCAGCATCCACAGCATAGAGTCAGCAACACTGGTCTTCTTGCCTTGATTGATGCTTTTGAACTGAAAATGGAACAAACATCCCAATTCATCCATGAAGGTCAGCGCACTTGCTCTCAGGTTGGAAACCTCAGCCACAGGAATGAAGTAGACACAGTCCCTGCCTGGAGGAGCTCCACTGGTGGGGAGCAGATGTAGAATAGTCAAGGAATGCAGCTCTGGCAAGGAAAAGCACAGACAGCTGGGAGGAAGCGTAAGTTAGTTCCCTATGAGGCAGGTAGTCAGGAAGAAGCCTATGCCCAGCATAGCATTACCTCTCACCCTCGTGCTCTGGTTCTCACAAAAATACTGTAGAAGAGAAATTCTTTGTTCTTCTCAAAGATAAATGGATGGATGGATAGACAGGTGGGTAGATATGATGGATGGAAGGATGGATGGATGGATGGATGGTTAGATAGATGGGTTGATATGATAGGTGGATGGATGGATGGATGGATGGATGGATGGATGGATGGATGGATAGTTGGTTGGTTGGATGGATGGATGGATGGACAGATGGGTAGGTAGAAAGGATGTATGTAGATTATTTACATATATAACCATTTGTACCTATTTCTTTCCTTGTTCAAAAAAAAAAAAAAAACAACTTAAAAAAATAATAAATAGGTAAGGACACTGGGACCAAAGGAGAATAATACATGCTATTTTGGTCTAGCAAAATGCATGCTAGACGTTGATCCCAATTTTGAATATTAGCTTCCTAGCAACAAAACAAAGAGGGAAACAGAGATTACAAAACCCACAGAGTCCATGAGACAGTGGAGCATTAAATTGGTTGCTCAATAGAAACACAGCTACAGCGAGTTGCTGAACAGAGGGAAATATCCCTCTTAGGTCTTCATAGGAGGACAGTCACATATGGTCATAAATCATATCTTCAATGACTATCTTGCAGGAAATATGGCAGTGTGCTCCCTAAGGAGATTTACTAGAACCTTCCCCAATCCAGTTTGCACCTTTCCAAAGTGCAGTCAGAGAAGAAGCAAATTAATGATGGTCAAAGTGAAGGAGTCCATTGCTGTCTAAGTCCAGCAGCTTACTGTGTGTGCGTGCATGTGTGTGGGTGTGCGTGTGTGGGGGTGTGCATATCCAACTCCATTAATACCACTTCTCTCAACCAAACATCTGTAAAGTGGAGAGTGGCAGCAGTCCCTAACACACACCTATTTTGTATTGCCCATTAAAAGCAGAGGTGTAAGCTTTAAAAAAAAAATTTTTTTTTTAGATTTTATTTATTTTCCAGAGATCACAAGTAGTCAGAGAGGCATGCAGAGGCGGGGGGAAGCAGGCTCCCTGCTGAGCAGAGAGTCCAAGCGGGGCTCGATCCCAGGACCCTGAGATCATGACCTGAGCCAAAGGCAGAGGCTTAACCACTGAGCCACCCAGGTGCCCCTGTAAGCTTTAAAGGTCAGTCGGGGTGGGCTTGGCAGCTGCTGACCTTGAGACACCAAGGACACAAGGCTGACCAGAAGCTCACCTCCACAAGGAAGGCCCCCATTATACAAATGAAAAAACAAAGGGTCTGAGAGGTAAAATAACTTGCCAAGGATCTCATAATTGTGGAACTGAGATTGTTCATGTGTTCATTTTATCAGCAGCCACCCCACTGGATTATTTTAAAATTTGGGATGTGTTTTCCATTGTTTTCCCTCTGGTTGCCCAGGAACACTTATCTTAGGATTTGCAAATAGCAATAATTTTCTTCTTCCTTTCTAATATTCATCTTGTTGTTTAATTGCATTAGCTGGCACTCCCAGAACAATGTTAAGCGAACATGAACCCAGGGCTTTTGACTTCGAGGTTATCGTTCTTTCTCAACACCTCACTCGCTTTCTTTCTCAGAGAACCACCACGCTCTTAACTTTGTTCTCTCACTTGATGGTCACTCAAGTATGACAAGTTGGGCCAGAGTTAGTCTTTCCAGGCAGCTTTTAGGGAGGTTGAAGCTCAATAGAGCAATCAACTTGGCCAAGGTCAAAGAGGTAAAGTGCTGTGTAGGTGTGAATGCAGGCATTCTGACCCTTAGCCCCCAAACAGCGTGGTAATCCTCACCTTCATGCTCTCTCTCACGTGCCCATCCCTGCCTTCTCTGCCCCAGAGCCCTGGGCAGCATCTGTCTTCCCAGTCACCCACTGCTGGTGACGGTGATCTCTGATCCCTGGATCAATTCCAGGCTGGTGTTAGGAATTGGCTGCTGGTCCTAGTTCTATTACCCGCCCTCACTGTGGTCCCCAAGAGCTCATTTTACTCTGAGACTCAGATTTCTCATCTGTGGAATGGGGACATTACTCCTGATGCCAGAGCTGAGGTGGGGAGAGGATGTGGGAAGTCAGGGGATGTGGAAAGGGCTCTCAGAGGACACCCGTGCATTTCTCCTGTCTGTCTTCCTGGCTCTCGCTCCCTCATCACCTGTCTGGATGCCCGTCTTGCTGGCTGAGCCTCTCCTTGGTGACATGCCACTGTGGCCAGGAAAGTGGGGGTGGAAAGGTGTGACATGAAGCTGTCACCTCAGGCTTGGTGGGTTGGCCCCATGGGAGCCATTAGCCAGCTCAGTCAGGCCCACACAGTCCACCTCCACCCTGCAAACTCGTAGGGACTTGCCTCACCCATCCTGTTGTAGTTTCCGAGGCCCCTCACAAATTCCAGCCCCACCTCTCATTCCCTGAGTCACCTTGGGGAAGCCCCTCACCTCTCAGAGCACTGGCCTGGGGAGCACTGACCTGGGTGTAGATCTGGTCTAGGCTGGGTCTGTCCTCTGGAGCCTCCTCCCAGCACTGCTCCATCAGCTGGATACACTCGGGTGGCCCATGGTCAGGAGACACCAGGGGCCGGCACAAGGGAGGGGGTGACACCACCTTCCTGATGATTTCTGCAATAAACAGCATGTGGATGATAGGTTCAAGGTCCCCAGCAAGGCTTGTGGGAAGGGGTTGGCCTGGGGTTCTGAGATGGAAGGCAGGGGAGGCCTCTGGGGGTACAGGGATCAGGCCCTAAGAGTACTCCTTGGCTCCCCTGCTCTGTACCCCAGGACATGCTGGCCACTGGACCCAGGAGAGTCCAGGATGTGATCAGGGAAAGGGTCTCACGCTAGTAGCGGGAAGGGCGGGTTTTGAATTCTGGGTCTGCTATGACCTCTCTAGAAGATGGTGGAAAAGACCAGAGATCGCTCTGAGCCTCAGTCTTCCCATCTGTGAAATTAGCTTAATAAACTGCCTTCTTGAAAGGGGTGTAGAGGGAAGAGAGCATGGATGTTAGGCGGCCAGCACCTACCAGTCTCTCCCTCACCCCCAAACCCAACTGCTGCTCCCTGCCCGTGATGACCACCCATGTGCTTGAAACCTTGATGCCGTGGTTCTTTCCACCAGCCCAGCCACCTGGAGACTTTCTGGTGCCAGTTCCCCGTGGAAGAACGAGACTGTCTGCGTTCATTATCGTCTTCATTATTATTTTCCCAAGACAGCCCCTACCATGATCTTCCTATCCCCACTCCCTGTAATAAAGACTGCCAGTCTAAGTCGAGGTCCAACAGATCAGTTCTAGTTCTGGCTCTGCCACTTGCCATCACTCCGTGCCTCAGTTTCCCCAGATAACAACTGCTTGAAATAGCTCTGCCTCAGAAAGCTGTTGGGAGCACTGGGGGGAACTGAGAGATCACAAGGGCCCTGGGAAAAAGTGGGGCTAAAATCAGGAAAGGACTTCTAGATCACCCAGGCACATTCTAAGTTATGTCACCTCCCTGAGCCTCAGTTTACTCACATATAAAAAGAGCATGAAACAGTCCAGACTCCTTAGGGCTCTCAGAGGTATAGTCCCCCTGAGGAGGACTGGGATTCCCCTCTCTTGGCCCAGGAACTGGGAGCCCTTGGTGCCCATGAGGAGAAGGTTCTTTCTGGACTTCAATCCCCTCCCCACTCCTTATTGGCCCCCTTGCTGGGGAGAGAGCATGAGTCCCTGCCTCATTGTACAGATAGGGAAATTGAGGCTCCTGGGAGTGAAGTGGCTCCCCTACAGCTACAGGGCTAGTAAAAAGCAAACTCTTGATGTGAGCCTGACCTCTTCCGGCATGATTTTCTTTGCCCAGAGGCTTCCAGCCCGCAGTCCTCAGACTCTTGAGGGCCTCTGGGTACAGGGTCTAGAAAGCTGTACATGCTTACAAATAAGTGTGCGCATACGGAATCAATAATACACAACACACCCATACAACTCATTTGCAGAAGTCTTTGGATGAGGCTGTGATGAATACATTTCAAAATACAAATGCCTTTCAAAGTGTTGCTGATTTCAGAGCAGATTCTGTCTTCGGGTATTGTCTCAGTCAGTGGATATTAAAAATCAAATAGCAGCATGTGAGGCTCCAAACGTTTTTGCCATTAAAATGGAGTCCTCGGACGTGAACGTGCTGAAAATTACCCCCCAGGCCAGGCCAGGTCCCATGTTCCCTTACCATTCCAGACCTGCTGTCCACACCCAAGGCCTCACCAGGATTTACCAGCCATGCCTAGCTCTGTTGGAATATGCTCCATGGGTGACTCCAGAAGATTTGAGGGCAAAAGCCCTGACCCACTGCTTTCCATTTAGAAGTTCCTTCCCTTCTCTGAGCCTCACTCAGTTTTGCCTGAAGAATGCACTTGCCCTCCCCAACTACGAGCTTGTCCAGGGGAATAATGCACATGACAGAGTTCTGGAAGTTGCTGGTGAGCCCCCCACACACACACACATACAGGATCTTGAGAAGATGTTATTTCTAAGAAGAAGGAGGATCTAAATTGGGAAGTCAGGTGAGAATGTGGGTTCCCCCTATCATCATATCCTTAAAACCACTTGGGCAAATATTTATGAAGGGCCTACAAGGTGTCAGGCCCTTTGTCTAAAGAATTTCACTGAACCCTCACAACCACTCTGAGAGGCAGGCAACATGGTCCCCCCATTTTACAGATGACAAAACTGAGGCTTAGAGCCTAAGAGCGATTTACTCAAAGTTATGAAGCAGATTGGCACAGAGCTGGGCTTAGGGCTTAGGTCGGTTTCCTCCAGTGCCTGTGCTCTTTGCATTTTTCCTCCCTGAGCCCAGGGAAGTCACCCCCCCCCCACACACACACACACACACTGCCCCAGGAAGTAGCAGGGCCTGGGCTTGCAGCCCAATCCAGTGGTGATCGTCCAAGAGTTCCAGGCCTGGTTCCTTCCCCTGAAACCTCACAGAGTCCAGGCCCGAGGGGCCATGCCCTGGGTGCCAGGCTCACACACTCCAACTGGCTGGTCTCCCCTCTCCTGGTGGGTGAATGTGGAGGGCCGGACTGCTAGGGGTGTTGAACAAATGGCCTGACAAAGGCTCCTCTCCTTCCCACTCCTCCACCTCATAAATTTGGGGCCTGGAATGCTCATTACTCACTGAGCAGGGCTTTGGTGGAGAAAGGAAGGGAGCCAGGCCTTCCGTGAGTTAAAGATTACCCACTGGGGGTGAGAGAGGATGGCAGGCTCGGTTCCATCTCTGTCCTGCCCTGCGGCTGAGATGCCAGGCCATCTGTGGGGACAGGTCCCTGGGACTAGACACAGGCAGCAGGGGGACAGCTAGAAGAATAGCCCAGGATCTGGCTCACCCTGACAGGGAACACAGAAGTGGAAGAAATGATTCTGAAGTTGGACCCTGGCACTGGGGTCAGAGAAGAAAATGTCTAAGACCAGGGGATGATGGGGAAGGTGTGAGTGTGGGTCCTGCACACCTTGAAGGAGATGAGATGCTCTTGAAGGAGCCGCACGTGGGCAGAGAAGCAAGCCCAAATACTGAGCAGCCCAGCCCAGCCACATCTGACATGGGCCAGATGTCTGGCCCATTTTTTTTGTTTCACCCCATTTCAAAGATAAGAAAACTGAGGCTCAGAGAGGGGAGGTGATTTGTGGCAAGTCATGTAGTAAGTAAGTGAAGCAGCTAGGGAAAATTGAGGTCTGTAGAAGCACAAAGTCACCACTAAGCAAGGGATTGGTTAGAGCATGAGCCCCCAAAGATGCAGCGATGACCCTGGAAGAGGTAGAAAGGGGTGGAGGTTTTCTCCCCAAAATCAGTGTCTTCAGCCCTGGAGCTGGTCACTGCCATTTTCGGAAGAGCTGCCAAAGGCTGCCTGCCTTAAGACAAAGAAACTCAATTCTCACTGTCAAACCAGGCAAGCATGTCTGTGTGGTTATTCCCAGGGCTGGATTTCCTGATGGCCACTGGGCTCCCCAACACCATGGGGACCCCAGCCAGGGGAAGGCCATGGAAGGAAAACAGGGGTGCTGTACCTTCTGCAGAGAGGCCCGAGGAGCTGTATGGTGGGCCTCGAGTCAGCACCTCCTGCAGGACGATGCCGATGCTGAAGATGTCTGCTTTGAGGGTGCCCCGCCCAGGCGCCCCTGGCGCCCGCAGCAGCTCCGGAGCTGTCCACAGCAACTCTGCAGTCACAGGGCAGGGCCACACTGTCCTCACCCACTGACCTCCAAGCTGGGCAGGGATGGGTGGGCACTTGACACATATGCTGTCCTTGCCCAGGAGGATGTGGGTGCTTCTGTTCTCCCCATTCCCAGGCAAGGAGCCTAGGGCAACTCAAGGTCATACCAGGGGAAGTGCTGGAAGGTTGGACATTTTCCCACCCCCACACCTGCCCCATAAGCATCCGATGGAAACAGAGGCCCCAGAACCTACTGGTGGCCCCTGCCTACCCGCAAGCTGACCTTCTGGGGCTGGCCGGGGCCGGGGAACCCGCTGAACATCCAGGAGCTCCGCATAACCGTGGTCAGTAACCTTGAGAACAAAGCGTCCATCCACCACACAGTTGCGGGACTTGAGGCGGCCGTGGGGGAAATGCCGATGGTGCAGATAGCGCATACCCTAGTTGGACGTAATGGTTGTCCGGTAGGCCTGTGATGAATGGAAGGGGCCCCTGGTCCTCTCCGAATCCCACAGACCCTAGAAACCCTTCCTGCCTCTTCTCACTGTTTCCCACACTGTTCAAGTTTTTCTTAGACAAAGTGGAAAGAGACCAGGTCTTGGAAATCTGAGCATCCCTTATTTCCTTGCCCTCTGCATGGCCCCCCAGCTCCAAACCCAGGGAGGGTTCTCACACGGATCAAATCCAGCAGCAGAGAGGCCTTAAACGTCCAGTCCAGCCGCAGAGCCTCATTCCGCAGAAGGTCCTCCAAGCTGCCCCGGGCACAGTGCTCTAGCACTAGAGCGCTGACCCCAGGGGCCACAAAGATGCCCAAACAAGCAGCCACATTCTCATGCCGCAGCTCCCGCATCTGTTGGGGCAAAGGGCACAGTACCAGCCCCCAAGTGCTTGTCAAAGGCTGGACCAGGTACAGTCCACATTTGGGCTTCCAGTATTTAGCACCCAGCACAGGGCAGAACACAGAGAGGCACCAGAAATGTTGGATGGATGGATAGATGGATGGATATGTGGATGGATGGATGGATGGATGGATGGATGGATGGATGATGGATGGATGATGGATGGACAAATGGGTGGTTGGATGAATGGATGGTCGGATGGATGGATGGATGCATGGATGCATGATGGAAGATGGATGGATAGATGGATGATGGAGAGGTGGATGGGTGAATGATAGATGGATGATGGATGGATGGATGGATGGATGGATGGATGGATAGATGGATGGATGGATGGATAGACACATGGATGGATCAAGGAAGATGGATGGATAGATGGATGACGGATAGGTGGATGGATGATGGATGGATGGGTGGATGGATGGACAGATGATGGTTCAGTGAACAAGCAGGTGAAAAGCCAAGTGGAAACATCATGAGTAAATAAGTCTTACCTTTCTCAGGAGGCTGAGGCAGCTGGGCCGCAGCTCAGGGCCAGTGCCCGTTTCAAACCTCTTCAGCCACACCCACTCTCCCTGTTTGAGGAAGAACAAGAGTTCACTGCTGCTGGTCCCCAGCTTTGTGACCTTGGGTAAATCTCTCCATGTCTATTGGCCTTGCTTCTTCCCCATAAATTTATTCTTTTCTGTGTGCTCCAAGCCAGGCAGAGCATGGCTGGTGGAAACCAAGGCTAGACTTTCACTTTGGTGGGCAAAGCCAGGGGCCAGGCTTTGGCTGACAGACCTGAGTTCAGTCCTAACCCTGCCACTGTCTAGTTCTGTGAACTTGGATGTGTGACTTTGGTTCTCTGAGCCTCATGTTACCCACTGGGGGTGGGAGAGGATGGCAGGTTCAGTTCCATCTCTGCCCTACCCTGCAGCTAAGATGCCAGGCCATCTGTGAAGGCAGATGAGGGACACCTTAGAGGCTAACAATTGGTGTATATAAAGCATGTTAGTTCCCAATCTCAAGGTTAGCTTTACTCTACAGACCTCAGGTACCCACAACACCCCAAAGCTTGCAAAGTGAGTAGGGTGGGAGGTGCTTGACCCAGGGTCTGTAGGAGAGGGGAGGATGGAAGAGAAGGAAGCTTTGGCCCAGGGCTCTGTCCTCGCCTTGGCCTTGCCCAGATCTGGCTGCAGCCTTGGCCCTTTGTCCTCTGTCATTGATGGGCTTCTGCCTCCTTAGCCTCACATGGCCCATCAGTTAACTCAAAGGAGCAGACAAAACATGCTGTGTACATCATTAAAGCCTCCTTTTAGCATAAAAGAAAAAAGGCGGGATTCTGCTGGAGAGAAGGTGGAAAAGAAGGAGCGTGAGCCTCATGTCACTCATTAGCCCAGCTCTTCGACCCTGAGTCACAGAATATGAGGATGGGAGCACCAGTGAATTGTCGATCTTGAAAACCCAGCTGCTGAGAAGCCACAGTGTCCTCAGCAACTTTAGAATCCTGCTGGTTTAATCTTTGACTTCGCAGCCTTCCTATCGGCTGGTGGCGAGGCTCTGCCTAGAGGCAGAGTCTGGGGCTGGGTGCTGGCCCACACCTTTGGACCTCAGGGACCTGGAATCTCACAGTCCCTTGCTGAAAGAGGCAGGAGGGTGACCCAGGCTGGCCCCATGAGAGAAACCCTGGGGTGGGCCCATGCCCGGAGTGCTCAGGCCCACGTGGCCAGGATCTGGGTACTTCCCAAGGTCCAGTCACAAACCATGTAAACTGGGAGCTGGGAGACTTGCTTTTCACTCCTACCATGCCGCTGATTTTCTGTAGGACCCAGGAAAGTCACTTGTCTTCTTCAAGCCTCAGTTTCCCGTTCCATAATGGACTAGGGCATACCAAGCCCCAAGAGGCTGTGGGTGCCCTCTCCTTCTCCCAGACTCCAGCTCCTCAGGCCTGGACGTTGGGGTGACAGAAGCCCTCACCTGGTAAACGGCCACACTGCTGGGTTCCTGGGGGGCTGGCAGGCTCCTCGCTGACCCCTGGGCCACCGACCTCAGGCTTCCGCCGTCCACCGCACTCCTTGATTCACTCAGGCTGTCCATGTTCAGCCTCTGCAGGGAGCAGGCATGGTCAAAGGCCTGGGCCAGACTTCCATCAGTGGCTTGCCCACCCAGCCCGGGGCCTGCCCCACCTACCCGTCTGCTCGGGGGCCGATGGATGAAGGTGAGCTCCTGGGCTGTCAGCAGGATCCGGTGGGGGCCCCGCACAAGCTGCAGCTGTTGGATGCCCAATCTGGAGGTCAGAGAAAGTGCAGGGTGGACAGATGATACACATGTCACTCCCAATTTGATCCAGCCCCCTTGGACCTGCACTGCCAAGGAGCCCTCTCCTCAGCAGCCCCCGCTGGGCTGGGAGGGCACCGCTGAGCACTTCCTCCTAAAGAGGCCCTCAGCCCCAGCTCAGGGTTTGCCCTCTGGCCTAGTATGCCTGCTGGTCCCTAGTTCACAAGTTCCAAATTGCCTGGAGGCTTTCTGGGGTGATCAGAGCCTAGGGTGAGGGCTGGGGTGTGGAGCCCTAGACCCCCTACGTATGGCTAAGGCTCAGGGAGCACAGAAAACTTCAGACCCAGGAAGAATTGTCTTTAACGCTGAAGGGCCCAGGGAGCCATCCTGGTCAAGCCCTCATTGTCCATGTTCATAGCCTGAAGCTCAGCAAGGGACAGTCCTGGGGGAAGTCCTAGGCTTCTTCCCCAGCTTTCAAATGGACATTTCGGGAGGCACCCCAGCCTTGACAGGGTGCTGACCAAGGTTCTAGGACAGACAGGAGTTCTGGGTGGTCCTGAGGTCCTAGGAGGATAGGAAAGTTTCCTGCGGATGGCCAGAACTGTGCCTAAGGAAGAGACACCCTGGGGGTGGGGGGGGCACCAAGGGGTGGAGTGAGGCTCCAGGGTAGACAGAGTCTTACCTGATGAGACACGTGAGGGCCCCGCCAGCCAGGACCAGGAGACAGGCCAGGGCAAAAGCCAGGAGGCTGCCAGGGGACTGGGCATCTGTTGGGGGAGCAGGGCGCATGTGAGTCCTAACAGTAACAACAGCGAAAGGAGAGTGGCCCCTTTCCCCCAGCTCCTGAGCCTCCCCCTTGACCTTTCTGGGAAATGGAAACACAAACCCCACCCCAGGCGCTCCCCAGGGGAAGAGGCTCAGAATGGCCTCCAAGTGGGAATGTCCTATCTGTGCGCTGGTCATCACACACAAATACTGATTCCTAGTGTTTTCTGTCCGGGTTCTTGGGCTCCCGGTACCCAGGTCCCCATGGACCCTGCTCAGATCCGATTATAGTCCTGATCATACTATGGTCTCTTGTCTCCTGGCATATTAGGTCCCTTCCCACTAGACAGAGTAGCTGGGTAGGAGGACCTGTGTCTTACTCATCTCACTGTCCCTGGCACTCAACACAGCGCCTGGATGGGGCTGCATACAAATTTTGTACCCCTCTCAATTGCTGTCTTACTTCTTACATTATCCTCTGGGATGGGCCACTCACTACCTGTTTTGGCAGCCGGTCTTATTGTCCTTCACTCTGACTGTTAGGAGAGCCCTCCTTAGGCTGAATCCAAATCTTCAGCCCTCATGTCAGGAGTTAGATATAAAGAGGCTGCTAAGGATCACTGGGCAAGGTTGGAAGGGCTATCTTGGGCAACCCTGGCATCAGCTTAGACTGGCAAGGAGGCTAAATGCCCAGCGCCGTTCTGGAGAAAGGACATTGGCCTCTGCTGCCACAGGAAGGGGCCGTCCCTTCCTCCTTCCTTGCCTCCTCCCTTCCTTCACTCACTGGAGGATGAGCACTGCTGTCTGCCCCCTGCAGAGGTCCCCAGTCTGAGTTAAGTCTGACATAATAACAGCAGCAAATAGCTTGCAAGGCAATTACACTATTGTATTGCATTCAGCACCTATTCTGAGACTATTCTGTAGCTCATTTGGTTATTCTGCACAGTGACTTCTGGAAGCAGGGATGGTCATGACCACAGCTTAGTAGGAGAGAAAACAGAGAGAAAGAATGGTCTGTGAGTAGCAGAGCCCAGGTTCAAAGCCAGGCAGTTTTGCTCTGGCATCTGGCCTCCCAACCACGGCTTCAACCTGACTCCCTCCCAGGCTCCCAGGGGCTGAGCTCTGAGTCTGAATCTGGAGGCAATGAGGGAGCAGGCATAGAGCCTGCAGCAGAAAAGCATTCCAGGCCTAGGGGGCAGCAAGTGCCAAGTTTCTGAAGCAGGAGCAGAGGCGTGTGATCAAGGGAGGGCAGGGCAAAGGAGGAGGAAGGCAGGCCAAGGAGCTGAGGGGGCCAGGGTGCTGTGAAGTCCAAGGCCAGGATTCCAACAACGTGACTCCGGATAAGGCCAAGTTCTACAGGTTCGGCTGGGGGCATGCCAGATCTGATCACGTTTCCAAAGGATCCTCCAGCCTGCCGGGTTGTACGAGGACAAGGGGGGAAGCAGGGTAGCAATGCAATGAGAGATGATGAGGGCCTGGGCCGGGCAGAGCCAGGGAGGGATGAACCGCTCTGCTTCTGGGCCATTTCTAAAGATGGACACCCTAGGGTTTGCTGACCGATCAGATGCGAGGTGTGAGGTTAGAGGTTCCTGCGCCTCTGGGAGGTTGGGGGGGGCCGTGACCTGCAATGGGGAAGATGATGGGAGGCAGGTTGGGGGCCAGATCAGGAGTTCAGGTTCAGAATACACCAAGTCTGAGATGCCAACTAGACCTCCAGGTAGCATCTTACTGGACATGTCCAGTAGGAGGTGGGACAGATACAGAGTTTGGGAGTCAACAAGTCTGTAGAGGTCAATCTGGGGGCCACAAGAATGGGTGAGATGCCAAGGGAGTGAGTGCAGAGGGAACACAGAAAGGCTCAAAGCACCGAGCCTACAGGTGTCGGTGGTAATAGGCCAGCTCTGCAGAAGAACAGAAAAGGTGACCAAGAAGTAGCACGAGCCAGGGAACCTGGAAAGTGATGGAGCAGCGGGGAGGAGGGAGAGGGACTGACCCTCCCTGGCCCAGCAAGGCACAGACTGACAACTAGCCCTGGGTCTCAGCCCTGCAGAAGCCATTGGTAGCCTCAGTATGACTGCTTCTGTTACAAGAGGGTACAAGAGGGGTGGAGAGAGTCAGTGGAGAGGATTCAAGAGAAGAGGGGAAGTGACATTTAGTTCACTTAGCATGGGTGCCATTTCAAGGAATCTTATTGCCAAAGAGAGTCAAGGAAGGCAGCGGAGCCTGAAAGGAGGGGTGAATGAATGACTGGCTCTCTAAGGTTAACATTTCAAGACAGATAATCAGAGAAAACAAAGAACATGGCACGTCCTCTTGCCAACAAGACCCGTGAGACTCAGGCAGTGGAGAAGCCAACAGTGGACGGGACAAGTCCAGCCAGTCCTAGGGTTCCTAGATGCCCCCTGGGGGAGTAGTTTTCACTGAGGATCTGCGACCACGTAGCCCCTTCCCATCTCCTCAAAGCACAAGCCCTGCTCCTAGGCTCTGCCTTGCCCGTCATGCAAGGACAAGCAGTGGAGGGTGCTAGGTCTTTGTTCCTATTTCTACACAAGACATGGAGAACAAGAGAGGGTGTTTAACTTGCCCAAGTTCATATAGCTAGTCAGCAGCAGCCCTGAACACATTTTCCCCAAAGCCCCTGCATCTAGTTTCTCCATCCATGATGCCTGATTTGTTGTATTAGAGATGATCATGACAATCCTGGGCTAGAGAGTGAGCTGTCATTTTTGGATTCCTGGGAGAAGACCCATCCCTTGGCCGGTGCTGCTGTTCAGGCCCCCACCACTACCCCCTCGGAGCCCTGACTCAGAGCACCTGCCCCTCCCCTGCTCCCTTTATCAGAGAGCTTCGTCACGGTTGCTGGCCATGGGCAGGAGTCTTCTCTGTCGTCGCACCCTCGGTTTTCGGCACTGAGCATAGGACACAGCGGGTGCTGAATAAATGTTGGCTGATTGATTGGTTGAATGAATGAATTGAAACCTGTTAGATGGTGAGGTCTGTGAGCCAGGGCTGATGGAGCCCAAAGGAGAGAGATCCCCCTTCATCAGCCCCTGGCTTCCCCGCTCACAGCTCTGATCACACTGTGCTGTGTCCTTTTCAGCTATCTCCATCTCTGCCACCAGACTGAAGCCCCTGAAAAGCAGGCCCTGGAGCTGGTCTTCAAGCACATCAGCTCTACAAGAACAGGGACATCATTTAGTTCACTCCTCTATCCCTAGGGCTGGGCATAGTGCCTGACACGTGGGAGCATTTGTGGAAGAGAAGGGGCAAAGAAGCAATTGGATGAAGGCAGCTTCATGAGCTACCTGCTAGTCTGGGGGATGGATGACACCAGTCCTCTCCAGCGTGGGACACACACCCTTTGAACATAAAGATACTGTGGGGATCACAGAGGAGAGGCCCCAGCCCTGACAGATAAGACAGGTGAGATTTAACCTGGCAAGGTGGCAAGCACTCCAGGAAGGAAAAAAAATGCATTGAACAGATGGACAGATGGATGGTTGGATGGATGGATGGATGGATGGATGGTTGGATGGATGGAAGAATGGATAGATGGATATAGATGGATGGATGGATGTTTGGATGGATGGATGGATGGACAGATGGATGGATGGATGGATGGATGGATGGTTGGATGGATGGACGGACAGACGGATGGATGGATGGATGGATGGATGGGTGATGAATTACCTCTCACACATAGCATATCGGGGTCAAACCAGCAGCTGGAGTCACGTGCTGGAGGGGCCCCTCCTGGGAAGTGTATGGCCCTGTCCAGGGGCTGCACTCGCCATGTGCCTGTGTCCAGAATGTGGGTGGGGACCAGCTGGCTTCCCCGACCATCTGTGTCCAAAATGACATACTGAACCAGCCTTCTGCCCTTCTCATCCGTCCGGATCCTCTGGCTAAAGCCAGCCACGTTCAGATCCCCTGTATGGTCCCCCAGGTGGGCCCCAGAGAGCCCGGCCCCATGGCTCTGAGAGCGGTTCAGGGCATGGATCAGCAGGACAACCGCATCATAGATGGTCCCAAAGAGAGGGGACACCTGTGGAAGAGAAGGTCCCTCAACCACATAACCCCATGACACAGATTCCCAGACATCTCTAAGCCCTGCCAGCCACAATCTTGTGGATTATCACCCTGCCCCCCACACAGCCCTCTCTGTGGTCCCACTGGGATTTCAGTCCCCGCTCAGCCATTTGACAGTCTCCATGGCCACCACCAACTCTGACATCTCACAGGCACCTCCAATCTGCCCGGTACGTCCAAAACGGAACTCCTGTTCTTCAAGGTTTCTGTCTGGTTCTGCGACACAAACATTCCTCCCACAATCTGGGAAATGGAACGACCACCTGCCTGCTGTCTCCAGTCTAGATCTGATTCCCGACTCCTCTCTTTCTCTCTTCCAGTTCATCACTGAATCTTTTAGGTTCTATTTCAGAACTTACTCCCAGCCCAACTGACTGCTCCTCCTCTGCTCCTGCCATCTGGGTCCAAGCCCCCTCACCCTCACCTGGCCTACACGGGAGCCTCCTAAAAGGCCCCCTTGCTTCATCTGGGTTTCTTCAGGCCACTCTTGCAACCAAAGCAATTTTTTGTGAAAAACCATAAATCAAGGGACACCTGGGTGGGGCAGTCGTTGGACGGCCAACTCTTGGTTTCAGATCTCGGGGTCATGGGATCGAGCCCCGGGTCGGGCTATGGCTCAGCACAGAGCCCGCCCAGATTCTCTCTCCCTCTGCCCCTCCTGCTTGTTCTTTCTCTTTCTCTCTCTCTCGCTCTTTCTCTCTCTCACAAACAAATCTTAAAAAACAAAAACAAAAACAAAAAAACCTATGAATCAAATTATTTCTTACTTAAAACCTGCTGGTGTCTTCCCATTTCCCTTATAAGTTGAGACTCCTTGACTGGCATAAAATACCCCCCCTGGCCATGCCCCAAGCTTATCTCAGACTCCTGTTCCCATGTGACATGACAGTCCAGCCTGTCCACGCCCTCTGCCTGTTCCTCTAGCCTCCAAAGCTCACTCTTCCTCCGGGCCTTTACACCTGACACTGCCCCCGCCTGGGTGCTCCTCGCCCAGATCTGCACCCTGGCTGCCTCCTTCCCATTCAGGACTCTGATCAAGGGCTAACTCCTCACAGTGTGCTCCCCTGCTTGTCCTAACTCCTGTTACCCTCTTCTCTATCCCGGCCACTCTCTGTCACTTTATCCTGTTTCTGTTTTTTTTTTCTTGGCAACATTATCACGATTTGAATTCAGTTGTATGGTTGCTTGGCTATTATCTGTCTTGCCCTAATGGAAGCTGCCTGAACGCCAGGTCTGCCTCATACATCGCTGTGTCCCTGACGCCTGACCCAGGGGCAGAGCAGAGGGACCCCATTCACAATTGTCAGATGAATGGCTCCTGTTAAGGCCCTCCATCAGCCTCTACATTCCTGTCACCACCTCCAGACCCTGCTGTCTTCTTGTCACCAAGAAACAGACATCCCAAGGGGGACTCAAGCAGCGGAGTTCTTGTATGCCAAAGCCGAGCCAGCACTCACGCTCCCAGCTCTGCTGGCCCCCCTCAGATTCACAGCAGAGACTCCAGAAAACATTCCCATTCTCCCACACCCCGGCATCTCGCCTGCTGATCTGCACAACGTGCTAGGCGATGCAGAGGAAGAAGAGGGAGAATGTCTGTGAGAGGAAGAGCAGCTGGGCCAGAAAGGAAAATTGTAGGCACTGAGCTGGAGATAGAAAAATAGAAGCAAAAAGTCACAGGAGAGGGAGAATTGAGGAAGCAGGCCAAGAGAGTCTAATAGACACCCACACACAAGCAAGCACATGCGCACACATGCACAGACACACACAGACGACAGAGAGACAGAGAAAACTGGAGATGGCTCGAGTGCACCTAGGGACTAGGCAGGGACACTTTGTCCAGTAAGGGACAGGTCATGTGGGGCTGAATCGGGCAGGTGGCTGGCGGACCAAGACCAGGAAGGCCTAGAGTGCATGAAGAGTGCACATAACCGCCCACAGCCCCGCACTCCGGGCCCTGTGAGGGCTTGGACAGACCCACCTGCTCTGGTTCCAAGTGCGTGGCCGCCTCTCCACTGGCCACGGCAGCTTCAAAGGACTTGTCTGTGAGGCCAGACTCCAGGCTGACGGTGAGCACGGCGTCATAGACCTCACGCAGGGGCCCGCTGTCACTGAGGGCCAGGTAGGAGTGGTTGCGGTAGGGCAAGGCGAACAACATGGTATCGTAGGGCAGGAAGACCAACCTTCCGTCTGCCAGGCCCCGGGCCCACGCTCGGCTCAGCAGGGCGGTCTGCTCCAGGCCCCCCAGGAGCGCCGAGTGCATACACAGCACCACAACTGGAGGCAGGGGGCGGGAGGGAGTAGTGACAGGCTTGCCTCTGTAGGCCTTCCCCGCAGCCCAGGGTCTGTGGCCCTAGAGAGCTGCTCTGAGCAATCAGGTCTGATTCCTACTGGGAGCACATTCCTCTTTGCCTTCACAAAGGAGATAGGACCTTGGCAGCCAGGTTTGTCCCCAGGCCTCCAGGACAGAAGGGAGCCCTTGCCCAAGGCAAGTGTCTCACACACCTACCCAAGGTAGTGATCCCCTGTATATTTCCTCTCTTCTCCACTTGGGTCCCTGACCAGGGCTAGAACCTCAGCCAACAAAGGGCCACCCACTCAGGTTGCTGCAACAATCCCTTTTCTCTAGAAAATCCATGAAAACAGAGCCAATTAGGAAGGCTGGGGGTCTCCCTGCTGGCGTCTGAGGCCCTCTGGTCATGTGGAAGTCAGAGCCTAGAGTCCTGGGCTCTGCTGAGCCCCTGGGCGGCCATGCTGTGTGGGCCATGGGCCACAAGCCACCTGCGCCCTGCCCCAGCAGAGTGGGGAGGACGCTCAGAGACTCACTCAGTAGGCCCAGGAAGAAATAGAACCAGGGATTCCTTTGCCCCATCTCTTTGGCCCTGTGTTTACTCTGGCTTCACACAAAAAAGCCCTTTGTGTGATAAGTTGGGGGTGCTGTTCTGCAGTTGCCCACAGGGGAAAGCTGATACCCACAACTTGGGAGGAAGCATGCACTGGGTTGGAGAGGGTGTAGTAGCTTCATGTGGCTGATGAAGACACCGTAACACAGAGAGGTTTAGTGAGTTGCCTGAGGTCACACAGCTCGTAAGAGGTGGGGCCAGCAGAGAGATTCTGGCAATCTGACCCCAAAGAATGTGCCCTGAACCCCTCTGCCTTCTGGCTCCTGAAAGCCGGCAATTTGGTTGGAACTCAAAACTCGGCAACAAGGGTGGAGAAGGAGTCTAATGACATGGCCCCCACCACTGCCACTGTGTTCAGGTCACGCACAACGGAGCTGTCCATTCTCCTAGTCCCATCGTCCCGTTACTCCATTCCCTTGCACTGGAACACCTTCCTCCTCATTGCCGCCTTCCCTTAACTTCCTCTCGGGCCCAGCCCTGGTGTCACCTCCTCTGGGAAGCCCTCCCCAGCCCCAAACAAAGCACCTCCTACCAGACCATAGCTCCTCACTGCTGGGGCCTGGGTGCTCTCTCCCCACCACTGCACCCCGCCCCCCGTCCCCCAAGCCCCGCCAGGCTCTGGTCCAGGGCAGCGCTTGGTGACTCTTGGCTGAATGACGTATTTTCAGAGCGCTCAGCCCCAAGCAGCTGCTGCTCATGATGTCATGAGGCTGTAATGATCCCTATTTCACCCACTGGAAAACTCGGCTCAGAGAAGTGAGGTCCTGCTCCTAATGGGCAGCAGGCACCCCGGGGCCAGATCTTGCTGTCCACCTGGCATGAACTCTCAGAGCGGCCACACGAGCTGGTGGGCTGCCCACCCTCCCCCCTCAGGCGTGGGCTGCAGTTCCCTCAGGTGGGGGGTGGCAGTCAGGAGTCTCTGAGAAAACAACACTTTCCCCTGCTGCCTGCAAAACATTCTCATACTTGCCACCTTTGTGCCATTCTCATTTCTCTCTTGTACTCAGTTCTGCTCTTCTCTCTTTCTGTTCCCTTCTTTCTTTCTTTCTTTCTTTCTTTCTTTCTTTCTTTGTACTTTTCGTCTTGATTCGCTAGTTTCTTGACACCCCACCCCCACGATGGGCCACACGCCACAGTTTGAAATAACCCCAATCTGGATTAACTTTGAAGTCCCTTCAATTTTCCAGGTGCCGCCTCTGCCCCACAGTCTACGCACCATACCTCTCCTTACCTGACTACTTCCTGAAACACAGGCATCTGCCACCTCCCCCAAGAAGTCTCAGACCCACAGGGCCCAGCCCCAACTCTCCTCTGATTTTCCAAGCTTCTGTTCCCTCAGATGGTCTTGAACTCTCTGTCATAATCCCAGGCTTATATACCTGTCTCTCCATCCCATAGTCATGTCCGGAGCTCCCTGTCTGTCCTGTTCCCCTACGTGACCCAGCACTCAGCACAACAGGGGCTTGAGAAAGGCAAGAAGTGACTGTCTCAGTCGGGGAAGCATGTGCCTCTTGATCTCAGGGCTATAAGTTCAAGCCCCACTTTGGGTGTAGAGGTCACTTAAAAATAAAATCTTAAAAAAAAAAAAAAGTGATTCTGACTCTAGTTGCCTCCCTGGCTCAAGTACTGCTACCCTCTCATTTCCTTCAGGGTACTAGGCAAGAAGCAAGGAAACTTTGGGCTCTCATTCCACAACTAACGCTTGAATCAGAGCTCAAAATCCAATGGCACGGCTTGCCAACTGTGTGACTCGGGCAAGTTACACACCTTCTCTGAGCTGCAAAGTGCAGAGCTCAACAGGACTCACTCACAGGGCTGCTGAGAGATTAAATGCAGGGCTGCCATCCAGGGCTCAGGCCAGTCTCTTCACAGCTACAGGAAGTCCGGCTGCCCACAGGAGAACGGCACCCAGGTACACTTACTTTTCAGGCTGTCCATGCTGCAGAGCTGCTCCAGGACCTCCGTGGCCCCCTGCTCCCCGGGTCCTAGAGAAGTCACCAGCCCCACAGGCAGCCCATGTGTCCTGAGAGTCATGGCCACCTGCCGGGCTGTGGCCACCCAGATGTCCTGGTGGGAGGACACGATGGCCACGTGTGCCCAGCCGAAGTGTCTCATGATGGACAACAGCACGTGGGCCGCTGAAGGCAAGGTGGCCACTAGCTCCCCTCCTCCTTCGGGAGCTCCGCACACCCAAGAGAAGAGGGTCTTGCCCCAGCCTTGGGCCAGCAGAGCAGCTGCTTGGCAGTAACCAGGATTGACGGGACCCACAAAAGCAGCTATGGTGTTCTTATGGGCCAGGAATGTGGCCAGGGCATGAGGGGTGTCACAGCCTGTGGGAAGGACCACAGAAACCAGCCTCGAGCCCAGCACCAGTGAGGAGTCCTGGCTGGCTTGGTCCACAGCCAGCTGGGCAGCCACACTGGGGAGGGCCTTGGCAAAGATGGGGTCACAGTCCCAGGGGCCCAGCACTCCTAAGGTGAAGGTCCTTGCCCCCAGGGCCAGATCGGGCAGGGAGCCAGCCCACAGGAGGGCACTCCAAAGCACCACAGAGAGAAGAGAAGGGGGAAAGGCTGTCCTTGGATGATGGACAGTGACCCCCCACGGGCCCTGGGAGGGCAGGCACATCTTCCCACGTAGCCACGCCCAGCACCAATCTTCAGGGTACACGCCCCCCTGTGAGTCCTGGGAAAGGGGGACAAGAATAAAGTTTGCTTTCTGACACTTTCTGCCATTACTGCCTGCATGATTTTGAAGCAAACAGCACCTCTCCCCAGAACCTTGGCCTCCTCATTGGTAAAAGGAGGGATTTGGACCCATGATGTCTGAAGACTGCCCCCCCCTTTAGGGGCCCTACATCCTCCCCAAGACTGGCTCACAGCCTGGTGACGCCCGAGTAAGGTCCTGGGCTGAAGCTTGGTCCCTCAGTGGGGGCTCGGGAGTCAGAGCTGGCCAGCCCTGGCTCCTATTCTCCCATTTCTTGGTGCCCTACCCCCATCTCTGAGTTTTCTAAGCCTCATTTTCCTCTTCTGTAAAAATGTGGGAAACAAAGACTACTTTATGGAGGGATTGTGACAGTTAAGTGGCATGACATGAAGCACTTAGCACAGTTCCTGGTACTTAGTTGTTCCATAAATCCTGCTTTTCTCCCCCTATTATTTGTTTGTTTCCTGCACTCATCCACCCAGGTGGGCCAGTCCCCCGGTCCCCCTCTGAGCCTCCCCTGCCCCCATCCCTTCAAGCCCAACACCATCCCCCAGCACTTGACTCTGCTGGACTCTGGGGTGCCTTACAATGTGTATGCACAGCCCCCTCTCTAATCTGCTCAACCCTGTTCAGACAAAGGCCTTTCTATCTCCATAGTATAGATGAGAAAACTAAGGGAGACTGGATAGAGTTGGCAGAGAGCCAGGATGAGGACAAGTCTCTCCCATTCATCCTCCAGCCCACACAGGATCTCCTTGACGAAGACATTTGGACTAAAGCACCCCCCCAACTCCATCCCACTGTCCCAGGACTTTGATGTCCACCCTCTGCCTACAGCCTGGTCATGGCCCATTCCCCAGTCACGGCCCTCAGCCAAGTCCTCCACCTGCTTCGTGCAGCCAGCAGCCTTCCACTCTGGGGGCCCCCTATGGATAAAATCCAATCTTACTCTTAAGAAACCGCTGGGCCGATAGGGAGGTGGGTTCCGGCGAAGAGAAGAGCTGACCGCAAGTGCTGGTAGTAGGCAGGACCTGTAGGGAGGTGCTGTGAGCTCATGGAGGGCTTCCCAGGGGAGACGAGATGGAAGCAGCTTACACTTGGAAGTGTAGGTCAGGAGAGTAAGGGATGCCTTCTCAATGCCAACAGCAATGGTCTTTGCAGAAGAGGTCCTAGAAATTATGTTCAGGGGCTCCTGGGTGGTACAGTTGCTTAAGTGTCTGACTCTTGGTTTTGGGGCTCAGGTCATGATCTTAGGGTGGTAAGATCGAGCCCTGTGTGAGCACGGAACCTGCTTGAAAGCCTCTCTCCCTCTCCCTCTGCCTCTTCCATTCATGCTCTCTCTCTCTCAAATAAATATATTTAAATCTTTAAAAAAAAAAAAAAAGAAAGAAAGAAATGATGTTCAGTGCAGAGGATTAAGAAGGTCCTTGGAATCACACAGCTAAATAAACCCTGATTTTTATCACTCATTTGTCCCTAACCCTGGGTGAGTCGCTTAAGTTCTCTGTCCTCCATCTTCCCATCTGTAAAGTGGAGATGAAAATAGCTATCCAGCAGATATTGTGACAAAAACTAAAATGCTTTTCGAGTGTCTACGATGGCGATATCACTGGGGTAGGGAGGTAAATAAGTAGTAAGTAGAAGTGGAAGTAAGTGGGTACTTACTTGGAATAGTTTCTCATCATCGCCAGCACCGTCACTGTCATGACCATCACCATCTCGGGATCTTTGAGGAGCGGCAGGGGTACTGTGGTGTGAAAAGAGCTGGACAGGGACTTTCTGCCCCTGCTCTCCTTGAGGCCTCAACCTCCCTACCTGTGAGAGTCGCCAGCTGGCAGTGCTGGCCAAACCTGAGCCCCTCAGGCCTGTGATACTACAGTTCTCCCAGCTCGGGGCTCAGGGACTTGGGGAGGGCTGCTCTCCTCCCAGCCTCTGAGGAGCACTCTGTGCCCTCCCTCCTCCTCTGTCATCATGTGCCAAGTGGTCTCCTAGCAATGCCACCACTTGGGATGAACCCCTCTGGAGTAGCTGGGCTTGCTCTGGGCTCAGAGAGAGCTAATTGTTTCCGGTTGGAAACATAAGCTTACAAGCCTGATACTAATGACAGCCACCTAGCCCCCTAGTTTGTACTTTCCAAAGCACCTGTGATCCACTACTTTGCCTTGTCCTCTCAGAGGCCCCGAGAAGAGGTCTTTTACCCTCTTCTTCAAAGGAGGAAACTGACTCTAGGGGAACAAGAGTGTGTCTGAACTCTCACCAAAAGTTAGGGTTGAGTTGAAACTGGAGCTTGACTTCCTACCTCCCAACCAAAGACAAAAATCACCATTTTATCAAACACCTAGAACATCACATCTTGAAGAGCTAAACATCTAAAACAGCCCTTCTGTGTATAGATGGAGAAACTGAGGTACAGAGGCATATGGGTTTCTTTCAGTCCCACAAAATAGCAGCAGGCTCCCCAGCCCCACAGTCCTTCTGACCACACTCAGAATCCCAGGAATCTTACAGCTGAAGGCATGCAGGGGCTCAGAGAGGACTTGGGCCTGGAGCTCCTTTTAGCTCCAGCTCTGCTGCTGACTTGTGGAACAGAGCCCATGCCCATTTCTGTGCCTTGGTTTCCCCATCTGTACAGGGAGGGCTTAGTTTAGAGGTAGGTCTCCAAAGATCCTTCAGCTCTAATGCTCTAGGTGTCAGTAAAAATCAGGAGATGGTTGATTTTTGTCTCTGAAGTTTTGTCCCATGTCCCAGCCCTTCCCCCAGTAGTGTGTGAGCTGCTGGCGCTCCCACCTCCAGCACAGTGGGTTAATTCAACATTCACCTGGGGAAAACTATTTGTATTTTTAAACTCTAGGAGATGGATGCCAGTGATTAGGAGCAGATCGTTTGGCTTATAGAGCAAGCCCATGGAATTAGTCAACTCATAGTAGAACCCAAAAAGATGACGATGCCTTTGGCTGCATTAAAAGACAAATGAGCAAAATAAAAAAGGTAATAGGAACCCAAGGAAGAAGGATGGAGGACTCCTGTTAGAGCAATGGCCCCTTCAGCTCCTGTAGCCAAGGGTCACCCTTCTGACATCGCCCCAAACCTGACCCTTCTTGCCTTCCTTGAGGGCAGCTCCCTAAAGACCCACCTGCCATGCTGTGCCATTGAAGTGCTCACTGTATCTTTGTATCTTTGTGGATCCTAAGGTTGCTGCATCAGGGTCTCAGATGTTAAGCTCTCCAAGTAGGCTCTGATCGGGGGAACCCCCATTCCCACCACAGCTTCCATGGTTAACACTCTATCTCCAGCTGCCTGTCAGCTTCCCAGGGCTCTTGCTTGCCCAATGAGTGCCTCATATATGGCTCATTTCCTCCTTATCCCCCTCAGGGGCCTGAAGAAGCCACTTGGAAAATTCGATCTATTCAAACCCTAGGGCTCTGGGGAGCCAAGCAGAGAAAGGAAGGAGGGAATGAAGGACAAAGGAACAGAGGGAGAGAGGGAGGATGTCTTCAGCACTCCGGACAGCTCCAGACCCCCGCCTGAACTCCCGGGGGGAAGGAAGGATGGGCTGAGGTTAAAGTAATTAGCATTACTGAGCATCCAGTAATGTGCCAAGCCCTGTACTGGGCAGTATTTATACAACTCAGTGAGACAGATTTATTGTTATTCCCATTTAATAGATAAGGAAAATAGTACCAAGTTAGGTAATTTGACCAAGGGCACAGAGCTAGTAAGTGGCAGGGCCAGCTACATATCCAAGCTTCTGCTCATCATACCACATTGATTCTTTGGGATCATAATGGTGATTTTTCTTTCTTCTTTTTTGGGGGTGGACACTTTTATGGAACTAGATCCCACAGTCCAGTGGATTTTCAACTCTTCCTTCTCCACCTGTTCTCTCCTACTTAGGCGAAATTGACCTTTACTAAGTACACGAAGTGTTTACCACGTGCTAGTGATCCCAACTCATTTAACTCTTACAACAACCTTATAAGGTTGGGTGTTGTATTTTGCTTTCTTCACATCCCTCAATTCATACTAACAATATTTCCTGAGCAACTACTGTGTTTCAGGAACTGTTCACTTAAGATATATCCACAAACAAACAAAGTAAAAAAATTTTCCCCCTTACAGAGCTAACTTTCTAGCAAGAGTAGGGCATCAACAAACAATACACATGATAAATAGTTAGGTTTATTTTTTATTTTACAAAGTCATAGGTGGTATAAAAAAAGAAAAAGTAAAGAAGGGTAATAAGGTTGTATTATAATTCAGTATAAGGATTTTCTATATTGCTACAAAATCTTCATATTTGTAACCTCAATGGTCAAGGAACATACTGGGTGGGTGTGTCATAAGTTAGTAATTAACTTTTTGTTGGATATTTTTAGCCCTAATCTTTTTCTGGAAGGATTTTAGGGCCCTCGATGCTGTGCCAGACTTATGCCTGTTTGCTCTCAGATCCATTCATTGACTTTCCCAAACCTGTCTGGGCTCCCAATATGGAGATTAGACAGGGCTTTCTGCCCCACAGAGGTCTGACCCTGAAAACTTCATTCCCAGCATCCCTTGTCTCTGGTTTCTGGCTGGATCTAGCCAATAGAAGATACTCACAGGGAACTGGAGGCAAGAAGAAAGAGATAAACCGGAGATCACCTACTCCCACCCCCACATGTGGAAAGTATCCCAGCAATGGCTATGTCTCTCTGGTCCTGGCCTCTTCAAACACTGCTCCTGATGTGACTCCAATTTCTGGGCTCAGGTTCTACCACCTCCTTCCCCCCTTTTCCTTCCCCCAGTAGGAGTGGTAGAGATTTCCTGCTGTTGCCAATGTCTAAACTACTTCATATCCCAGCATCTTTGTAATCATTCTCTTACTCTAATTTCCTACTATTGATGTACTGATAAGAACTGTGTTTTCCAGAATGTATCATGATTCATATACTATACTATATCTGAGTTGTTTGTAATTTCTCACCATTATGAATAATTCTTTAATAGGTATCATGCCTTTATCATCTTTTGCATTTTTCTTTATGATAAACCTTCAGGAATAGTCATATTAGATCAAAGAATAGGAACATTTTTAAGGTATTCATTACATATTGCTTCACATTGTAATGGATTCTTTAGATAATTGGGGACATTTTTGAATATGGACTGAGCAATAGCTGATACATGGTTATTCTAAAGATTTTTTAAGTGTAATAATGGCAAGGTGGTTATGTAAAGAAATTTGCCATTTGTTTTCAACTCTGCATATTCTAATTATATAGAGGGAAATGACATGATGTCTGGGATTGGTTTGGGACATACAAAAGGGAGAGAGATAAATGAAGTATGAAAATATCTTAATTTTTGAATAGGTTGTGGTTGTACTTGAGTTAATTATAACTATTTTTCCTACTTTGCTTGTATTTGAGAAGTTGCATAATTAGAGAAAATAGTGTTCATACCAAATAACAATGTAGGTATACAAATTTCACCAAATCCTCTTCAGCATTCAGTATAATATTTTTTAAAGATTTATTTATTTATTTATTTAAGGGAAAAAGCATGCACAAGAGCTAGTGTGGGAAGGAGGAAGGTGCAGAGGGAGAGTGAGAGAGAGAATCCCAAGCAGACTCCCCTTTGAGTGCAGAGCCCAACTCGGGGTTTGATCCTACAACCCTGAGATCATGACCTGAGCTGGAACCAAAAGCCAGACACCTAACTGACAGAACCATCCAGGCACCCCTATTTTTTTTTAATTTAACCAGCATTTTTAAAAATCATGCCTTGTATTAGTTTTTCATGTTGTCTGACAAATTACCACAAACTTAGTGACTTAAAACAACACATGTGTTTTGTCAGTTTCTGTGGATCATAGGTATGGGTGCAGCTTAGCCAGACTTCAGCTTAGGGTCTTAAGGCCACAATCCTGACACTGGTCATGGCTGAGTTCTTATACAGAGGCTCAGCTAGGAAAGGATCCGCTTCTAGACTCCCTAGCGTTGTCGTCTAGAGGATTCATAGGAACTTGCTTCTTCAAAGCCAGAAACAGAGAGAATCTGCTAGCAAGATAGTCTTAGAAACATAATGTAATCCAATGCAACAAATTCATCAGCGTAGAATCCTACCACATCCTTTACCCTGTTCTATTGGTTCCAAGCAAGTCACAGGTTCCACCCACACTCAAAGGGAAGGCTGATACAAGGCCACAAATACCACAAATACCACAAAGAGGCAGGAGTTGTGAAGACCACCTTAGAATCTGTCCACCACAGGCATATAATAGTGGAAGAAACTGACAGCCTGGAGGAGTTCATTCCACAGCAATCTGAGTCAAGACTAGAACCTGAACTCAAGCTTCCCTGTGAAAATCATCACCACCTGCTTTATGACTTTGCTAAAGGGAGAGCCAGAACCATCTTCTTTCCTTCCCTTCATTCTCCTCCCCTAACTTCTATCATCTCCCTCTCACCTCCAGGCAGGATCCTGTTCTCTCTTCTAAAAGTGCCTCATAGGACGGTCACATAAAGGTCATTCTTGCACTAAAGGACTGATGGTAGATATAAACTTAGTAGGATTTCCAAACCTGGCTATCTGCTGGGCTGACACAAGATAATAAGGCAACAAGAGGATTTGCTCCAAGAGGATGAGGGTTGACTCTGAAACACTTGGGCCTTGAACAATCACTGGGGACAGTTTTTGGATGGAAGGAATAATCAGTTACTATCTCAGAGTGGGTAAACCCATCCTGGCACAGTAACCAGGAGGGAACTCTGAGGTCTACAGACCTCGGTTAAAATCCTGAACCCATCATCCATTCTCTGAGTGACCCTAAGCTAGTCACTTAGGCTCTCTGAACTTCAGTTTCCTTATCTACAAACACAGTGATACTACTGTATCTATCTCACAGGGTGGCTGTGTTAAAGCATTCCGTAAGTGATGGGAAATAATAATGACAATAATCACCACCCTCACCATTATCAAGCACTTACTAGTTGCAGATACAGATTACATGGTTTGGAAAAGAACGTGCTCCATGCCCTTGAGTCATATAGGAAAAGGGGATGTTTTTTTATTTTTTTTTTTTAAGATTTTTATTTATTTATTTATTTGACAGAGAGAGATCACAAGTAGGCAGAGAGGCAGGCAGAGAGAGAGAGAGAGAGGAGGAAGCAGGCTCCCTGCTGAGCAGAGAGCCCGATGCGGGACTCGATCCCAGGACCCTGAGATCATGACCCGAGCCGAAGGCAGCGGCCTAACCCACTGAGCCACCCAGGCGCCCAGGAAAAGGGGATGTTTAAAGAAGGAAAAGTTTATACAGGTCAGGGTCCCAGCTAGAAGCAGAGGCACATGAAAGGATAATTCAAGGCGGATTAATTACCAAGGAATTGTTAACAAAATAATAAGAAGCTTGTGCTATCACCTGTGGTTAGCAGTAGCGGAGCTGCTACCATTCCTGGCCCCAAAAAGGCAGGGGCCACAGTTACTAGACCCTGCGAGGATGAAGTCATGAGAGAAGGCGCCTTGATGGAGGCAATGACCTCTGGTTGAGGGATACAGCCAGCTGGAGACAACCCTGCAGGCAACAGCAGTGGAAACAAATCTCTTGACTTTGCTTCTTTTGATCTCCCAGGTCTCGCCTTGGTTAAACTCAAGCAGAAGTCCCCAGACATGGAGATCTGATGTTGTTTCCCACACAAGCCAGCCTCCCATGTCAGAGTGAGGGAGAGGGATAGCTCTTCTGGCAGGCAAAGGGAAAGTATATGGCACAGTCTCTACCTGGTATAGCGATCCAAACCCTCATTCCTGAACAAACTGAGTCCTCAGTGGCCTGCTCTTTCCTGGGGTCCCCATTAACTATTAACCAGGACCCAGTGACAAAGGAAGGTTAACAGCAGGCTCCCCAGTTAATGTCCTGGGTGACAGTCCTCCCTGCCCCATTGTGAGGCAACAATGACACCTCCCATAGCAATTAGGACCCATCCTTTGGCTTATATAATCATGCTTCCCTTCTTTGCCTGTTGATTCAAAGTCATGAGGATCCCAAAATGGTCAAGGGACAGTTTCAGCTTCCAGTTCCTAAGATGAATTACTGTGTCCTCTGGTGAAACTATTCGTCTCCTAGAAATTAGGTGCTCCAAACTGCCAAGTCCAAGATCAGGCACAGGTGGTAGCAAACATTCTTCCAGTGAGTTTGTGGGTTAGGAGTGAGAGATGCCACTGCTCTTCATTTTTTGGTTTCCAGCCTGTGCATTCTGTCTGCACACTTGGGCACTAGTATCAAGCATAAATTGCATCTTGTGAGTACGAACTAGAGTCTCCAGCTCATTCTATAACTGAGCTCCAGCAGACCGGTCCACGGTTCCATCAGGCCAGATGCTTTGGGATGATGCAAGATGAAGCTAAACCAGGGAGCCCAACGCTGCCACTCCTTCGCGGTCAGATGCTCCCCTAGTCAGATCACTGCTGTGGAAGACACTGTGGTAAAGCCAGGAATAACAGAAGAAGATGACGGACAGCCCAGCTCATCTCGTCCTCAGAAGTGTTGAAGGCTTCCTCTGCGGCAGACGCTCTCTGGTGGGGCCTTCACGTGCGATGGAGATCTGCACACCTTGTGACTGTTCTGAGAGATCCACACACAGAGCTCATCGGCTCCCATTTTCCTATCATTTATACTAAGGCCTTGGTCATCCCAATGACCCATTTTCAACCACCCATGAGTCAAAGCGAATAAGGCCCTCAGGACATCTCTCCTTCTGCACAAAGTGGACAATGATTGGGAACCCCCTGAAGTTCTGCTCCCTGGGACTATTTCCCTTCATCCTTTGTGTTTCAGAACCAGCTTTCACTGGGGGTTGTAACACAGCTGCCATCCACTCCTGGCTGGGGCCAGTGTAATGATCCTGGGATGGAGCCCAGCATCTGGCTTCCTGCTCAGCAGACAGCCTGCTTCTCCCTCTGCTTCTGCCCCCTCTCCTGTTGGGCGCTCATGCGCTCTCTCGCTCTCTGATAAATAAATAAATAAATAAATAAATAATTTCATAAATAAATAAAACCACTCTTAAGTGGTCAAACGAAAAATTTAAACCCCAAATCCCAGGCTAGGGCATTTGCCAGTGAATCTGGTCCCATCAAGTCTTACAATTCTTCCCTTTTTTCTGACATCCTTGAAATCTACTCCCACAGGCTCCTTCCAATATAGACCGACAAAGTCTTCTAAGAATTTCACCATGTAGACAATCTTGTTGTGGTGGAGGTTGTATATTTCTCCTCCGTGCTCCAGTAGTGGGCTTGGAGGCTGCGAAGAATGATGAGAATATGTTCTGACGAGTGTAAGGATCCGCTTCTGGAAGGACTGCTGCTGGTGAGACCACTGAAAAGCTTTTATGCAGAGAAAGGAGGTACATTCTGACAGGTAGGGAGGGGCTTTGGGGGGAACCTTCTACAGTTCATGCATCTTCTCAATGATGACATAATTTCCCATTGATTTCTTCATTTTCTCTTGGGCTATAGGAAGAAGCCAGGTGCCTCCACTCTTTATAATGAGTATTGTTGCCACAGGGCTACGTGCCCCAGCCCCCTGATACACCGTTCCAGCTGACTGGCATTCCAGTTGCACGACCTCCCGTGCAACCACTAATGATCACCGAAGTCATGGCGATCCCACCAGACGCCGTGAGTTGCACCCTCTTTGCCTCGGAGAGGAGATTATCCCCACATTGCTTGAAAACAAGACCGACCCAATTCCAAAGTCCTGTTGGAAGGGTCTGTCTCCTAAAGCAGCTCCCGGTACTCAGTCAGGTTCCAGCAGGAAACCAAAGGCACACTCAAATTCGGATAATTCTAGGAGGGCTCCTTCATAAGGGTCTCTTATCAAGGAGGAGATGAGGGTACCATAAAAAATATTGCAAAAACTTGAGGCTAGTGGTAGCAGAACGGCTGCTTTCCCAGGCCCAAAGAAATGAGAGGAAAGAGTTTTCTGGAGCCCAGAAGACAGCGGGCTGCCGGGAAAGGCGGAAGGGCACAGCTAGATTGCAGCCTCCCTGCAGGGAGGAATCCACGGAGTGAGAGGCCCTGTGATGTCGTCCGTACAGGCCAGCCCCCGGCAACTCGAAGGGATGGAGAAGGGTAGAGTGTTGATCTGGGTAGGCAAATAAGAGGCCCTGGTATAGCCACTTTTCCCCCTGAGGTAGTCAGGGGCTGGCCGGCCATCCAGGCATTGTAGAAGGGGAGGTCTTTCCAGACCTTGCACAAAGGCGCCTAGGAAGAAAGGGGTAACACCAGCAACATGCAGAGACCAGAGAGTGCCAGGTACATCCAGATGTTGGCTGTGTATCTAGAAAGAGGGTCGGAGGCAAGGCACACAACTCACAGGCAGGCCTGGACTCAAACCTGGACCCTAGTCTCCAACCATTTGGAAGACTCCCTATTCTGGAGTCTGTCCATCTTCCTGCACTAAGTATCCAGAGACTGCCGAGAGCTGATGGCTCTGGCTGAGACTCTTCTGCTCACCCAAGATCCACAGCCTTTCGGCCCTGATCTCACCTGGGCTCATCTGACCAACTGAGTTTTTAACCATTTGCCCCAAACACCGGGTGCTGCAATCAGACACGGCCTCCTTGCCTGATGGGGCCATAGCCTGGCGTCTGCCTCCCGAGAGCAAGTCCTGGGGCAAACACGGCCCTGACAGAAGGAAGTGCAAGGTGCACACAGAGCCCAGGGGAGGGGGGCAACCTACCTGGGCAGAGGCAGGGAAGTCCCCGGGAGGAGGTGTCCCCCGACCAGACCCCAGGTGTCTGTAGCAAGCAGTTCTCCACGTGGAAGGAGAGGAAAGCAGGTGAGGCGTTGGGACCAGCAGCGACACATGTCTGGAAGTAAGGGAGCAAGGAGAACAGTAGGCTTCCTGTGGCTGGGGACAAGGCAAGGAACAAGCCTGGAGGGACCAAATGAAAAAAGGCCTCAAGTACAGGCTCAGGAGTTTAGATTTTATCCCGAAGACAAAGGCAGGTAGAGGGGGAGGTACATAGACTGCATTTTCAAGCCCTTCCTAAAGAAAATACATTTGCACTTTCAAGATGTTTCTATTGTTGTCCCCATTTTACAGATGAGGAAACTGACACTCAGGGAAGATATGTAACCTGTGCAAAGTCACTTGGCTTGTGCAAGACACATCCATATGTTCTATGAGCATATTGTCTCTGAATTCTGGGGGAGACCAGCAGAGTGTGGTCTAATACCAGGAAACAGCCTCAAAATTAAACAGCCATTTCTTTCGCCCATGGATCTGCAAACTAAAGCAGAGGCTGGCACAGGAAGTTTGTCTCTGTGTCACACAGCATCAGCTGGGCGGCTTGCCCGAAGCAAGTCCCAGGGTGGAGGCCTGTCTGGGAGCAGGAGGAAGGTTCTGGGAGGGCCAGTCAGGTGTCCACTGGTGTCCCAAGTCCTGACAGAGACGGAGTCACAAGCAGAGGGTGGTTACCTGGCATCAAGGTTGAGACTAGGAGGTGGCTGTTCTGCTCCATCTTGGGGGGCTCTCCACACGGGTGTTAGAGTCCATGCCATCTGGCGTGTGGAGAAATGGAAACCTGTAGCTGAGGAAGGAGTTTTACATGTCCCCTGTGCCACCTCTCAGGCAGTATCTCTACCCATGCTTGCACACCTCCACTGTGAACCCCTCACTCCCCCTTGGCCAGCTGCCCCGCTGTAGGCTGCTTGAGAGTCTCTCTCTCCCGGGGCGCCTGGGTGGCTCAGTGGGTTAAAGCCTCTGCCTTTGGCTCAGGTCATGATCCCAGGGTCCTGGGATTGAGTCCCGCATCGGGCTCTCTGCTCAGTGGGGAGCCTGCTTCCCCCTCTCTCTCTCTGGCTGCCTCTCTGCCTACTTGCGATCTCTGCCTGTCAGACAAATGAATAAAATCTTTAAAAAGAGAGAGAGAAAGAGAGATTCTCTCTCTCTTCCCCTCTCCATCAGTCACTGCTCACTCGCTCTCTCTCATAAATAAATATCTTAAAAAAAAAAAAAAAGCTTTCCTGAGATGGCAGAATTAGTAAGTGACCGAGCACTGTCTTGAAACAGTCTCTGTCCCTAAAAACTGTTTTCTCCAGCACCATGCTGCCCTGCCTCTCTGAGGCTCGGTTTCCTCATCATTTGAATGGGAATGGGATTCTAAGCCTCCTCAGGGTTGGGGTGGGGACAAAAGATACAATGGGTGTGAAGGTGTTCTGCAAACAAGAAAGGGGTACACCCGTGGGGCTTCCTGGTTTCTTTCTCTTCCTCACTGCAGCCCTGGTGTAGAGCAGGACCTGGGGGTTTCATGGGGCCCCCAGAGAGTGAGAGTGATGCTACAGGGCGTTTGCAAATCTGGGATGGGTGGATGGATGGGTGAGCACGTGGGTTGGGGAATGGAAGTCTGGACACACGGATGGATGAAGAAATAAGTGTCCTTCTAAAGAAGACATTAATGTTGGCAGTGTGGACTCGGCCTAGTATTTTAGTCTTTCTCCAGCAGAGGGCAGCAAGACTCCAATTACTGGCCTAGAGGAGCTTTGCTTGGCGGGGCAGGAGGGCGTTGTAATCCTCAGGAGGCCTGCTCCATAGCGTGCTGGGCTCTGGGAGGCAAAAGGAACGAACACGTAGGGGACCACACCAGAGTCCACGGGGTAAAGGGCTAGAGACAGCCCTGGGGGTCCACCTCCACTAATGGGGACTTTGGGGAGTACTTCACACCCAGCGCCGTTCCCTTTTGTAAAAGGGGAAAATAAGTGTCCTTTCAGTATCAGGAGGATTAGATGAGATACAGGGAGTGCGCATTCTCCCCTCTGAGAGGTGTGTCGACCTACCCGAGGCCACCCAGCAAGCACGAGGATTATAAGACGACGTCTACAAGAATAGAGTTTTATTGGGGTAAAAGGGGTTCTGGGGAATGAAGTGAGCTCTAGGTGAGTGAGGCAGTTTTGGGGGAGGAAAGCTGCTCAGAGGCTGGAGAAGTTTCTTGGAGACTGTGAGTTAAGAAAGTTCCCATCCTGTCCCCAACCCCCACTCTCCCCCCTACCCCCCCCCCCCCCCCCCCCCGCACTGGATACCAAACAACACCCACCCCCCGCCCCCTGCCTCGCACACACGGCCTAGGAGCTCCAGATGCATCTCGCTAGTGTGGGAAATTACGATTTTAACGTGGAACTTGACTCACACGTCCTCTGGCAGCGGGTGTGAATTTGCCATCTTAGCGGGTGTTTCAGGAGTTTTTCCATTGGCATTTATTTTTCCGTGTTGCTGTCACTCCTGAGCCCTGCCAGGGATTTACCGCAGGGACCAGTCCTGGCTTGAGCTGCCTCAGAGTGAGACTGACGACAAGCGGCCCCCTGCAGAAGGCCAGGCCCTGTTCTAGATGGCTTCAAAAGCATAAACAGAAACCTGCGGTCGTGTTTCCCATGTTTCTCCCTTGTGCAGGCCAGAACAAGACCGCCAGCGGGCTCCCAGGGCTTAGCTGGTCCCCCGGCCGGGACCTTGGCCCTGACCCTGAGCAAGAATATCATCCATATTGCCATGCTCCTATTTCTGAAAGTGGCTTACACAGGATCGTTCCCCCCTTTTGGGAGAGGACCCAAAAGTGGAGCCATGATGCTTTGTTTTGCCCTTTTTCCTCTAGAACATGCCAGGTGCTGCGGACAATGTAGAGTTGGGTGGGATCTAGGCCAGCCTGGTCTAAACCTGCTGCCTCCCCCCACCCCCACCAGAGCAGCACAGGTTTCAGCAGCCCCCACTTCTGCTCAGCAGGGCTGAGCCCACAGCCTCCACCACCTGGAGCATTTGTCTGTTCCCTGGCCCCAGGACTCCCTGTCCCCAGCTCAAGCAGTATCTTTGTGTTCATTCTTGATAAAGTTCCTCTGAGTGCATCCCATTCATGAATCCAGCCTGTCGGGCTTCACATCTTCATTTGTCTGGGACGCCAACATTTTCCGATGTCCTACTCTGGGCCAGCTCTGTCTTTGGTATCAAGAGAGTCCCCTGTGAAAATCTCACCTCACAAGGGATGCAGAAGGTCACACCCGTGGAGGGCAGAGCCCAGAAGGAGGTGGAAAGGAGGCTGTGGAAGGAATCCTGCGGTCTGGTGAATTTCGCCCACCCCACCCACCTCATGAGTGTGCAGGTCAAGGAGCCCGTCCACGGCTCCTTTGCCCCAATCTCCAGCACACTGAGCTGGGCAGAAGCAACGGAGGGCAAGAACAGCATATGGTGAGGAGTAGATGGGAGAAGGGAGAAGACTGAGAGCAAGAGCGTGATGGGCAGGTGAGTCCCCCTTGTCCCATGGGCCCCTGCTGGTGTCCTGGAAGGCATGGGGTGGGGAGTTTGCAGTACCCAGACTGGGCAGGCCTGGCACAGTGTCTGTAGGACTGCCCAGGGCTGGGGGCATGATCTCTTGGCTTCTCACCCCACTGCCACATTCACCTCCTTGGCCTTTCCCAGTTGGCAGAGGGGTAGAGTAGGACAGAGCCAGGTCAGACTTTGTGGGGCTGAGAATTCTGTCCGATGGGCCTGTGACCGGGGGAGCCTAAGCGTCTTCACCTGTGAAATGGAAGACATTGCACGGGCCTCCCAAGGCTGCTGTGAGGCTTCCAGAGGGTGACAGGCATGCCTGATGCTAGTCGGGAGACGTCCAGTAGATGTCTGTGAGTCCTGGGTTCTGGAAAGCCTGGGTCCAGACTCCAAGGTGCAAAACGTGTGGGTTTGATGGGAATGAAGCCCAATCCTTACCCTTGGATGGGTCAGTTCTCTCTCCTGACTCAGTTTTGATCCATGTCTATGGGGCGAACATTCCAAAGGCTGGAAGCTTACAGTTAAGGCCAGAATAGACTTCAAAGAGAAGAAAACTGTTTCTGTGAACCTGAGTGCCAGTGGCAGTTCCTGATGAGAAATGACTGCCAGAGCTAAGGCCCAGCCCTGTGTGTGTGTGTGCATGTAGACACACACACACACACACACACACACACAGTTTGGGATTGCTGTGCAGCCAAGGTCAGCTCTCTGGGTTTGGGCTATGATAGGATTGGACATCCTCTCTGAGTGCTGCATGTGACTTCCTGAGGCTTCTCTGAGACAGAAGCAGCCAACAGGGTCCAACATGCCTACCAGAGACCGCCTTACAGCTGTTGCTTCCATTCCAGGGAGAAGCCTGGTTCTGGCAGGGGCCGCATGGCAGCGGCCCCCAGCTCTTAGCCCTGGACCAGGGCATGCATGGGAAAGAGGACTCTGGGCAGGGACCAGGAAGAGGTGGGGACCCAGAAACATTGGTTCAGGAATAGGCTGAGAAAGCAATGTGGGGCAAGGAGCTGGGGGGCACAGGGAGGGCAGTGATCAGAAGGAGAAACAGAATTCAGAACAAAGTTGTCGTGGACAGGGACGTGGTAGAATGCCAGACAGCAGGGCAGAGAGACCCAGAGACTAGAGAGTCAGAAACAATAGAAACACAGAACGGGAGAGGGAGAAAGAATAGATTCAAGAAAGAAAAATTAAGATAGAAAGTCTATTTTAGAGTTACAGAAGAGAATGAAGTCACAGAAACAGGAAAGAGAGAGACTTCCAGAGAATCAGAGGCAGAGAGGAACGAGTATATGATAAGTAGACAGGAAGCAAGAAGAGAGGTGGCAGAGAAGGGAGGGAGGAGAGGGCAGAGCCAGGAGGGGTCTACATTCAACCCTCCCCTCATTTTCTGGATGAGAAAACTGAGGCCCAACAAACCAGTGGCAGAATCAAGCTTAGCACACAGGAGACAAAGACAGTGAAAAGAGAAAACCTGAAGGAAAGATGAGAGCCTGAAAGAAAGCCCCGAAGGGGAGAGTACAAGAAAAGATGGGGAGGCAGGGTTAGGGTCCCCCAGGGTGCCCACAACAGTGAACACCCACCTCTCTCTCAGTTAACATTCTGGCAGTGGTCCCACAGAGCCAAGGACCTCCTGCCTAATCTGGGTCCCAGGTACATGCAGAGAAACTGGGGGCGTGGTTTGGGTTGAGGAAACACCAGTATGAGGATACCCACTTTCACACACTTATTGGAAGGGAGCATGTGGAGGTGGGCCCCTGGCAGGTCTAAGTAATGTCAGCTGACGGCAAGTAGGAGATGGTATAATCCCAAGCAACAGATGCCAGAAGTTACCACGTTTCTCGAGGTGGGACCATGCAGAGCAGGAGCATCAGAACTATAACAGGGAGTGTGATTCCCAGTGATTCATGGTTATCAGGAATGGGTAACCCCCCTCAGCAAACAGCGATGTGGAAGTATTGTACCCATGTGAGGAAGAGGGTCTCAAACCAGGAGTCCAGCAATGTATTCTGAGGATACAATATCTATTATTTTTAAGATTTTATTTATTTATTTTTAGAGAGAGAATCCGAAGCAGACTCCATGCTGAACTTGGAGCCCAATGCGGGGCTCAATTCTATAACCCTGAGATCATGACCCGAGCCGAAAGCAAGAGTTGAATGCTTAACAGACTGTGCCCCCCACGCCCCCCACCCTGAGGATATAAGAGTTCTAATGAGATTTTTAACTGTGCATTTTCCTTATTTTGTATTATTTTAAAAATTCTCCTCCCTGTTGATCAAAAGTACACTTACCATGATGAGCAATGAATAATGTATAGAATTGTTGAATCACTGTATTGTATACCTGAAACTAATACAACTGCATATTGACTCTACTGGAATGAAAAGAAAAAGGAAAAAACAAAAACAAACAAAAATGATCTCCCCAGTTATGAAAACCAGTGGTCTCTTTTTACTGACAAAAGAGATTTTTGTAGAACAAAGCTTGAATTTCTTGGTGAGGTTCCTCAAGAAAGACTGAGCTTTAAGGGGATCAATTCAACAAATGTTGACCATGTGGGGGACTGGCCCAGCATGGGGTAAGAGAGCACAGAAAGGGTGAAAAAAGGCATCCACACACAGGAGGGGACAGGAGCCATGACAGGATATTGGAGATATATGTATCAAATACGTAAATATATTCAGGATAATGGGAGCCAAGTTGCTCATCGTTGGACAAGAAAGTCACAAATATGGAAAGAAATATAGAATGAGCTGTTTGGTGTTGGAGTGGCATTGGAGGGAGTGGGGTGATTTCAATAATTTTGCAGATAGATATCTTTTAGCTCTCTCCACTGAGAAGACCTGGAAGACATAACACCCCAATAACAATGAGCACCTCAAATACCTCGATCTTGGCTTCTAAAAGAATCCAGGGCTCATTGTAGAAATAACTTATTTCTGAGGCCCAGAAAGAATAAGATGAGCCTGTTGTTCTGGAAAGTGAGGAAGTACTTAAAAATGGAGATATATCCAAGAGACACAGAAGTCACTGTGTCTGACCTGGAACAGTCTGAGCATCAAAATAAATAAGGATAGTAACAGATTATGGTGTATTGAAGAAAAGGAGAAATCATGAGTCCAAACAGGGAGGAAGGGAAAGAAGGAGGAGGAAGGGAGAATTTGATGGGGAACAGGATATTTATATCATTTCAAAATACCTCCCCACAAAAATACTCTATTACTGCAGATGGAAAAGGAATAATTTCCTGAGTAACGTTCCTGCGCAGAAGCTTGGTGAACATAATCAAGGTGATCAGACAGCACCAGTAATGAGACAAATTGAAATCATGGGCCACCTGACAGCGTGCACAGAGAACACAGCGTCGCTTCTGTGATATTCCTGCTAAAGACTCGAAACCTGAATCTAATCATGAGAGAAGATCAGACAAACCAAAATTGAAGGGCATTCTACCAGCGCAAGGCAAGAATCACTGGCTTATAATCTTCCAAAGTATCAAGATCATGAAAGTCAAGGAAGGACTGGGAAACTATTTCAGTCTGAAGGAGACTAAAAGACAAACATAACAGGATCCTTCAGCTATAAAGGACAGGACTGGGACAACTGGAGAAACTCGAATGGGGCCGAAGGGGTAGATTATGGTAATGTACACACGTTCATTTCCTGACTTTGATGGTTCTGGTGTGGTTATGTAAGAAGATGACCTTGTTTGTAGGAAACACTAAAATATTCACTCAGGGAAAAAATGCTTTACATGGACTACAATATTCACTCGGGGAAAAAAATATATTATGTAAAAAAATACGTGATGTGTAAATGCAAAACCTGTTTTAAAGATTTTTAATAAAGGGGCCCCTGGGTGGCTCAGTTAAGGATCCTGAGATCCAGCCCCGCTTCAGGCTCTGCATTTATCAGGGAATCTTCTTGGGATTCTCTCTCCCCCGCTTCCCTGCTCATTCTCTCTCTTTCTCTCTCAAATAAATCTTTTTAAATTTTTTAATAAAAAATTTTAATAAGACTCAAGATAAAGAATTTTTCATATGGGCAATGCCAAACCTTCAAGGAATTAATAGCCTGAATTCATACAACACTTGGGTTTTTTTTTTTTTTTTTTAAGATTTTATTTATTTGACAGAGAGAGAGATCACAAGAAGGCAGAGAGGCGGGGGGTGGGGGGCAGGGGGAACAGGTTCCCTGCTGAGCAGAGAGCCGGATGCCGGGCTCAATCTCAGGACCCTGAGATCATGACCTGAGCTGAAGGCAGAGACTTAACCCACTGAGCCACCCAGGCACCCCCATACAACATTTCTGTACCCAAATCCAAGTCAGTGTGGTAAAGGAAAATTGTAGGCCTATGAGACCTATGAACGCGTTTGTAAAAAATCCCCAATAGGGGGCGCCTCAGCAACTGAGTCAGTTAAGTGTCAGACTCCTGATTTAGGCTTAGGTCATGATCTCAGGGTCATTAAGATTGAGCCCCACATCAGGCTCCACAGTGGGTGTGGAACCTGCTTAAGATTCTTCCTCTCCCTCTGCCCCTGCCCTGCATTCTCTCTCTTTCTCTCAAATAAATAAATAAATCTTTTTTAAAAATCCCAAACAAGACACAAGCAAAGTCTAGGGCACCATACTCCAGAAGCCTTTCCTGGGAGTCAGTTGGCTCGTCCCTGGCTGCTGAGCAGGAGCCTGTGCAGCAGGGGCGCCATCTTGGGTCACAGGGGTTAGCCTCGTTGACAGGTGACAGGGGGCAAAATGGGAGAGCGTGGGGCATTGAGGCCTTCCTGGAGTACAGTTGCCCAGCTACACCCAAACAACCACTCCAGACTTGTATGTTGGGAGACATCAACTCCTCTCATGTTAAAGCTGCTATTATTTTGGCTTTTCTGTCATTCAGTGACAAATCTTATCTTACCTAAAACTCAGCAATAGCAGATTAAAGGAGAAAAGCTGTATTTTCATCCTGCAGATGAAAAACAAAGGATTCAGTACTATTCAATGTTCACTCATGACTACACAAACACAACAGCTCTTAGACTTGGAGGGCGGAAAAACTTCCTAAGTCTCACAAATACCTACAAAACCTCCACTGGCAAACCATATTCAATAGTGAGATGTTGTTGTTGTTGTTGTTTTTAATCCTCTTTAAAATCAGGAACAAGATAAGGGTCCCTGCTGTCACAGCTTCTGTGGAATTGGGTTCTGGAGTCCCTAGTCATCACAATAAAATAAGGAAAAGAAATGAGGAGTACAAAGATGCAACGGGAAAAATAAGACTTTCATTGTTTGCAGATATTATCTATGTATAATCTACAAACAACCCTCAAATAATTAAAATCACAGAGTTTAGCAAGATGGGTGAAGATAAGATTAAATACATTTAAAAAGGCAGCATTTTTTTATCCTGGCAACCTAAAGTTCAAAAATGTCATTTTTTTTAAAAGTGTGTCTTTAATAGCAAAAAAAATTAAAATGTACCTTAAAATCAATTTAACAAAGACATACAAGCCCTTTTATGGAGGAAGTTTTTAAACTCTACTGAAAACATTAAAGAAGACCTTTAAAAAATGGGGACATATGTAAGATTCATGGATAAAAAAATGATCAATTATCAGTGTCAACTATCTCCAAATCAATTTGTAGACTCCATATCATCCCACTAAAAATTTCAGCAATCCTTTGGAGAATTTTGCAAGTTGATTTTAACATTTAAAAAAAAAAGATTTTATGTATTAATTTACAGAGAGAGAGAGAACACAAGCAGGGGGAGTGGGAGAGGGAGAAGCAGATTTCCCAATGAGCAGGAAGCCCGATGCGGGGCTCGATCCCAGGACCCTGGAATCATGGCCTGAGCCAAAGGCAGACACTTAACAACTGAGCCACCCAGGTGCCCCAATTTTAACTGACAAGCAAAAAGGCCAAGATACTCCCCAAAAAGAAAAAAAAAGGTGAAAGTCCTGCCCTACCAGCTACTGAGACTTATCAAAAACCCATAGAAATTAAGAAAGTTGGCGTTGGCCCTGATGATAAACAACTAAAGTGATGGGACAGAATAGGGACACCAGAAGTAGGCCCCCGCTCTGGGGAAACTTGATATCTGACAGCTGCGTGGCAGATGAACAAAGGACTATTCACTGAATAGCACTGACACTTCTGGCGATCCTTCTGCAAAAAATGAAATGCGATCTGCACCTTACACCGTACGCAGCGATCAGTTCCAGATGGGTTAAGAGTTCAAATACGAGAACCAACTTTTTTGCTGTGGATTTTCGGAAAAAACAGAGGTAAGTTCCTTTATTAATTTCCTTTATGGAACAAAAATTTTTTTAAAAAATGCAAACATAAAGGGAAAAGTGCAGCAAGGCTAACTGTTGCAGACTTTAGAACTTCTGTTCATCAAAAGATACTATAAAGTCAAAACACAAGCCTCAAAGTGGGTGTGGCCGATTTTATTTTCCCCAGAAGCCTGCAATAGTCTCTCCCATGCCGCATGCTCTTTTAGAACCTTGCCAGTCCCCATCAAGAGTAGCGTGTTACCCTCTCCCCTCGGACCTGGCAGGCACTTGTAACTGCCTCAACAGGGAGAGCCAAAGTGATGCCATTGACTTTGGGGGCTAGGTCACAAAACTGCCATCCACGTGAACTTCTTTTCCCCTGCTTCTGGCCTTCTCCCGCTCTCCCCATCTGTACTTTGCAGGGGACACAGAGCTGCTTTCCGCTCCAACTCTGTCTCCACCACATCTGATATGCTAATGCTGGCTTGGGCTTGGCTCCTCCAGCTGTCTCCACAAGATCCTCCCCCAGGACCTCCTGGTCTGGAAACCTGCCTTGGCCTTACCTGGGACATATATTTTCACAGTCTCCAACCCAAGCATCCATCAGTGCTGAGGAGGTGGGAAGAGAGGGCTGGCCTGGAGAAAGTATGCCTGGGTACACTGAGAATGAGGAGCCATGTTCCCACCCGCTGTCCAGGAAGGGCTGTCCACCAGAGTCATGCCCAGTGAGGGTGGGAAGAGGATGGGGCTTGGAGAGTTCCCAGTCCTTGCTCTGCCCCTCATATGCTGTGTGACTCTGGGCATGTCCCTTTGCCTCTCCAGGTCTCAGCTTCCTTAACACCAGGGTTCCTATGTTCATCATTGTCATACATTTAATACCTAGCACGGGGGTCTGATACGTGGAACAGGTGTTCTGTACATGGAGTTGAAGGAATGCTCTCTTATACTGTCCCCACATTGTTCCTACCCAGGAAACTTCTGCCCATTTGCCGAGAGCCATCTCATGCCTCACCTGTGGTTAAGTCTCCCTTGACTCATCCAGCCACCTGGGGGTCTCTGTGCTTCCCTCCATCACGGGACTAAACTCTGTCTCCCGTCTCAGCCGCTCCTCACGGAGAGCCCTCTGAGAGCAGAAATCAGATCTGAACCACCTCTGTGGCTCAAGACCCAGGGCAGGAAAGGCTGCTGAACTAATTACTTAATTAGCACATAAAGAAAGCTGTTGATTTAAGAGGACCCAGAAGGGTCTGCTCTGGCAGCAGGCCACAGAACAGTCAGATGGGGAACCAAGTCCCGGCTGCTTTGAGATTCCCGTCAGTGAGGCCAGTCACGGGGCTGCTGGGGAAGGTCGCCGGCTTCCAGACAGCTGCTTTCTCAGCTGATCCCATGACACACATGAGTGTCTCATTTATTCATTTATTTTCCAATAGTGGCAATACTCCAAGGGTGGCATACTTTTTTGTTTCCTGGTTAAGATCTACAGAGAAATATATATGTATATAAGGATGTTAATTGTCATTAGTGCTGCTTTAAATACATCTTCATACCTTTCGTGCCATGGTCCAACGGCCCAGGGCAAACATTCCATTATCTGCACGTGGCTTGTCTGTGGCCCGTGTGTACTCCCAGCTGGCTTTCCTGGGCCTCCTGGGTCACCTCTTCATCTCACCCGATGCAGAAGACTCGACCTTTCCAGTTTCCTCTGAACCAAATAAATTTTTAGTCCTGAGGCTTGCTCACCCACACCTGTGACCTGTCCCATCCAGAATGGCTCAGCTTAGCTCAGCTGGGACTGAACAAAGGTCAGCCCCTCAGTGAGCCCCACGGGGGCAGCCAATCTATCTCACCACCCCTCACTCGTATAGTTCGGCCCGGGGCACGTGTTTCTGGATGACCCCTCTGGAGGCAGAATGGAGACCCCTCCCCCAAATAACCTATGTGCACCCACCTTGTCTCAGGGCCTGCTTTTGGGGGAACCCGAACTAAGACAGCCAAGAAGGAGGTTCATACAGCAGTGCCGGGAGGGGTGATGGAGCCTGATGCAGAGGGGAGCTGTGAGGATGCCAAGAGCTCGCTGATCCCACTAAAAGGTAAGAATAGGGCACGATCCGGCTAGATGTAGGGATGTGGGGGGGGGGCACAGTGACACCCAGGTTTCTAATTTGAGCAACTCCTTCACTGCCATAAGAAGTAGTAAAGTAGAGGGCACCTGGGTGTCTCAGTTCTTTGCGTGTTTGACTCTTGGTTTTGGCTCAGGTTGTGGTCTCAGGGTTCTGATCTGGAGTGCTGAGTGGGGTTCTGAGCTCAGCCTAAAGGGTCTGCTTGTCTCCCTCCCTCCCCTTCTGCCCCTCCCCCCACACTCGCTCACTCACTCAGCATTATATGTGCATGTACTCGCTCAGATACACAGATGAATAAAATCTTTTTTAAAGAAAGAAAGAAGGGGGGGCGCCTGGGTGGCTCAGTGGGTTAAGCCGCTGCCTTCGGCTCAGGTCATGATCTCAGGGTCCTGGGATCGAGTCCCGCATCGGGCTCTCTGCTCAGCAGGGAGCCTGCTTCCCTCTCTCTTTCTGCCTGCCTCTCCATCTACTTGTGATTTCTCTCTGTCAAATAAATAAATAAAATCTTTAAAAAAAAAAAAGAAAGAAAGAAAGAAAGAAGGGCACCTGGGTGGCTCAGTCTGTTAAGCGTTTGCCTTTGGCTCTGGTCATGATCCCAGGTTCCTCGAATTGAGCAGCACATTGGGCTTTCTGCTCAGCAGGGAGCCTGCTTCTTCCTCTCCCTCTGTCCCTCCTCTCCATGCCCCCCTCTCTCACATAAATAAATAAAATCTTTTAGAAAAGAAAGGAAGGAAGGAAGGAGTAAATTAAGGAAAGAGTAAAATAAATTTGGCAATAAAAAGTATGACCAGGTTTGAGTGGATTACAATTTCAAATTTTACGTATATTGTAGATAATCCTCATAATAACCTTGTGAGACATTCATAAGTATATTGATTTCTCACAATGTCCAAAAAAGGGATTTAAAGTGGCTTATAAAAAAATCTTACAAAGATTTTGTAACAATACAGGATAGGTATATATAGGATTGTGTATCAATCAGTGGCGTGTTAAAGGTGGTTATGAAAACGATGATACAGAAGAATATTTAATGACATGGAAAGTTCTTTTAACATTTTATTAAGTTAAGAAAAATAAGTCTACAGGAGAACAGAGGACCCCTGCCTGGGGGAGTATATACATGGGTGTATGGAATGGGTTCCAAATGCAGACCATTCAGATATACACAAAAAAGTGATAACTGCATATTTTAATCTAAACTTGATTTGTATTACAAACCCCCACTCTGTGAGATGGAAACTTGACCTCAGTCATTTCTGGGTCCCCATGCACACAATCAACTCCACCTCCTTTTCCCTGTCCTCAAGTGCCATCTGCCCACAATGGTAGAATGTCCCCTCAGACAACATCCCATGAGCCTGGCCCAGCCCGGCTGTCCATTTTCACAGGTGGCGTTGTGGGGTCAGGCCTGTTCCTGTCCACCTGACCCTTCAGTCCAGGCAGCTTTCTTGGCCCCTGTGTTGGCAGAAAATGCACCCTCCCACCCACAAATTCACTTCCTAATCCCCAGGGCCTGTGGATATTACCTTATATGGCAAAAGAGGAATATTGCCATAAATGGAAAAATATGCGATTAAGATAAAGATCTTTTTTAAAAAAATCCCATCCCATAATTTCAAGAAGGAAACTGAGGTCCAAAGAAATGTGTTCCCCTAAGGGCAGATCACCACTAGAGGCTCCCAATTTTTCCCCTTCTCTTTTTCACATCAGAATAAAACGTAATGTGGCATGCTCATGTAGACAAGTGCCATCAGTGGGCAAACTGAATTCACTGATGATTTCTGCATTGACTAAGAAACTATATACCACAAGTTCTGAAGCTGGGATTCATGGAGGCCAGCCCTTCTTACTGAGCTTAGGTCCTATGCAGAAAAGGAATCTTCCTCACCTTTGTCCGTTGGTCTCTTCTATCCAAAAATCCTACAGGTGTCCGTCTGACCCATCAGAGGCCAATAAAACGTTCTCTGTCTTTTATTCTGTGTGTATTTCAAGCATTCATTTGGGTGCCTTCACTGACGCAAAGACATACCAAAAGAATAGCAACGGCTGGAGCCCCGCCTCACTCACCTCTTCTTTGGTTCCTGTGCGAGAGAGACCCATAGGGACGATGCACACGCATGCGCACGTGGATAGAGATGGAGAAGCGCGTGAGACTGATTTCTTTGTTTCATTCTCAACTAGGAAAGAAATTTACTGGTGTATTTAAATTTTTACTTAGTCCCGACTTTTAATGATTTGCCTATTTTAAATTTATTATTACGTATTTGTTTACAATTCTGATTTTACTTATTTTGAAAATTGTGTTTAGTTATTTTTTTAAAGATTTTACTTACTAATTTGGGAAAGAGAGACCGAAAGAGGGCGGAGAGCAAAAAGGGAGGAGAGGCAAAAGGAGAGAGGGAGAAATACGATCCCCACTGGGCAGAGCTCCCCCCCACAGCCCCACCCCAACAAGGGGCTCAATCCCAAGACCCTGAGCAGAAGGCAGATACTTAAGAGACTGAGCCATCCAGGCACCCCTTAAGGATTTTTATCTTATCATTTATAAGGTAAGTTTTTTTCTTGGGACATAGTTGACGTATAACATTGTATTAGTTTTGGGTGTATATCATAATGGTTTGGTATTTATATATACTGTGCAATGATCACCACAATAGGTCATTAGCATCCTTGTCTTATACATGTTACAAAAATTCTTTCTTGTGATGAGAACTTCTAAGATCTACTCTTTTAGCAACTTTCAAATCTACAATACAGTATTACTACCTGTAGTCACCATGCTGTACATTATTATCTCCAGGACTTTGTAAACGGAGTTTTGTATCTTTTGAGGACCTCCACCCATTTCACCCACCTTCTACCCCCACTGCTGGCAACCATGGATCTGTTCCCCGTATCTGTGAGTTCAGTTTAGGGGAAAGGGTTTCGATTTCACATATAAACGAGATCATGCAGTATTTGTCTTTCTACGTCTGACTTACTTAGCATAATGCCCTCAGAGTCCCTCCATGTTGTCACAGATGGCAAGATTTCCTTCTTTTTTATGGCCAAAAAATATGCCAGTTTTTCTAGGTCCACCACATCTTTATGCATCCATCCATCCATCAGGGTGCTCATGTTGCTTCCATATTTTTGCTATTGTAAAATAAAGCTGCAATGAGCATGGGAATGTATATATCTTTCAAAGTTAGTGGTTTCCTTTTCATCTGTTAAATCTCCAGAAGTAGAATTGTTGGGTCATAGGATAGCTCTATTTTTAATTTTTTGAGGAGCCTCCATGCTATTTTCCAGAGTGGCTATCCCAGTTTGCATTCCCACAACCAGGGCACAAGGAAACTCCTTTCTCCACATCCTCACAACACTTGTTATTTCTTGTCTTTTTGATGATAGTCATTCTGACGGGTGTGAGGTGATATTTCATTAATCCTAGGCTTGGATTTTCATGTCCTTGATGGTGAGTGATATAGAACATCATCTCATGTGTCTGTTGGCCATCTGCAGGTCTTCTCTGGAAACTTTCTGTCCAGATCTTCCACTCATTATTTAATCAGATTGTTTTTTGTTTTCTCTTGTTTTGTCACTGAGTTGTGGGAGTTACATATTTCGTTGTTGTAGGTGTAATGTATTTTGGATATTACCCCCTTCTCCTATATATGACTTTCAAATGTTTTCTCCCATTCAGTAGGTGTCCTCTTCACATTGTTGGTGGTTTCCGTCGCTGTGCAGAAGGCTTTTACTTTGATGTAGTCGCACTTGCTTATTTTTCCTTCTGTTTAGGATGAGACTCTTGAGGGAAGGAGCTTATCCTGGATTATCCAGATGGATTTTAACTACAGTCACAAGTAGCCTTGTAAGCGAGAGGCAGAGGGAGATTAGACAGTCATGAAAACAGGACAGAGGGGTAGCCACAAGCCAACGAATGCCAACAGCCACCAGGGGCTGGAGGGGGCAAGAAGATTCTCCCCTCAGAACCTCTAGAGGGAGTGTGGCCCTGCCAGCACTTTGGTTTCAGTCCAGTAAAATGACTTTGGGCCTCTGACTTCCAGAACTGTGACAGAATAAATGTCTGTTTTTCTAAGCCAGCAAGTGTGTGGTAATGTATGAGCCAAAGGGAACCCTGGGAGAGCTCCATCATGCCCCACAACATCCCAAGGCCCTGAGACTTCCCTCTCCCTCTCCTAGCCTCTCCTAGGCTGGGGAACATTCTGCAGAATTCTCGTGGCCCACCTGCTTGGACTTGCCAGTCACCTTTGTTCTGCTCTGCTGTCCAGCACTTCAGCAGGATGCAGGAATTCAGGGCAGGTGCCCTGGCCTCCTCAGGGTGTGCTGACAGGGAGAGCACAGGTCCTACCTGCTCATGGGGCCCTACAGCACCTTTCTGCCACGCTGGGGCAGGTCCCCACACCCTCACTTCCAGGGACAAAGCAGAGGTGGGAGACAGATGGGACAGACCAGGTCGGAGACAGACAGAGTCCCTTTCCAGCACCCATATTCCCTCACCTTCCCTCCAACGCTGTCCCCCAACTCTGCTAGAGTATTCCTGTCTGGTCTGGACTCTTCCTCAATTCTTCCAAATGTTTTGCTTATCCTCAAACCTCAAAAGCCAAATATTTCCTTCCTTTATTATTTGTTTTCCTCTGTGGCATGAAGGTTCAGTCCCATGAGAGCCTGGGTGAGGGAAAGGGCAAGGGATTAAAGGAACTATGGGAGAAGGAAAATAAACGTTTAGTAGCTCAATGTTACACATATATTACATATATGCCACATATATGTAACATACATGGGTCTATATATACTTCGTCTATATATGTACATACATATCATCAAATGGAAATTCTACCAGAAGCAAGACTAATAGTAGTTACCCTTGAGTCACATATGTTTTCCTCACCTGTCCATCTACGTGTCCATTTCTCCCAATCCATAGCATGAACATGTATTATTTTTGTAATCAAGGAAAAATTGTTACTGTAAAGAAATTATTGAAGTGGACTGACACTCGAAAACAGTTCTCAAGCAAGTAGGAAAGGAAGAAGCACAGAAACAAGGCTGCGATGACCTAAAAGTCCATGCATTTGCTCTGGCTGGACACGTGCTTTGTGACCAGCTTCCCAGCAGGCATAGTTCATGGGAGTGAAACAGACCAACTGCTCAGAAGGGCTGCTATTCTTAGGCCAGAAAGCAGACGGGAATTTCTGCCAAGGCTCTGTTAGATGTGTATTCTTAATCTGCTTTTTTACAGAGAGCAGAAAAATGAAACTGGGTGGTAAAATGTCTTGCCCAGTGACAGAGCTAAGAGACAGAGCTGGGCCTTGAACCCACGGAACGGCCATCTGGAGTGGGTCATGAGCGAAGGGGGTCAAAAGTCATGAACTTCTTATTATAAGATAAACGAGTCCTGGGGATGTAGTGTACAGCATGGTGACTACAGCTGGTAATACTGTGTTGTATATTTGAAAGTCGCTAAGGGGGTAGATCTTAAAAGTTCTTATCACAGTGAGTGCCTGGGTGGCTCAGGTGGTTAAGCATCTGCCTTTGGCTTAGGGTCCTGGGATCAAGTCCGGCATTGAACTCCCTACTCAGCAGGGAGCCTGCTCCTCCCTCTTTTCCCCACTCTGGCTCTCTCTCACTATCTCTGTCTCTCAAATAAATAAATAATTGTTTTTTTTTTAAAGCAGTTCTCATCATAAAAAAAAGTTTTTGTAACTATATGTATAAATGGATGTTAATTAAATTTATTGTGATAATCATCTGGCATAATGTATCAAATGTATCAAATTATGAGATTATACACCTAAAACTACAATATCATATGCCAAGTATATCTCTACAAAAATAAGTATTAGAAAAATCAGATCAGATCAAACCATGTCATTTCTATATTCAAAACCTCCCATGACTCCTTAACTCATTCAAGGCAAAAATCAAAATCCTTCTGAGAGCCTGTAAGGACGGGCGAACCAGCCCAGTGACCACCTTGGCCTCTTGCTCTAATGTTCTCCCGTTCCTCTCTCCGCCCCAACAAACCAGGTCAGCTCCACCTTAAGGCCTTTGCCTTGGCTGTTCCCCTGGTCAAGCACCGCCCCCCACTGCCCCCACAGGTATGACTCTCCAAGTCCCTCACCTCCTTCAAGCTTTGGCTCCAAGTTCCTCTTCAAAGGAGTCATACACCAACCACCCTATTTAAGATTGTAACCCACTCCCTTCCCCCCACAATCCCCCGGCACTGCTTTATTTTTATTCACAGCATTTATCACCTTCTAACACTCATGTTTGCTCTTCGTTTTCCGCTCCCCTGCTAGAAGGCAAGTTCTCCCAGGATAGGATTTGTGCCCTTAGTTCACCAATATTACGTATGTGCTGCCAACAGACCTGACACAGAGTAGAAGCTCACCAGGTGTTTGTTAGGTGGTTGAATGATGCTCACAGAAGGCTCCCACCTAGCCTGGAGCATAGTAAGTGCTCGGAGAACATGGCTGTCGGGGGCCAGGGGCCTCTTCCCCTTCGCAAGCATTGTATTGGGTCGGGCCCTGTGTTAGGCACTGGGAATGGGAAAATCCTGTCCTCGAGGATTTCCCACTTTCTCGTGAGTTTTCTCACTAAGTGCTCATGATACCCACAGGTAGGTACGAACAGTCCCATCTTACAAGTGAGTAAACTAAACTCACTGAGTCAGGTAAACTGCCCAAGGTCAAGTTAAAGAGTGACCCCTTCTGACTCGAGGAGATCTTGGGATGGTTGCAGTAGAGCTGGCTGCTGAAGGGTTAGTGGGAGAGTCACAAAAAGAGAAGGCTGGATGGCACATCCCAGGTGTCAAGGACAGCAGGCCCCAAGGCACAGATAGGATTGCATGTGGGATGTGTTCAAGGGCAGCCAGAATCAGGTAAGGGCAGGTCTATCTGGCTTGCCATAGTGGCCCCCACTCAGTGGGCAGGGGTCGGGGCCTAGCCTGGAGACAGGGTGTGCCCACCAGGCTCACTACCAAGACCAGATGAAGCTTGCAGTCACAGAAATAGCCTCACCCCAGCCTCTACCTTCACTGGCAGGAATGGTCCCTTGACCTTGGCCTACTTGGGTCTGCTCCAGCCTGTAGCTTCCTTGGGTTTAGAGCTCTGGGTCCTCACCAGCTGCCCCAGTCAACAGCCTACAGGAACAACTCCCAGGCCCCTTCACTCAGTCTGCCGTGAGCCAGAAGGACACTAAAAAGCAAACCAGACCCCTCCCCGTACTCCTTAGCAGTGTGTTTCCAATGGGGGCAACTGGGCCCATGCATGAGGCTAAGGACTGACCCTTACATACGAGATCCTTTCTTGTAATCTTCGTGCCATGATTGTCATAATTTATAAGAATTGAGAGTTATTGAACACTGACTGTACTTTTGCATTCCCTACTTAATTGCATTCTCTTTTTTAAAGATTTTATTTATTAGTTTGAGAGAGAGAGAGTGAGAGAGAATGCACAGGTTGGTTGAGGGGGGCAGGGAGAGGGAGAAGCAGACTCCCCACTGAACAGAACCAGCAAGACTCTGGGATCCTGACCTGAGCTGAAGGCAGACACTTAACCGACTAAGCCACCTAGGCGCCCCTAATTTCATCCTTATAACAACCTTGCAAAGTAAAGATGACCTCTCCATTTTACCGAGGACCTGCGGTTTACGGAAGGCCACCGCGGGTCGGTGACTGAGATTCAGGCATTCATCCCCTCCCTCTCCCTTCCTTTACTTACACACGGAGGCTTTCTGAGCATACTCCCTTGCTCAACCCCGTGCGGGCCTGAGAGGGCACAGGCGAGATTGAACGCACATTCCGTCTCACATAACATTCACTGGGAGCCTGCAGGGTCGGGTGTTTGATCCATATCTTAACACTTAATTCTTGCAGCAGTGCACCAGGAGGGGATCTGCTCTCCCATTTTACAGGCAGGAAAACTGAGGCTCAGAAAGAAGTGGCTGACCTAAGACTACCCCAGGGGTACCTAAGACTACCCTAGGGGGCAGAGCCCGGGACCCAACAGACCCCAACAGACCCCACGTGCTCAATGCCCACCTCAGGCTTCACATTCCAGTCTCACACTTGCTCTTGTGTTCCCTCGTGCCACTCCGGCTGGGTCAACACAAGTAGGCCTGATATCTAATGGCTCTGTGGGAGGAAGGCAGCAGAGGGAAGCAGCCTTCTTGGGGGGCCCATGAGTGCAGCCCTTATTTGGGGGACCTCTCTGTGTCCAGGGCACTGGAACAGTCAGGGACAGGGAGGAGGCCAGGCCTCTTCTCTCTGTGCAGGACAAGGGTGGGATATCTGCAGGCCTGAAAAGGCCCAGTCAATCCAGACCAGAGATCACAGCCACTCCCTCCTTCCCCCAGGATGTCATGGATCCAGCAGGCTCCCCCTGGCTGTGCTGGTACCCTTCATCATCCCGGAGCACCTGCCTGGCAGAGGGGTGGGGTGGGAATTCAAGCTTGGCAGGCCCAGGCTGGGTTGAGTCAGGAGCCAGGAAACGTTTTAGGGAGAAACTAAAACCACTCCTCCACTGGGCTGGGAAGATCAAGGGCGCCACTACGGTGGGAAGGAGGTCTGGAGAGGGGAACTCAGAAAAACCAAGACAAGGAGAGAGGGGCAGAGAAGGAAACCCAGATGCAGAGAGTAAGTAGAGAGAAAAAAAGAGCACAGAAACCAAAAGATAGACACACAGAGAGGAGAGGCAGAGTCTGAGAGAAGGGAAGAGGGACTTTCCCCACCTCCAGGACAGGGAGAGGCCTCGGGCAGCTCCTCAGCTGGGGTTCGGCCACAGCCTACTGGACTCCAGGAAAGAGGCAGGGACCACACCCATCTGGAAGCAGTCAGGGTCCCTCAAGGAGGAGGGCGTGGGGAGGATGCCAGACATGAGCCACGTCTGAAAACGGCAGGATTTTGCAAAGGCTTGAACTGGCTCTGGGCAGGGAGGTTAGGCAGACGACCTGGGTCCTCTGGTCTGATATTTTGCAGTGGGCAGAAGGGGCAGAGCCCCACCCCCCGGGCAGTCCCAGACTTCACTGGAGAAGGACTCGTGGCGGGGGTGGGGGCAAAAGTTGTCTGAGAAGGAAGCCCGGCTCCCTCAACACCACTCCTTTGCAGATGGAAAACAGAGACCCAAGGAAGGAAATAGCCCAAGCTCACCCAGTTTCCAGGTTTTCTAGAACCACGGCCCCTCTCAATCACTCATTCACTGATTAACTCAGTTATGCCACAAGCACTGGCTGAGCCACTGCCATGGGCTAAGTACTCTGCTAGGGACTAGGGGGACACTGATGAGTAGTAAACGGCTTCCCCTCCCCGGAGGGAGACAAGCATGACAACGCAGTGCGCTAAATGCTGTGAAGGGGAGCTCTGCGGTGGGGAACCAGTCTGGGGGTTCAAGGAGGGCTGCCCAAGGAGTAATAACAGGGGTAGATTGAGAGGTTGAGTGGGAGCCACATAGGAAGGTGGGGGCAGGTGGGGGGGGGGCGTGCCCAGCAGAGGCAACAGAACGAACGACGTGCCTTGCATCGGGGTCACAAATTTGGCTCACTGCGTCTCCCCATGCACGGGGAAGCTCAGTTATTTTGTTTGTTACTAATCTGACTTTCCTCCCAAACCACACCCGCCTTGGTTAGCCGGAAAATATGACATAATGTCATCTAATGTGCTTTAAAGCTGGGTCTGATCAGCTAAAAATGATCTCTTTAGGTAATGTTCAGTCAGTCTTATAAGAAAATATTCCATCCTTCAGGTCGCTTCCATCTCCACCTGCCTCCCCACGGGTGTGTGTGTGTGTGGAGTGTGTGGAGGGGGCCCTAATGTGAGCAACTAGGCAGATGCCAGGTTGCCCTGAGAGCGGATGGGATCCCTACCGTCTCCCTCTCCAGGGTGATGAGGGGGTCCTCACAGCAGGTCTCCCTCCCAGGCCCACGGTGGCTCTATCTGGTCTAGCTGTACCTTGGCTGCCCGTGCTTACAAATCCAGAGTCTCTTGCTTGTTCTCCATCTGACCCCCTGCCCAGTGGTCTCCCCTCAGCCTCTGCTGCCCAGATCCTTTACCCTCACGGGCCTATTTGCTTACTTGTTCTCAATTCAGCCTCCAGGTTGCTTGGAATGCAGGACAGCCCAGGAAACCGAGCGCTCCGGGTTCCCTCCCTCCAACCACAGTTTCAGGCTACATGCCTCCATTGCTGCATAATATGGCAGAGAATGAATGCACCATCCCCTATCAGGAATAATCCCGTAATACACGTCTTTGAATCTTTCTCTTTGTGCACATATGCAAATGTTTCTTTGAGGTAAATACCAAGGGGAATCACTGGGTCAAATACACCAAGGTGTGAGTATTCTAAATTCTGAACTGAGTCTATGGGTTGGCCTCCAAAAAGTCTACACCAACTTACATTGCCGCTCATCAACATTATCATCAATACTTAGCAGAATTTGTCAAATTTTTGAAACTTTTCAAAATTTCTTACTTGGCAAATGAATTTCCTAAGCTATATTCCCCTTTACCTTCCATTTCCATGAAGAGGAGCAAGGCAGGCATCTTTGCAGGCATAAATCCATTTTATTTCTCTTATGACTTTTCTGTTCCAGCACTTTGCCTATCTTTTCTTATCAGGTTGCCTATCTTTTCTTGCTGATTTTTAGAAGTCCTGTTTTCCAGACATTGATCTCTTTCTCTGTATGTGGCAAATATTTATTGATTTGGCATTCGAGTTCGACATCATGCTGTTTCCTTTTATAAAGAAATTCCTATCTGATAAGCGGTCAAATGTAGCAAACTTATCCTTCAGAGCTATTGTCTTTTATTTTATATTTTATGTTTTCTAAGTTAAAGTTAAAAGTTGCTCAGGTCTCCTGAATGGTCTCCCACACAGGGACTTTGTAACTGACCCACAAAAGATTTAGTCCAACTTTCTCCACCAGCGAGAGAACTCCCTGTGCCCAAGCAGCCAGTGCCACCATCCCTCCTGCCTGCCACCCGGCACTACCCGACCCCCCGCTGATCCAACAGCCAAAGCAGGGCCCTCTTCCAGGCCCCATGTTCCTCGGAGGGACCATCCCACCGTCTCCACTCCAAGCTCAGATAAGGGTGCACAGCGCCCAGGTTCTTTGCCTGGCAGGTCTACCTGCTTGGCCCAAGGCCATGAGCAGTCCTTGTGGGGCAGAGTTTAACCTCCATCTTCTTGTGGCTAAGACTTTGGTCTCTTTTTCTCCTCTGGGATCTGGCAGCTTTTCCTTTTCAGCTCTCAAAACACTCTAATTACACTCTAGTTACACTCCCTGTCCCTTACCACACTGTCGGCCCCACCCAGGGGTTGCTGCGTTCCCCAGAGCCAGGCAGAAGACACATGATCTGGCAACTGCCTCCCTCTTCCCTCGTAGCCCCTCGCATCCTGACAGGCTGAGCCCATGCTGGACAGCTTTTCAGGGTCCCCTTTCCCCTTTTCAAAGTCCACTGCCCCCACCCCCTGAGGACTCCTCATTCTTATAGGACATCTGGGGGCCTCCCCTGCAGCAACATTCTAAAAAAGGCCACACTCGGGAATTCCAAGGTCATTTTCTGCCTAGAGCTTCTCTCATTAAAAGTAATATAACTTTGTTTCAGGACAGTCTCCTGAGCCCCCTGCCCATCTGAATTCTTGGGTGACCACTAAGGTACCTATAGACATTCAGAGTAGCACCATCAGCCGCTGTGTCTGAAATGTCACCATGTGTATGTCACAATGTCATGCCTTTGTGTAAAATGTCTTTTCGGGGAGCTTTCTTTAAATGCAAACATATTCCCCTCCTTATGCTTTAGGATGAATTAGATTACTATTGGGTCACCATGTGACAAGAAAGACTATGACAGATTTTCCAGGGACATCCTAATCTAAATATTAAAATACCATATTAATTGATATCTGCATAACCAAAGTTTGTACTCCCTTTATGTCAGTCTATTTTTTTCAGTGAAATTATTAAGTGTGTGACTACCTACAGCTTGATTTTTGTCGGTTATTCACACTTAACCCTGTCCCAGGCCCCGAGCTACAGCTAGGGATACAAACACAGAGACAGTGTATTGATTCACGGAGATGAAGCTTATGGCCACAAGGGAGGGAGGTGGGCAACAGCTGTATCCTACAGAAAATAAATGCTGGAACAGAGGTTTGACCCAAGCCCTTGAGAGCCTGCAATGCAGGTAACTAACAGCCTGAGGCAGAGAGAAATGTCTCAAAGGACCTCCAGCTGTAGCCATATGGAATAGGTGGTCAAGGGCATTCACACAGACCAACAGCTGTGCAAAAGCCCTGAGGCCAGAGACAGCATCGTGCTTCTGGGGAAAAGGAGCAAGACAGGAGCCAGGTCAGGAAGGGCCTGGCATTTACCAGGCGATAAAGGAGCTTGTGGGTTTTATCCTGATGGCAATCAAGAGCCCGCAGAGGATTTTCTTTCTTTCTTTTGAATTTTTATTGACACACAGAGAAATTCACATATCGTAAGTATACATGTCAATGAATTTTTACAGGAAGTACCCCCAGGTAACCGGCATCCCAAGCCAAATATAGAACATTTTTCACTACCCAGAGGTACTCCCTAAGCCCCTTCCAGTCACTATGTACAGCACCCCCTCCACTCGTCTTGTCTTCCAGCACCGGTTTTGAACTTGAGGAAAGCAGAATTGCACAATATGAACTCTGTGGTGTCTGTGACAGTCGTTGAAACGCGCTGAGCAGTAGCATGAGCTAACGCTACCCTCTCTGCGCGCTCACCGCCCTGACGATGGGCGCATGCGCAGTCTCGGTCTGGGCGCTTCCGCGCAGTGCTGTAGGCAGTCTTGTGCTTATCTTTTAGAGCTTATATGTACACATCTGGGAGAATATTTCAAAGAGTGGAATTGCCGGCTCAGCTTTAATATGGGGTGCCAAATAGTTTTCTAAAGTATTTTTAGGTGAAAAGTTTTAAGCAAAGAGAAGACAGTGTGAGGCAGCAGGCCTCTGAAAAGGCTGAGTGTTTGGGGTGCAGGGACACGGCATGGGAGCTGCGTTGAGGCTGACGGATGGTGGGTGTGAAGCTGGGGGAGGTTGCCACCTTGGCCGGAGGCGGGGGTCAGGGAGTGGTCAGAGCAGGGAGGACAGAGAATGTGTGATGTCGAGAAGGACTGTGACATGAGGGAGCCATGGAGACAGAGGGGTCTACAGGCTGCTGAGAAGCCACAACCTAGGGAAGAGGGAAGAGCTAGCTAGGGTAGGGGGGACTAAGGGGAGTGTCCGAGGAAGGAGGGCAGGTCTAGAGCCCAGGAGACCCTAAGAGGGCCACCGCTTGTGACCAAACGAGAGGTGTCCACTGAATTTGACCAGAGTGTGTGGGAGACTGATGGAGGGCACAGTCAGCGGGGCTGGTGTGCATGCCAGTCTGTGCACTAGGCGGCCACACAATAAAGCAGGAGAAATAGGCAACAGGCTTAAAGGGCTCAGCACTGCAGCTGAAAACTCGACATCTCTCCTACTGAAATCATCCTCCCTGGAGGCTGGGTGCCCCCTCCTGCAAGGAACAGGTGCAGTCTGCTCCTCCCTCTGTCTCCCCTCTCCCCAGCACCCTCCCGGGCTTCAGTAGGAGCTGTCCTCAGGGCCCACACTGAGGAGGAGAAGGTGGTGATGCCAAGGGGTTAAGCCTGAAGGGCCAGGCAAATCTCTCATCAGCTCCATTGTTTATCTGAAGCTTTAAGGTTACCAGAGACTGTAGAAATGGAAATTACTTCTTGAGATAAGAATGAGAACAAAGAATCCCCCATGCATTGTTCCTGACACAAAGCAACCTGGGTCCCTGTTCAGGTCCTCTCCTTCCTTCCCCAGGTGCAGCACTCATGCCAACCCCAAGGGACCTCCCTCCCAGCACTAATGATGACAGCCCCAAATGAGCCCTGAGCCAGACCGTGCTAAGTGCTTCCCTCACAGCCTCTCTTTCAATTTCAAAAGATCTACTGAAGAGAGTGGAGCATATCATTACCCCCAGTTTACAGGCAAGAAAACCGAGACCCAGGGAAGTGAAATCACCTGCCCAAGAATACCGGCCAGGAGGCAGCAGACACTGACTCCAAAGCCTCTGGGTATCCTAACCCCCACCCAGTCGTTCTCTACCCAGGTTCTTTGAATTTCCGAGTCATGTTGACGGCTGCCCCCATCTTCTCTGCGAAGGCCTAGACCTACCCCTTTCCTCTCCACTTCCAGAAGTAGGAGTTCTGTTCATGTTAGGCAACAAAAGGGCCACTCGCGATAGGGTAGAGTTTTTTACTGGCTGCATGACCTTGGTTAAGTCATTTGGCCTCTTGGAAAATCTGTTTTCTCTTTAAAGTGGGAATAATAATCTAACCTGCCAGGGTGGTGGTGAGGAGAAACTTGAGTTGTACAAGGACCGAGTACAGACATCTAAGAGTCAACAGCCCATCGGGTTCTGGTCACTCTTTCCTCTGGTTTCCATGTCTGGACCTCCCTCCTCCCTTTCCCATCAGAGGCCTGATCCTTTGTATGGATGGCTCCAGGGATGTTCTTTGCTGAGATCTGAACAAGGGCTCATGTTTGCTTTGGATGACCCAGAATATCTCCATGGACCCTGATATTAACAACCTCCAAAACCTTTCCGCCTGAGGGGTCCCTTGCCCAAGACACTGACAGACCTTCCAAAAAAACAACAACAACAAAAAAGTGGGCTGGAGTGTTGGCTCAGAGCCACAGCCTACCCACCAGGCTAACTTCTGGGGTCCTCATTTGAAATGCACACCTTGACTCAAAGGCTGATGGGCCAGTAACACTTGATGAGTCTTCATTCAGTGTTCTCTGACTTCTTTAATTCAGTGAATCTGCCCATAGCGGGTTCTGTGTAAGCACCCCCACTCCAAAAAAGGAGTGATGCTTTCAGGTGAGAGGGGCTTTGATGCTCCTTACAATACAGTAACTGGGAGGCACTCACCTTGGAGAGCTGTGACACAAGGCTCAGATTGGAGAGAGGGACAGGCTGCCTCAGCCGTGCTCCTGGGTGCGGAGGTGTGACCTCCATGCTTCACTTCTCCTGCTGCTGGACTTGACTCTGGTCAGGTGAAGGGTGTCCCCGATGATTCAGGGCCCTGGCATGCTAGAGTTCTGGAGGCGGGTAGGGTGCAGAGTGCTAGGGCAATGGCAAAGGCCACCCATCCTGGGTCCCATGATGACGACACCTCTACTGTCCCCTCATACCCACTGGTGTCCCTGGTCACCAGCATCCATCTCCACTGGCATCTGTTGAAGGGCACACATTCCCATCTGCGCAAACCCATCTTAGATCTGGGCAAAATAGGCCCCTACCTGGGCCTACACTCTATCTAGAGTATCATGTGCAACACAAAGACTGAAAATGCAGGTCTAGAGATGCAGATATGTGGATTTAGTCTTGTGAGAAATTATTTTGGAAGCCCATTAACTGACTGAGCAAACAAGAAGACCGGAGATGGAAGTTGGAGACAGCTTGTCCCCATCGGTGCTGGGCTGAGAACCCATCCCTGTGTAACGCCAAGGGTCCCTGTGTCAGACACACTGAGGTGTTAGGAGGTTAGAGGGCATGGGAGAGGTGGACCCCTCACCCCTCACAGCCAGGGGGGCTCTCGGCTGCCCCCAGCAGGCCTGGACAGCCTTGGATCCGTAGGGCTGGCACCATTAGCCTCACAGCGCATCAGAGCACCCCTCCAACGGGTTTGGCACAGTAATTAAATCAGGGCCCGGAGAAGGGGTGGGAATTGATTGCAGGGAAGTGAGGTAGCAACTGCAAGGTCCAGAAGGAAGACAGAAGCCCAGAGGTACTCATCTGGAATCTCCCTAGTCAGAGCTCTGGGGACAGCACAGGGAAGGCCACAGCTGGGGGCTTCTCCCAGACTCCCCACACCACAGCACTATGGATCCTGGTGACCTCTGGACAGCTGAGGGGGATGATGCAGGGTGGAGGCAGGATCCCTTCAAAGGCACAGAGTTAAGCTGGAGTAGAAGCCAGGTCTTTTGGTAAGAGGACTATCCTCTCTACCCTGCAGGAGCCATGTAAGGTCCAGGCTCGTGACTTGCTACCACGTGGCTGGGGCTTTGTTTCTTCACCACAGTATAATGATGTTAATGAGACTAAGGCCCCGAGCCTTGTCCCTAGCCTGGGCTCTCCTCCCCTGACTATAGCTCCTACCCCAAAAGACAGACACAGTCTTAACAATAATTGGTCAAATTCAGCAGATAGATTTTCTGATGGTTGGACTGCTTCCATCTCATCTGACTCCCCCACCACAACTCTTCAGACCCCCACAAGGAAGCAGCCAGCCCAGAGCATGTCTCAGTCTGATCTGTTAGTGGTTTGTGAGCAATTTGAGCTCAGGATTCAATCCCACCCCTCCCTGGGTCCGCAGCACCCAGAACAGAACTTCTCACAGAGGCCTCAAGGGTACCTGATGAATGAATGAATGAATGAATGAACTAACGAATAACGAACCATGTCTGTTTTGCCTGGAATAATATCTCATACCAATAGCAGGACACATGTGACATGGCATAGTGCCAGGAGAGTGTCTGGTGGGTGAACAGACGGTGTGCTGTGTGTCTTCCCTTTGTTCCACCAGCTCTGTTCACCACCTTTCCCCATCTACTCTGCCCCGGAGGCTGACCTGAAGGATTGCATCAACTGGCCACCATGCCCTTTGGTTTCTGGTTGGGTCAGCTGAAGGGAAGCCCAGCAGGAGACAGAAAGGAAGAGAGAAGTAGGGAAGAAGGTGAGGTACTTATTCCTCTGGCCCCCCTGTCTGTGTGTTGTCTCAGACTGACATATCTCTTGACAAAAGGAACTGCTCCTGTCAGGTCCTTTCTCCCCACGTTCCATTAATGTCTCCCTCTCCTCATTCCTTCAGGTTCTAGGTACTATCAACCTCGCTGTTCCTAACTCTAGGACACTGAAGAGTCCTGTGTGGCTTCCCATCACACCACACCTTCTCATCTTAATAAATAGTCCTTTTATTAAACCCACCTTGAACTTTCCTACTTTAAGTGTAAATATGTTTTCTCCTGGGACTCAGTCTGTTACAAATGGGTAATTGGATGGATGGATGGATGGATGGGCAGATGGAGAGATGGATAAGTGGATGGATGGAGGTAGGAAGGGGGGGATAGATGGGTGGATGGATAGACGAATGGGCAGATTAAGGGATGGATGGAGAAGTGGATGGATGGATGGATGGGTGGGTGGACAGAAGGATGGGTGGATAGAAGCAGCATAATGCAGAAGTTAGAGCCCAAGTCTCACAGCCTGGATTTGTATACTAGCTCTACTACTTATTAGATGTGTGAACTTGAACAAGTTATATAATGTCTGTAAGATTTTGTTTTCTCAGCTGTAATATGGGAATAAAAATAGTAACTTAGAGAGCTGTCGTGAGGATCAAATGTGATAATAAATGCAAGGAATTAAGCATCTTGCTTGGCACGCAGTAAGTGCTCAATAAATGATCACCCCTGTGACTATGGCTGGCCAAGCAGGTGGGAAGACGAAGGCCCACACTGCCTCCCCCAGCTTGAGCCACCTGAATGAGGTCAATCCAGGTTGTGTGTAAAACATCTGTGTGTTCTTTCCCAGGGGGGCTGCCAGACTTCCCTCCCTCCCCTGAAACTGGCTATGGAAAGCACTGGTGTTGTTCTCACTCTTCTCCCTGAGCAGGGTGGGCGGTTATCTGAGATGGGCACACAGACAGCTCTGTCTCCTACTAGGCATGCCCATGGTCTTGCACTGCTTTCTCTAGATTGGGAGTGGGGGGCATGGCTGAAAACTCGGGACATCTGTGACTGTAGCAATTCAGCTCTAATCCCTGCAGCCCCCTAGCAAGCTTCCTACCTTTTGCCTTCCAGGAGGCCCCATGAAGTTCAAGAGCCACAGGACTTTCTGGCTATGAGCCCGCCAGTGAAGCTGAGAGGAGTCTCCAGAATCTTCCTCTTTAGAGGCCTGGGCAGGGAGGAATGGCCCTGTCACCAGGGGGCCAGCCCTCCACCCCCCGGGCCCCTCCCGTGGAGAAGAACGTAACCTGAGTTCAAGGCCTGGCCCCACGGCTGGCTCCCTGGGAGATGTTGGCAAGTCACCTGATCTCTCTTAACCTCAATTCCCTCAGGTTTGAAATCAGAAGAATAACCCCCCTCCTTGCGGAGAGTTGCCAATGCCAAGAAGAACATGAGTTAGGTTGAATGTAAGAGACCATCAGTTTTTCAAATGATGGTTTCACCTCACAATTACCATATTTATTAGTCTTAGCATAATTGTGCTGATGTGCAAAGCACACTGCAGAGGACCTGGCACATAGTAGGTGCTCCCTGGAGCTTGGTCTCCGCAGCACCTTCCCCTCCCAGGCAGTCACTTCCTCTGTGGGAGGTCACAGTGGGACCTCCTTTGCTTCCTTGCTGAGTACCACAGCCCCGTGAAGATGAGACTGTGACTAAAGAAGGGGAAAAAGGAAGGACTGGCTTCTAAAATTATTTTCTCAGGGAAATGTGAAAATTCAAAAGAAAAAAACTTACCAGGTCATGTTTTCAAAAACCTGACACGGCGCGACCCCATCAAGCCACGCCTGGGACTTCAGGTGTCAGGGCAGGAGATCAGAGCACTGAGCAGAGAAACTCCCACCTCCACTCCCGCCTCCTCCCTGAGCGGGATTTAGCAAGACAGTCAATGTGGTGTGTTCTGGATCATAGCTGAGCAAATCGCCAGAGTGTCCTTTGGGCTGCTGCCGGCCTCCTGGAGCCATAGCAGAATTGTAGATTCCAGATCTGGGAAGGCCCCTTGTCTCTGAGTCCAGCCTCCTGCCTTTAAATTGGTGGGGGGGGGGGGGGGTACTGTAAGACCCCAGGGGCAGAGGCCGGCCCCCTTCAAGGATGGAGATGCCACCCAAACTTTCATCCCTGGAGGGCTTTCCCTCATGGCAGTCAGGAAGCCTCCCTTTGATCCAGCCTCAGCCCTTCCTCCCTTTATGCATCAATCAAAAGCCCCTGATCACATCTCCATGTGTTGGCCCAGGGGACACAGGGACCAAAGGAACAGCCTCTGTCCACTCCCCAGTCTGTGTCACTGGTCAAGCACACAACTTCGCTACCAGCTGGACACAGGTCAAGGCTAGACCCTGGGGGGAGGCAGGACCCAGGTGACACAGAGCATAAGGCAAGCTCTCCCTAAACAGCTGAGGAGTATTACACACATGGATGAACAAATAGTGAACAGCCAGGCTCTATAGGAACATTTTTGGGAATGAGGATCACTGCTTCCCAGGTAGCCCATTTCCCTGAAGGGAACAGGTTGAAAGGGGTGGCCCAGGCAGAAGCTGGCAGAGCTGGCCATGGAGGCTCCTTCCACCCCCGGGGAGGCGCTATCCACTGGAGAGACCACAAACCTTCCCACACATGCCTGGGCTTCCAACCAGGAGCTGGGGGATCCCCAGGTCTGGAAAATCCCTCATGTCTGTCTGGGAGGCTTTCCCATTCTACCCCGCCTCCCCCACAGGCCTGGACGTTCTCAGCACCATTTCTTGGAAGGAGATACTGGCTCAGGATCAGAAGTTCTGGAATTCACTACCGGAAGTGGCCCTCTGAACAATGGGAAAAGATCCCTGACTGAAGAGCCAAGACCTTCAGGCCCTGATGCCCACTCCAGCAACTACAGGCATAGGATTCAGGAGCGGATTGCTCCGGGTTCAACTCCGGCTGCTGCTTCAGCGCGCTCCAGATTTCTGGCAAGTCATTCCTCTCGCTGAGCCCCGGTTTCCTCTTTTAAAGAAGGGATTATAGTATCTGCCTCAGCAGATTCCTCTGAGGATTATATGAGGAACCAGATATCCAGCCGGTATGCAAAGATTCTAACTTACTGCTTTGTAAGTCTCTGGGTGCTTAGAGTCCCCTGAGTTTCCCTCCCACCCAAAACATAGCACCCCCACCACGATTCAGCAACAGAAGGGTTAACTTCCAGCTCCATAGAGGATCTCCAGGATCCTTGCAACACTTCTGATGGGTTGGTCCCCATATTAAACTAAGGGGTGTGAGAAAAACTTTATAAACTGCCAGGCGCTGGGTAACTCCGAGATCTACACCTTCATTTTAGATACGCTTCCGGATCATGCGTAGTCCGCCCTGCCTCCTGGACCCCCATCTGGATGCCCCGTGGGCGTGGCGTGCTCTCTACTCCCAGAATGAACCGCGTCCCACTAAACTCAGCACAGGAGTTGGCTTTACCTCAGTCCAGCTGCTCCGCATCTCTTCTGTACCCAGTCTGTGCCAGTCTGCGATTCTGTGGCCCCTCAGTCCCGAGCTCCATCCCTCCTTCCCGCCCCCACCCACCTCCCGTCGTCCTCGGTCCTCGGCTCAATCAGAACAGCCTCCTCACTGGTCTCTGCCCTCGGACCTCTCCTGGCATTTGATTCTCACACAGTGACGTCCCTTGGTGATGACTGTCACAGGTCAGGCTCCTGGGGCAGGAGATTCTGTGATGAAAATGGACTGACAGGAGGCTTATTGGGGATCTATCTCAAGCTCAACATCTGTGGGGGAATAACTGAAGCAGGACTGGGCAGAGGAACAAGTTGGGCTGTGAGGCAGACCCCACCACAGGGGGGGTCTTCTCCTCTTGGGAAGCTGTGCAGTTGGAAAAATTTTTCACAGTGGGACCAAATTGAGGCATGGGGGCTGGGCAGTAAACCCCACTATGGATCAGACCCAGTAGAGGCGGGCCAGTCCCAGGAAGGGGAGTGACATTAGATGAGGGGGGTCTTTTCAACCTAAGGCACAGGCAGAAAGGAGAGTCTTGGGCTGTGAGCTGTCAGCCTCCAGAAGGGTGGGTGCTCCGGTCTGAGGAGGGAGACCCGGGCATCCCAGGAGCGCACACGGTGCCCACGAACAGCGCTCTGGGTGGAGTAGATGCTCAGGAACGTTTGTTGCGTCATGAAAAGAATAAACCTCCATTGCCTTCAAGATAAATTTTGAATGCCTTAATCAGCACACAAGGCTCCTCAAATCTGCCCCAGACATGCCCTCCATTGGGCTTTCAACTCCCCCACAACCCCTCATCCCCCACTTGCTCTCCGCTCTCTTCCCATATTGTGCTTCTCGCAGTTTCCCAAGCCCCACATGCCATTTCACACCTCTGCTTTCACACACGTTATTTCATCTGCCTGCAATGCCTTTAAATGGAAGAAGAAATCCTCCTCTCTCCTTCCAGCTCCTCCCCACTCCTCCAGCGAGACTCTGGCCAAGCTCTACCTCCTGCCGGGAAACCTTCTACTCCTTCCTCTACATGTACGGCTTCCACCACGTCCAAGGGCACTGAGACCTTCAGCCAGGCTCAGATCCACAGGCCCTGGGGTCTTGAGGGCCCTCAGCAGCCCAAGACATACCACAGAGCCAGAGTAGGGGAGTCTCAGGAAGCGCAGGCAGAGAGAAGAAACAGAAAGTGAAGAGACCAGGGGCACGCAGAGGGGAGGGCTTCTCGGTACCTCATACTGTCCAGCATGACTGTCCTGGTCATCCTCCCCCAACTGCCATCATCACCATCAGCATAATGTCAGCAAGGCCACACTGTTGAGTGCTTACTACATACCAGGCTCTGGGCCAAGTATTTTGCAGGCACCCTCCCTTTAACCCGATTTTATCCTCGCTATTAATAACCCCCAACAGTAGGTACTATTATTAAGTTCAGGAAGGTTAAGAGCTCTGCGAGAGGTCAAACAGCTGGTTAATGGTCGGTCTGGCTCCAGGACTATTCACTTCACCAGCAGGCAGCTGGGCCACACTGATCTCATCCCTTCCTGCCCCTCCCATCCCCGTCCCCGTCCCCGTCTGAGGGAACTTCTTTCCTAAATGAGAAGACAGCCCGCTAAGGAGATGTAGGGTGGGCCCAGCTGCAGCCCCAAGAGACTGGGGTGGGATCCTGGGAGAGGGTGAGGGAGCACACTCAGAATCCCATCTGCCTTTCTCCATCAGACCAAGATGGTGTTTGCTTTCGCTACGGCTGCCAGGGCTGCTTGGAGAGCTGGTCCCCTTCTCTTGTCTGCGAAAAGGGAATCTGAAGCTCTAAGGGAAAGAGCCCCATTGAGGGTCACACTGTGAGTCAGGAGCCAGCCAGGGTTACAGCCTAGACTCTGGGGTCCCAGACCAGGGCCCTGCCCCCTGCCAGGCTACAGCAACAAAGACCACCTTTAAGGGGGAACTTAAGGAGGGGCTTCTGGGTGGCTCAGTGGGTTAAGCATCTGCCTTCAGCTCTGGTCATGATCCCTGGGTCCTGGGATCAAGTCCCACATCGGGCTCTCTGCTTGGCGGGGAGTCGGCTTCTCCCTCTCCCTCTGCCAGCAGGTCTATCTACTTGTGCTCGCTCTCTCTCTCTCTCTCTCTCTGTCAAATAAATAAATAAATAAAATCTTTAAAAAGGCGGGGTGGTGGGGGAGGAATTTGAGGGTATAGGGAAGAGCCCCTCCTTACTCACACAAAGGCCTACCTCCGCAGGCTTCTGAGATACCTGGAATCTGTCCAGGGTGATGACCCTCCTGACCCTTGACTCAGGCCCAAAGTCTCCACCCCAGCTGGAAGCCCTCTGCCAAGCTTCCTCAGCTCCAGAGATACACAAGAGCCCAGGGACTGACTCTGAGGAGGCTCTGGGGGTGAGGAAACCCCAGGCATGGTCAGGACAAAGACAGATGGACAAACAAAAGGCAAAACAACCTAGTGAGAGGTTTTAGCCAGACTGGTTTTAATCAGGCTCCAAGTGTACTGACCATGTGAACTCTGGGAGGATGCCTGATTGCCGTGGGCCTCAGTCTTCTCGTCTACAAAATGGGAATTCGAATTCCCATCAGCAAGGTTGTTGTGGGGATTCGATGAGACAGTTATTGAAGACATTTGATGAGTCAACAGTCCTGGTGCCCTGAAGGAGACGTAGGTGGCCATTGGATTATAACTGAATCTGGAGTCGGACAGAGCCAGTAGTTTGTCCACATTTCTCCAGTCCTGGCTAGACAACACAGACAACACAGAAACTTCTTGGCCTGGTGTCTAGAACACCTATCCTGCCTTTTCACCTCTCCTCACTCATGCTTTACTCCAGCAGCTCTGCATTTTCAGCGATATCATAAGCTTTTACTGAAAGTACGTATTTGCTTTCTGGTCTATCTCCCCAACTTGGCAATGATCCCCTAGAGGACCATGACCATTCTGGCTCTTCTGTGTCCTCGGAATCTAGCACAAGAGCTTACCATGATGCCAATGCCAAGGGTTGATTGGAGTGGAGTTTTGTAGCCTCCAAGGAGATACTGACAACAGTGATTGGGGGATGGAGGAAAGCGGATACAATGTGAAGATGGCCTTTCTGCTAGAACTTTCCATATGCAGCAGGGAGTTGCAGATGTGGTGAGTTTCCTGGGAGCATTCAAGCAGAACCTGGGTGGGTATTGGGCAGTGGCATGATCACTAAGGACCAAGAAGACCTATAGAATCTATGAGGAAGACCTATAGTATCTATGAGCCTGGGGAGAATGTCTGAATTGGAAGGCCACTCAGAGGCCCTCGAGCCCAACCTCCTCATAATACAGGTGGAGAAACTGAGGTCCTCAAGGGGAGCCAATGCTACATCCAGGCTGAGAAGCTGGTCTCCTGGGTCTTCATAGAGAGGGTGGGAATGGTTACATCTGCTTTACAAAAGAAGAGAGTAAGGCCCAGAAAGGGGCAAGGTTACCAGGAGAGAGTGTGGTAGACCGCATCCATTTCTCTGGCTTCAGGGCTCTGCCATGGCTGTCTGGGCTGAAAGGGTTTTGACTGGAGGAGAAGGAGCCAGAAGGCAGATCCCTACCCTTAGCAAGACTGGAATAAGAAATAGTTCCTGGGCCATGGGGCTGTGTCTTCTGGTTACAAAAGCCACCACATATTCTTAGCCTAGCTCCATTGGCCCAAACACCAAAACTCCAGGAGGGGAGGCCTGCAAGGCACTCATTACCCATCCACAGGGAGTCTGAGGAGGAAACGGGCTCAGAATGGAGACTGGCTGCTCCACCCACCACAGGAGTCTGGCCAGGTGGGCCTCAAGCCCAAGCCTGGTCTCTCTCAGAAGAGAAGCAGAGACCGAGGGGAGATTGTGCTGACCTGGGAAAGTCAGATAGGGGTGCGGGGGGCAGGCTTGCCTCTCAACAGGTGGGAGAGGAAACAGCTGAGATTTGCATGTCCCTCAGCTGACCCCTACTGTCCCCTCAGGGACCCCCTCCCGACCCCAGCACCCATCTTCCCAGTTGCTGCACTCATTGGCCCTACCCTGTTTCTACAGCATCAAACAACCCTAACTCGACATGATCTCTCATGACTCTGTGCCTTCTGCATGCTGTTCCCTGCCTGGAAAGCTATTCCCTCCCTTGCCCCTCTAAGCCTCACTCATCTTTTACTCCTTCAGCTGAGGCTTCCCTGGACCTTCCACCCAGCCCCTCCAGCTCTCTGAAGCAGATCAGATGCCCCCTACTCTAGCTCCTCCCAGCCCCTGTGGCTTCTTCCCTCTGTCACAGTGCTGGTCACACCATGGTCACTGCCTGTTTCTGCCACCCCCAACAGACTGTTCTGGAACAGAAGCCTCTAGAAAACAGGATTGGGCTCTGATTTAGGCAACATCTTTAGATCCAGCAAAGATCTGACCACGAAGGATCAACTCATTCATTCACTCATTGCACAAATAATGACTAAATAATGTCCCCATGTGCTGGGGACAGAACAGGAATGAAACAGACAAAATTCCTGCTGCAGGATGGTCATTCGGGGTGTGGGGGTGGGGGAGAGGTGATGGGAGGTAAACAGCAGTGAAAATGTCATAGTCCAAGTAAGTTTGGGTGGTGACAGGCTCTATGAAGAAGGTGAAACAGTGCTTCTTGAACCAGGAGCTGCAGAAAGGACGGCAGGTTCCAGCACAGTGGGCTGGAGGGAGGTGAATTCCAGACCTGCTCACCTGCAGGTCCCTGGAGGCTACCTTCCCTCTCACAGGCTGCCAGGCGCTGCGGGAAGCAGGCATGTAGGAAGGAAGCCTTGGGGGCCCCCTGGAAATGCCAGACGTCTCTCCCACCCACAGACACACTTCCTGGCTCTCCAGGAATTCGATTCAGCAACAGTTACTGAGCAGTTAGTTATGAAACAGTCACAATAGCTGCCATTTATTGTGAGCCTGGAAACTTCCAGGGACAGAGATGGCCTCCCTTTCTCCTAGAGCCTCTCAACAGCCTGGTGAGGTGGGGGACCTGTCCAGGGTCACACCGCTAGTCCCTGACTCGGCTGGGATCTGGAACTCCATCTGGTGACACCTGGGTCTTTGTACTTACCACCACAACCCATAGCCCCCCAAGCAAGTGGCCTCCCTGATGAAAAGTCTGGATTCCAAGGTCCTAGTCTCAGCCTGGGGTTGTTGAGTTAGGAGGAGCCTCTTTTTTTTTTTTTTTTAAGATTTTATTTATTTATTTGACAGAGAGAGATCACAAGTAGGCAGAGAGGCAGGTTGAGAGAGAAAGAGGAGGAAGCAGGCTCCCTGCTGAGCAGAGAGCCTGATGCGGGACTCGATCCCAGGACCCTGAGATCATGACCTGAGCCGAAGGCAGCGGCTTAACCCACTGAGCCACCCAGGCGCCCTAGGAGGAGCCTCTTAACTCTTCTGGGACTCAGTTTCTCTTCATATTCAAAGGAGCCCACTAGCCCAGCTCACCTGAAAGGGTTGCTGTGCACATCAGATGAGCTCCAGTATGCAAGCATTTAAGGAAATACCACTACAAGGCAGCAATCAAACCCTCCACCCCGAGGGCTCCCCCACCCCCAAACCACCCTCTCTAGCATTCCAACCCTACCATGGTGTTGGGACCTAAGCCAAGCTAGCCACTAACTCACAGCAGGTTTGCTGCCGAGCTTTGGCAAAGGTGAAAGCCTCTGTGAACCCTTATGACCTCACAGCCTGGCAGACAGAAAGCCTGTGTCAAAGCCAAGGGCGAGGCTGAAAGTAGGATTGTAGGTGTGGGGAGAGATGAGTACAGGGTCAAGGGTCAGAGGTCGTGGAGGTTCATGCTGAGGCATGATGACTCAGCAACATCCAATTCCCCTACCCCAAGGAGAGCCAGCTGCTGTTCCCAGGCTAAGAGGGGATGCAACACCAGCATTTGCTAAGGACCTACTGGGTGCTGCTGGGTCTTTTTTAGGCATGACCTCATTTAATCTACTATTGAAGCACAGAAAGGTTAAGGGGCTAGGCTCCATGATTCATAATGAGAATATTAGTTTGCTAAGGGCTGCCATAGCCAAGCCCATTGTAAGCTTCAGCTAAGTTGTTCACTTAAAGTTTTATTTACTGGAGCTCCTCCCACGGGCCAGGAGCCCAAAAAATGAACTTTCAGTCCCACTGCTGCCTCTTTCTCACTGTGCAAACTTGGACAACGGCTTCCCATCTCGGAGCCTCCGTTGGTGAAATGGGGGCACGAGCCCTGCCTCCCAGGGTCATGGGGCTGGGAGCATCCAGGTGGCCATAGCATGACCACTGAAAAATCCTCTACATGTGTTTAATTCCTATGACTGCCACCAGAAAATTAAAATGAAAGCACGTGGCCAGACAAGTGTCCTCTCTCTCTTTGTGGCATGGGGCCTGCCCTGCAGCTTGAAATGGTAGGACTTGGAGCTGGCTGGGGTGAGAGGGAGGCCACTGCCTCAGCCACGGCAGGTCACTGACACTTGACTCACAGAAGTCTCTGTGGACTGAAGCATCCCTTCTCTGTGTAATCATTTTCAGGTTATCTCTTCTGATGACACCAAGCTGGGAACTGATGAACTTTCTTCACCTGACTGGCAGGGCACCTGAGTTCCATCCTACATTGGCCTTGGGCCCGCACACTTACAGAAACCCTTATGGAAATGCACCCTAGGTCCTGCCCTGCTCTTTCACTCTCTACTCCCTCTCTCCTTCCCCTCCGTCCTCTCCTTCAGCTCTTATTCTCTACTCTCTACCTCCCCAAACTCAGACTGTCCTATTTCCTCCCCTCAGGCCCTAGTTGTAAGGACAGACCTTGACCTCCCAGCTCCTAGACCTTTAATTAGAGACACTCTGGATTTCACTCTTTGGGGTTGGGATGGTTACGGTGAATCACAGAAACAGCCAGAGCGAAGGTTTAGAGGATGGAAAGCATCAAAGTGGCTAGGGGTCTGTGGCCTAGTACAGGGGTCATCAACTGTGTGTGGAACTGACAGATGGGTGGTGGGATCTGAGCTGGATGGGCAGGGGGACCTCACCCCATGGTCCCTCCAGAACACTGAGAGGTTCAGAGTAGCAGAAGCAATGGGGCAAAGCCCTGATGGTCTTGTGCTCCCTGGGACAAGAGGGCCCTCTGAGGGTCTCGAGCGGTCAAGCCTGGAGCATGGCACAAGGCACCGCTCAGCAGGTGAGCAAAAACTGAAGCAGTTCTGAGAAGCTCTGGGTAGGCGTGAGCACAGAGGGGCATGGTCGGGTGCTCCAGGGATCCTCAGCTCCTAAAAGCTGAGACCTCTCTCTTTTGGTTGCTAGTCCCACCATAGTTTTTGGTCTGCCCGTTTTCCCAGCAGCCTCCCTGCTCTGTCCACTTCCCAGGGCATGAAGCAGTGAGTGCCTAATGATAGCTATATTGTGCGGCAGAAACGGAGTGGGCCTCAGAATCAGAGATCCGGATTCGAGCCCAGGCTCTCCCACTTGTGAGCTGAGTGACTGGGGGCAAGTTGTTCTGCCTGTCTAAGCCTCAGTTTCTTCATCTAAGCAACAAAGATCATATGAAGTAACGGATGGGAGCACTCAGCCCAGACCCAGATCTGAATACCTCTTTCCTTCTCTTCATCTCACAGAGGGATATGAGAACCGCATTGCGCACCTGACCTTGCCATGGGCATGTTGGGAAGAATTACCTAGAACTTTCTTCTTGCCTGCTAGACCCAAAATATAATCTGGCACCATCTGAAGACCTTGACTATCACCGTCTTCAGAAACCCCAAGTATCATTCCTGTTGTTCTAGACCAAAAAAGACCTTCAGATAGATCTAGATCTAGATAGATGTAGACTATCTGAGGCTGGGGATTTAAGAAGCCTGAAGAATCAAAGCCCAAAGGTGTGGATGGATTTGAGCTGTGGCTCTGCCCCGACATGCTCTGTGATCCTGAACAAGCCCCTACCTTCTCTGAGCCTCAGTTTCCCCATCTGTAAAATCCAGGTTTCTGAGACAGTTCAGCCTATCTTAAAGGTAGGGAATTCTTCCTGAAGGGTGCTTGTCCTCTCTCCCAGGCCCTAATCCTGAGCACGGACGTATGCCAGGCCAGGGCGTGGGAGCTCTGTCCTCTGGGCCCTGAGGAAAATATAGGCCCCCACAGCATGGTCAGTTTAGGTAAAATAACCCGACCAAGGTCTCCCAGTCAGAACCCCAGGACAGCTGTCTAGTTACAAAAAGACACAGATCAGACAACACAACGTCAATCACCATCACCATCACCAACACCCCCATCGGAGGGAGCAAGTTGTATGCGTTCACTATGAGACTCCATAGTCTCATTGCTCACACACTCAGACAGGGTGGGAAAGGCCTCTTATCAACACTTTATAAAAAAATCAAATGGAAAGTCAGAGAAAGGGCTTCGTCAGCTTGCTTGAGATTACAGCTGGCAAGCGGTGGGACTGAAATAGTCTTTGGTCCCATGCATCTACATTCTGTGAATCCATTCAGTATATTTCCATGATTCTGATGGCCTGTGACTCTGATTGTCACAGTCGATGTTCCAAACATCTGGTTACTGTCCCTTCTTACCACCATGGTGGTTCTGTTTTGTTTCCAACATTAAGTCTAAAAGCCCATTCTTCTTCTTCTTCTTTTATTTTTTTTTAAAGATGTTAGTTATTTATTTGTCAGAGAGAGAGAGCACACACACAAGAAAGGGGAGCAGCACACAGAGGGAGAAGCAGGCTCCCCACTGAGCAAGGAGCCCAATGCAGGACTCAATCCCAGGACCCTAGGATCATGACCCCGCGCCAAAGGCAGACACCTAACTGACTATACAAGCGCCCATGAAAGCCCACTTTTTTACTGATACTCACTGAGTGCCTACAATGTGCTAGGTCCTGAGCTCAGGGCTTGGGACACTGCAGCGAGAACAATGGCACAACGGCATCCCCAGATTCTCAGAGCTTACAGTCGGGAGGCAGAGAGGACAAGTGTGAGTCAATGAGGACAAAATGTGGTAAAGACCACGACAGAAGAAGCAGAAGGCACTGTAGAAGCATGAGGCAGGACACAGGAAACACACGTGGTGGGCTAGAGGTGACATCCTGAACAGTGGTCCACTAAGCAGTGACTGGAGGAAGCAATGGGCTTCGGCGGACATTCCAGTTAGAGAGAACAGGAGGGACAGAGGCTGGGTTCAGGGAGGGCACCTTGTCCAGGGAACTGAAGATAGCTGTGTATGTCCCAGAACTCAGAGATACAGGTGAAAGGTGAGGCAGAAGAGGTAGGCTGGGGTGAGATTACGCACTGTTTTTATGTCATGGTCAATAATTACAACTTCATCATAAAAGCATCAGTTGTGGGAAGATTTTAAAACCAAGTAAGAGGCAAGGTCATTACTGCAATTTAAAAGGAAACCTCCTGTATTATGCTAAACGAAGTAAGTCAATCAGAGAAAGGCAATTATCATAGGACCTCACTTGTGTGAAATTTAAGGAACAAAACAGGATCATAGGGGAAGAGAGAAAAAATAAAGATGAAATTGGAGAGGAAGACAAACCATAAGAGACTCTTTTTTTTTTTAAAGATTTTAAGATTTTTTTTTTTACGATTTTAAGATTTTATTTATTTATTTGACAGAGGGAGAGACAGTGAGAGCAGGAACACAAGCAGGAACAGTGGGAGAAGGAGAAGAAGGCTCCCTGCTGAGCAGGGACCCCAAGGTGGGGCTGCATCCCAGGACCCATGACCTGAGCCAAAGGCAGATGCTAACAACTAAGCCACCTAGACATCCCCATAAGAGACTCTTAACCAGAGGAAACAAACTGAGGGTTGCTGGAGGGGAGGGTAGCCGGGGGATGGTGAGGGACATTAAAGAGGGCATGTGACGTAATGAGCACTGGGTATTATATAACACTGGTGAATTACTGACCTCCACCTCTGAAACTAATAATCTACCGTATGTTAATTAATTGAATAAATTTTTTTTAATTTAAAATATATAAATAAATGAAAGAAACCCTCTCACAGTTCCAAAGAACTTGGTCTGACAGAGATGACGTACCTGCAAGCAGAGGGCCTCAAGGAGGTGATTTCCACAATCTAGGCAAGAAATGTTGTCACCTGGCCTCGGCTCAGGTGAGAAGAACAGAGAGAAGGGGACAGATTTGAGAAGCTCAGGGATGCACCAACCATGGGGATGAGGAAGAGTGCGGAGTCTGGGATGGATCCCAAGATCCAGGTTTATACATCTGGGTGGGTGGTGACACCTTTCCCTAAGATGGTGACTTGGGAGGGGCAGGTTTGGGTGGGAGCCAAAGCTTTGACTCCAGGAAATGGAGTATAAAGTATTTAGGACTCCCTCATGGAGACGACGAGCAAGCAGGTGGCTGGGAGGCTGGCATGAGCGACGCCACCAGACGACACATTCTTCACCATCCGGCAACAACAGGAGGCACGGGGCAGGGCAGGGGTGAGCCACCCCCAGGAATCCTGCAGAGCGAGAGGCAGAGAAGATGCAGAACAGAGCCTGGGGAACCACAGGACTGGGGACCAAGGTGTGGGGGGGCGGAGCATGGTATGGGACAACATAGAGGGGAAAGCCAAAGAGAAAGACAGAGTCCACTATGACAAGATGTCACTCGGTGAGGGTTGATGAGACTGTTGGCAGCTTAGCAGCGGCAAAGGCTGGGTTATGGCTTTCTAGAGGGGATGAATAGCGAGAATGTGGAAACAATGAATCTAAGACCATCATTCAAGAAATTTAATGGATGCAAGGCAGGATCATCGGTAAATGCTCAGCAAATATTCCCAAGTGAATGTATCAGTCGGGAAAAGAGGGCAGGGGTGCAGAGCAACGAGGCTGGGGGGATGTTCTTTTGTTCTCTTGGCTTCTTTGGCTTAAACACCAGAGATACTAAAACAGAGGTTCTCAGACTTCCCATTTTAACTTGTTAGTGGGATGTGAAATCAATTTACAGGTTTGTAACCACTATTGTTACAGCTAATGGAATAGAACAAAACAGAAAAGAAAATATCAGAGTGTATTAAATGTGGTAAGGGTAAGTATTGTTCTGCCAAACGTTTGCTTCTGCTTTGTATATACATATACGTACCCATGTCCCTGCTGGTGTGATACTATGCATTTCTTATGATAGGCTTTCATTTAAAAAACAAAACAAAACAAAACAAAAACCCTTTGACAGAGAACTTGTTTGCTTATGGATAGGAAAGATTCTGATGTTGTCTGAGAGTCAACTTGTGGGGGTAGCATTCTGCAGTTCTGTTTGTACTGGGACAGAAGGTAATAAGCTGTGCACACAACCCTTTGCACGCAATAATGTAATCATGTAACCCAAGCCTGATAACAAAGTTCTCCAGAGTTCACTGGCCCTCAGGGACAGGACCCAGTCCTGAATGAGACATCTTCCCTATAGAGGGCGCTGTAGCCAGGGGCCCAGGAGACACTGGTGGGACAGACTGTCAGCTGGTAATGGCCCTGCAAATATGTTGTTATTAAGAAGCTGCTCTAGCCGAGGATGGATGATGACAAAACCAAGGCTGGAATCCTATGTCCTGGCTTCCAGGCAGGGGCCCTCTGCCTGCTCAGTGTGATGGTGGGATGCAACATGTTTCTTGTCAGGAAGACAGAGAGGAAAGGGGGGAGGGTCCGGGTCACTGATAAGGACTAATAAGCTAGAAGGAGAGAGAGAAGGACAGAGGAGGGTAGAAGAGGAGGCAGAAATGAGTGTGGGGGGCAGGGCAGGAGAAGAGAGAATTGTCAGGTCTTAGGGAGGAGACAGATAGGCTAACGGGAAGGGGACAAAGTCCCCTGAGCCTTCCCTCCTCCCTGAGCACCCTTCATGGGGTCTCTCTCAGGTTAGCACCTGACAAAGGAGTAGAGCATCTGAGGTTCCCATGCATGAGGCACCAAGGGCTGACATCAGGGCCAGAACATAGGGTCCCATGTTCTGTGATTCGCTCGCTTTCTCCCAGACTTCGGACCAGACCCCTTCATGCCTGGTTCCCAGCCACACTGAAGCACTGTTGCTTCACACTCTCCCCTCTGGCCATGCTCTTCTGGAATGCCCTTAACGTCCTCCCTTACCCCATATTCCCAACCTTTTTTTGCCCAGCAGGGCTCTCTCAACCATCTCCTCCCTGATGACATCTTTCTTCATAGCTCCAGCTAGAATCTGGCCCCCTCTGCTGTAAATGTTCTGCACAGATTTCTATCAGACAATCCAAAACTCTTTGGGACCCACGATATGTCTATGTCTGTGTCAGTGTCCCCCACCCCAGCTGTGGATTCCCAGAGCCCAGTACCAGACCTGACATGTCAGTTCGATAGGTAAACACTTGTTGAATGGATGGATGGATGGATGGATGGACAGACGGACAGTGGATGGACAGGTGGACAGAGAGTAAAGACAGTAGGATAGAGCAATGGATAGATGGCAAGGGCAATGGAAAATTACATAGTTACAGCGTCAATGTAAAGAAATTAAAAGAATTCTGACTGGGAGTCTAGAAGCTTTCCTGTTCATTCCCTCTGTGACCTTGGACAAGTCATCCCCCTTCCTTGGACCTCAGTCTCCTACCTGTAAAATGAGGGAGGCAATAGAGTAGAATGCATGATATCTGATCACCAAGGGCCCTTCAGCTTCCATCCTGACTCAGTGGTGACAGGTGTATCACTTTCTGTCTGAACATACAGGTCAGCTTAGCTCCTGCAAGCAGGGACAGGAGTGTAGGTTCTGGGGTCACAGGAAGCTTGGAAGCCAAGGTAGGGAAAGGCAGCACTTGAGATGTGGGCTGGGCCTCCTGGCAGAAGAACAACTCTGACAGCTGCTCAGGAGACCATTTGTTCCTGACCCCCTACCACCAACAGCGGACTGGGACCCTAGAGGCTGAGGCCCTGGCAGATTGGATGAACAGTCTTGGGCTGCTGTGCAACAGGGTCTCCTGCTGAGACAGCCCACCGGAGGAAGGGAGCCTCCATCTCTGCTGGGTCCATTCCCCACTCCCAAGGGCAAAGCCACCTTCCTTTTTTCTTTCTTTTCTCTGCAGGAGGAAAACAAATCTTTGTGCCTGCCAAACTCCCCACACTCCGCACTGTGTTCTCCCCGGCCATACAATCGGGCTCCTGCTTCAGTCTCCCTGTCTAGTTTTACAAATGTTTGCTATAGAATGAATGAATTAATCATAATAGTAGACACCAACATTCATCAGGGGCTCGCTATATTCCAGACACTGTTCTCCACAGTCTACATGGATTAATTCATTTAATTCTTACAATAACCTTTGAGGGAGAGACTATTTTCCTCACTTTACGGATAAGAAATGGAAGGCAGCGGGGCACCTGGGTGGCTCAGTGGGTTAAAGCCTCTGCCTTTGGCTCAAGTCATGATTCCAGGGTCCTGGGATCAAGCCCCGCATTAGGCTCTCTGCTCAGTGGGGAGCCTGCTTCCTCCTCTCTCTCTCTCTGCCTACTTGTGATCTGTCTGTCAAATAAATAAATAAAAATCTTAAAGAAAGAAAGAAAGAAAGAAAGAAAGAAAGAAAGAGAGAAAGAAAGAAAGAAAAAAAGGAAGAAAGAAAGAAGTGGAAGGCGGGGGCTCCCCGGTGACTCAGTCGATGAAGCCTTCAACTCTCCATCTCGGGCTTGTAGATCGGAGCCTCACATTGGGTGTAGAGATTACCTAAAAATAAAATCTTCTTTGAAGAAAAGAAGAAACGTAAGGCAGAGAGAGAAGTTTTAGAACTTCCCTACTCTGAAACTGGGGTTCGTACCTCCATGGTTCGCCCCCAAATTTTCCACCTTGCCATAATGAATGAACGAATGAATGAATGAACAGCCTTGTTCAAGACAGAGGTCTCCTCACTATCCCACTGACGCACCGAGGAGGGCCTCCTCCAAGGGACAAGCTGAGGATTGGGAAAGTCAGGTGAGGCTTCCTGGAGAAGGTGAGACTCCGCTGGATTCTGAATCTGTGGGAGATAGGATGGAGTAAAGGGCACTTCTGTAGGGGGCAGAGCAGGAACGGAGACAGGGAGGCAGTGAGGAATGGCCAGAACCTGCAGGGAACTCTGACACTAGGGATGCTGGGGCATGCAGTGGCAGCAGGGGGTGGGGCTGGAGAGGGGGCAGCACCGAAGCCTGGACCAAGTGCTTCCAGGCTCAAAGGAAGAGAAACTGGGGGAAATGAAAATGTCTTTGTGGAGGAGGCAGCTCGGCTTGGAAGACACAAGGACTGCAGCTGGCAGACTGAACTGAGAAAGTCATTCCAGGCAGGGGAAAAAGCACGGAGGTGGGAGAGTGGGAGAGAAATATTTAGGGAAGCATTTGATTTGGCAGGAGAAGAGTGTTCATCCCACAGAGACGGCTGAGACACCGGCAAAGGCCAGGCACAGAATTCTGCCCCGCCCAGGACAGGCTGGAGCTCTGTCAGAGAGGGTTGTAAGTCCTAGCTGTGTGCCGCTGGATGGGTCCCTTCTGAGGCTCAGTTTCCCCATCTGTAAAATGGAGATAAGAGATGACCTAAGAAGTGTGCTCAGAGGCCCAAAAAGAAACCACGTGTGGAAGGACTTCGCAAACCCTGAGGAGTTCGGCCGTGTCCCCTAGTCCCCGTACTGACATCAGAATCACCACGCGAGCTTTTATAAACACAGCAGAGCACAAGCCAGCTCAGCCCTGTGGACTCAGAAAGGGGCTTGGACAGGCAGTTTTTGCCTTCCAGCTCCTCTTTTCTATTACTGCCTCACGTGGTCCCAAAGCTCCGTTAACTTTAGATCTACCTGCTTCTGACAGCTGGAAAGAAGAAAATGCAGCAAGAAAAATAGTTAGAGATTCGGGAGGTTCATGGAAATACACTGGATTTGGCGATTTTCTGGTCAGGGCTTGAAAGCTGTGATAAGGGAGAGAAAAAGACCTTTTAGCTTTCCCAAAACATAGGAAATGAGCAGGCAACCAAGGGGACAACTGGTGCCTTTGACCTCCAGTCTGTGACCTCCAGTCTGGAGAGTCCTGAGAAAAAAGAACTCAGTTGTAGTAGGACTGGTCGAGGAAATCACCAGGTCGCCTGGGTGCCTCAGTTAAGCAACTGCCTTCAGCTGGGATCATGATCCTGGAGTCTCGGGAAGGAGTACTGCATCAGGCTCCCAGCTCCATGGGGAGTCTGCTTCTCCCTCTGACCTTCTCCCCTCTCATGCTCTCTCTCACTGTCTCTCTCTCAAATAAAGAAATGAAATCTTAAAAAAAAAAAAAAAGGCACACAGCATCCTTCAGCATATGGTACAACATTTTTGCATCTCTGTTAATTCATTTGATCCTTGCTACATCTCTGTGAGGTAGGGCTTCTTATTTATTCCCATTTTACAAGTAAGGAAACTGAGCCTCAGGGGAAGGAAGGGACTAGCCCAAAGTCCATCAGCAGATGAGGATAGAGCAATGGTTTGCATCTGCAACACTTTGGTCCCGAGGGCTCTCTTATGATACCACATTTTGCTTTTGGGTGGATTGTACAAGGAGCACTGGTGCCCTAACTCTTGTTCTAGCTCTGCAGAAAACAGGTTGTATGACATTGGACAGATCTCTTGCCTTCTCTGAGCCTCACCACTATCAATCAGGGATTCAATGATGTAATGACATTTGAAGTATCCAGCACAGTCCCTGGCATGTGATAATGGTCAAGATGACCACAGGAGGGTGAAGAGAATGGGAAAGTCATAGTGCCTATGTACAAAGAGAGTGGTAACGTAATAGAATGAAGGACCAACTTCGACAGGCGGACGGCTTCCTGCCAGAGGGGAATCTGGACAGAGACTTGAAGAATGTAGAGATGTTCCCCACCCATCTCCCTTCCCCAGTTCCAGGTGAGTACAGGGTTATAGCTTTGAATGTGTAAAGAGGGGGTGGCCAGAAATGAGACTCAAGAGGTAGAGGTAAGGGGGGGGGTACGTATCCATGGGCCTTGAATGCCAAGCCAAGGAGTTTGGCTTTTGCCTCTGAAAGGCTTTAAGTAGACATGTGTCATGATCAGTTTTGCAGATTTGCAGTTTAGGAAGGTTATTCTTGCTGTAGCGTAGATAGCAGACAAGGGAGGTGAGTAGGGCTGAAGGACACTGGGCTATCCAAAGCCCAAGTTAGGGAAGATCAGAGAAATGATGTAGGCAGTAGGACTCGGGAACCGCAAATTGTGTGCAGCCCCCAACCAGGGTGTGAAGGGCTGGTCCTCATGTTTATGTTATATATGTGTTATGTTAGTTGAGAAGCCCTTTGGGGGAGCCTGGATCCTCCAGCCCAGCTGGCTAGACACTGCCCCCCCATACAAAGGGCAGTGGAAGTTAGCACCCCCCATTCCCCCCACCCTCTGAGTTCCCTGGGAGTTGATTGAGTATTTATTTCCATTTCTCCACTGCCCAGCAGGAGCCTCACTCTGCAACTCCATCCACATCAAGGGAGGGGAGGATGAAAGTCTCCAGGCCAGGCCCCAGGGGGATTGCTCTGAAAGAAATCCTCCTCCCCCATAGGGAAGTGGGCCAGAGAGTCAGATGGCCATTCCCCTTCCCCGTGGTCCCCTCCCCTCCCAAGCCTGCTGGGCTTTCCAGCCTCTACATCATCCTTTCTGGGAGAGATCTAAGGATAATAATGGCAATGAACACTGCAGGGTGGCGCTTCTTGTGAGAAGTTTTATCTCTTTGCTAAGTTACTGTGTTTACTTCTCATGACAGTCTCTTTGGAGGTGGCAGAACCTCAGAGAGGATAGGTGACTTGCCTAAGATTACCCAAAGCTGGGAAGTGGCAGGGCTGGAACCCAAACCCCGGCCAAGCTCAGGGCCCGCACCAAATGCTTTTTTTGGGGTCTCCTCCCCCAGGCAGGGTGAAAGGCCTGGGAAGGGCCCGACTTCCTCCTGAGGGCACCAGGCTGCACAGAGAATGTTTAGGGGGTGCAGAGTTGAAACTCAGCGGCTCATTTATTATGAACTCGGCTGTGAGTGGATGCAAGAAGTCTGTGGTACTCTTTCAAAGACTTATGAGAAGTCTGGCTGCTTGGCCCTCTGGCCTCCCAGTTCTGGCAGCTGGGTTTCTAATTGGGGGAGAACAATGGGCAGAGGCAGAGGAGAGAGGAGAGCTCTTCCGGTTCCCACACTGATAAGACTAGGCTTCTAGCCTTCTCCCCTCACCTCCCTAACCGTCAGGGTCTCGGGGTCTCAGCTCAGGTAAGCCCCATCCACAGGACCTACACAGTTACTGAGCCCAGGGGAGGATTTGCCAGAACACTTGTGCTCCTTGTAGCAGATCCAATTTTACTCCCCTGAGCCTGAGGTAGTGGCCTCCACTAGTTCTCCCCATCTCTTTCCCCTTTCCCAGGCAGAGGGGCAGACACATACACTACAAGCCCAAGCAACTTTTGTCATTAAAAAAGAAGAAAAGTAAAACTGAAGTAAGAAGCAAAAAGACTGGGAGTGCAAGACTGGGCCACTGAAGGGGGAACATTGTCCAATCTCTGCCCCCAGGGGCCCTCTCCACAGCAGGGGGGTTCCTGGGAGGTCCAGGGCTCAAGACCAAAGCCTCCCTCCACCCCTGGGCCACCTCTGGGTGCCTGACAACTCTCCCCCCGCCCCCAACCCCTGTCCAGGTGTGTAGACTGGAAAATCCAAACTCACCCCTCTCCCCAGCCCCACACTGGGAATGCATCCACCAGGCAATTTCTCTCCCAATCCCCATTTTTAAAAGTTTCAATTTATTTATTTATTTATTTATTTATTTATTTATTTATTTATTTATTGACTGTCTTCCTGACCTTATAAACAGAGAGAAGTGAAGAAAGGATGAGCTGCAGAGGGAGGAATAAATGGTGCCTAGTCACACAAGCAGTTTCCCTTCTTAGAAATCCAACCACAAGTCCACGGTGAGAAAATAAGTCTGCTGCTTTCCCTCTCCTCTCCTGCTAGTTTTTCTGCCTAAGCCTGTCTCTCTCTCTCTCTCCCCTCTGCGGGTTCGTCTTTCAGCCAGTCTTTCTCGGTTTCAGATTCCTTGTCTACTTCTCACTAATGTCTCTGGACCTCTTTCACTCATTTAAAGAAAACGAGGGTATGAGCTGGAGAAGAGGGAACCCTCACCCACCCAATCTCTTTCTTACCAACGTCCCCCCACCCTCTCTCTTTCACTCGCGCGCGAGGACGCATGCACACACACACACATACACACACACACTCCTGCGACCTCCAGATGTTCCCGACCGTGCGGCCATCTGCTGAGGTTGCTCAGGCGCTCCGGGGGAGGGGGCAGGGATCCCGTTTGCAGGAAGCTGGGAGCCAGGCAGACTGGAGTGGGCGGGAGCTGCGTGCGCACTTTTGAGACGCTCCCTAGGGTGGAACCCGGGCTCGGCTAGGGCTCCGCAGGCAGCCGGGGGGGCGGGGCGGGCGCGCGCCGGGAAAGCCGGCACTTTGGCGACACTCCCTAGGTCGTCGGGCGGCGGGCCCGAGCCGCCACTGGGCGCTGGGCGGGTGGGGGGACTCCCTTCGGCGGGCGGGGGCCGGGGGGCGGGCCGCGCTGAGCCGAGAAAAGCGCCGGCCGGAGGGCCCGCGTCTGGGCCGCCTGGGTGAGCGCGCCGAGGCGGCTGCGGTGCAGGCTTCCAGGTGGGTGTGGGTCCCGGCGGAGCGGGAGTGCGCGCTGCTGACAAAGGTCCGGAACCCCGACCCCAACCTCGCCTCCCCATCCGGCGGGCAGGCGGCGCTGGACTCTGGGGGCGGGCCCCGGGCCCCTCAACTTTTCCTGGATCCAGGGCGTCGGCAGTGGCTGCGGGGCGCCCGGGGCTCGGCCGGGGTAGGGAACCCGTACCAAGGGGAGAGGGCTTCCAGGAGACAAAGGCTCTGGGCGCGGGCCGGGGGCCGGCGCCTCTGGGGTCTTTGTGCGGACACGTGCATCCCGCGTTTGCGGGTCTTTGTAGATTTGGGTCCGGGGATGTGCATCTGCGTGCGCCTTTGTGTGTCCGTGGCTTTGTGTGGCTGTTTAGTGCCTATGTCCACGTTTTGTGGGCCCGCGTTTGGTTGTGGGTGTGGGTGGGCTCATCGTCGTGTGTCCGCGTACGTGGTCTGTGCCTGTCGACGTGTCTGGGTTGGATGTCCGTGGAGTGTGTGCGCGCTGAGAGCCAGACACCACCCAACTCCTTGCTCCCCTGCTGTCCACCCGGGCCCCCGACTTGACTTCAAACTTTTCAACTGGTTCCTCCGGCAACAGCCCCCGCCCTCCTCCCGCGGCAGCCGGGGCCGGGGGGTTGCAGCCATCCCCTCTTTCTCCTCCTGGGGTCCTTAGAGCCGCGAGGGGGTGGGATAAGATGGGGCGGGGGGTCAGCCGGGGCGGGGGGTCAGCCGCGCTAGGGGACTCGCCCTGGCCGGGGCTGGGCGGAGCGCGCTGGACACCCCAGCCGACCCAGCTGGGAGAAGAGAAGTAAGCGGTCAGTCCTGGGCTCCGGCGGCCGGCGGCGGCCGGGTGTGTGTGTGTGTGTGTGTGTGTGTGTGTGTGTGTGTGTGCGCGTGCTGGAAACGGAAGAGGAGATGGCAGCCGGTGTTGCCAGCCCCGCTCTTCTCGGAGAGAGTGTATGTGACCGAGAGAGACGTGTCTGTTTGGCGAGAGGCCGGCCCCAGCCCCCGGCTCCGCTTTGAGATCGGCTCTCCGTCAGCGTCCCGCCCCCGCCGGGTGGGGGGACCAGCCCTCCGATCTGGTAGGTGAGGAGGCGACGGCCTTTGGGATCCCGGCACCTACTGGTTCCCAGTGGGACAGCTATGAGCCCACAATACGGCTCTGGGCGAGTTGCTCAGACTCTCGGGGTCGCAGTCACCCTGCAGTCGGTGGGTGCGAGAGAACTCCCCTCTGGGCGCCGATCGTGCAGTCGGGATTACCCGCGCTGCGGAATTCGGACGGAGCCGTGCCGCCCACACTTGGCCGGGAGGAGGAGGTGACTCAGGAACTTCTCCGATCCTTCTGCCTGCTCTACCCTTAAGATTAGTCCAGACTTGTGGAGCCTAGGTCTGACCAAGAGGGAGTCCTCAGCGGTGGGAGCCTGCTGGGCCTTTGATGTGGAGTCTCAGAGATAGCTCTAACACTATCCCTCCCCGTCCTCTCATCCCCTACCCTCGTCTTTAACGCGGAGTTTTGGGGATGCTGCAGATGTGAAGGAGGGCCACAAGCCACTCACCTAGGAAGGAGGCAACTGCTGGCGCTTTTTTCCCCCTTTCCGTGTCTCAGTTTCCCTTCTGGAAAGGAAGGTGTTGACAACTCCCCTCCCTTTCTGTTGTGGCTGACTGGTTGAGACCCCAGAAACTGGAAACACTTTGATTTTTTTTTTTTTTAAGATTTTTTTTTTTAATTTATTTGGCAGACAGATCACAAGTAGGCAGAGAGGCAGAGAGAGAGAGAGGACGCAGGCTCCCCGCTGAGCAGAGAGCCTGATGTCCAGCTGGATCCCTGGACCCTGAGATCATGATCTGAGCTGAAGGCAGAGGCTTAACCCACTGAGCCACCCAGGGGCCCCAACACTTTGATTTTTGGTGCACACCTCCATTCTGTCTCCAGGCAGTAATTTGCTGTATTGAATGGGGGGAAGGGAAGGTGGCTTTGAAGTTAGAGAGGGATGAAGTGAGGTGGGCCTGGAGCCCCTGCAGCCTGAGAAAGGGAAGGCTGGGATGCAGCAGCGGAGGGAGGCCAGGGGCAGGAAGTGTCTTCCACTGAGGGAACAGCACTTTGTGGCTGTGTATTCTGAAAACAGCAAAGAGGTGGTCAGCATTGCAGACTATCAGATTGGAGGTATGTGTTGGTGTGGGCTGGGGACCAGAATTCTGCTGGGAGGGAAGGGAGGGACCCCATATGAGGGCCTTGAATGCTGGGCCTAGGAGCTGGGATTTGTACCTGCAGGTGGTGGAGAGCTGCTGGAGGGTTTAAGCAGGCATAATAGGATGGGCTTGGTAATTCCAAGAAAAATTCCTCTGGCTCGAGGGCAATGCTGGAGACTGGCAGGCCAGTCTGCAGGCAGAGTTAGAGTCAAGAACTTAGATTTTACTCTCACTTTGTTTCTTCCTGGCTCTGTGACCTTGGGCAAGTAACTTTACCTCTGATTCTCAGTCTCCTCATCCTTAAGATGTGAGTAGTAGTAATTCCTGTCTAACTGATCTGTTGTGAATGCCAGATAGGATGAGGAATGACATGTGCTAACAAAATGAGAAGAGGTTTGTGGTATGCCTTCCCCTGGGGCATTGCACTGACAACGGAAGGCAGAGACAGCTTCAGCTGTGGTCCTAAACCTGATTTCACCACCTGGCAAAGCCTGATGTTTCCTGCAAGCGTGGGCCAGATTTGTCCTCACTAGCAGCGGGAAGCTTTTCGTCCAGGACATTTCATTCATCTGGTTTATCCCCTTTCACGTGGCCGGGGCCCACCTAGGAGATGGGCAGGACACAGATCCGAAGACAGTCAAGACCACAAAGTGTATCATACTTTGCTATAAGTGCATCATACAGTGCATGGTAGACAAAGAAAAGGAGGGCATCTCTGTCATCTCATCATCTTCATCAGAGGAAACAACCTGTGCAAAGGTGTGGGGCCCTAGAGGCAAAATAGGCTTCTGGTCTGGCAAGCCATCTTTGTGTGTTGCCACACAAAGTGGGAGCAATGGTGAGGTCCTAGTCTTCTGTTGGGATTGTACTCCGGTGACCAGTAAGGCTGACAATTGGAGGCAGGAGGCCAGGAACAAGGCCATTGTAGCAGTCCAGGCCAGGAGGCCTCCTGAGCTGAACCTGGGCAGGGCAAGCTCTCTGCCTGGCTTGGGGGTGAGAGAGGGGAAGATGGGGACCTACCTACCCAGGGATAGCCGCCAATTCTCATTCTGTCACAGGTGACGCACCTGTTTCAGCCTGCTTCGGCTTCTGCAACCTTTCCAAACCCACTTCCCAAGTCCCTGACAGGTCTGGTCAGCATTTGTAGTCCAGGCTGGGCCCTGGATGGGATTCTTTAAACTCTGCCCCTGCTTCACCTTCAGATCTGCTGGTGTCGCAGCTCCTTTTTCTTTCCTGGCCCCTGAAAGCAGGAACATTAGGGGGCAAAAACCCACCTGCTGTGAGCACCAGTGCGTGCCTGGCCTGGGACTGAGTCTTCTTCATTTTACTTTGTGTAATCCTCCCAGTGACCTGCTGGGAGCAATATGAGAATTCTCACCATGTTTTGTTACAGAGGAAGCCTCTGACTCAGGGGTGAGGGCACATGTGAGCCCCCTCGCAGGAGATGCACTGTGGGGTTGGAGCACAGTCTGCCAGGCTGGAAAACCCATTCCTCTGCCCCATACTGCCTCCCTGTGAGTCTACACGTGCTGCCTCTCACCAAAGGGGACTTGGCAAGCTTCAGAAAGAAGACACGCTGGACAGAAAAAAGTCTTGGGAGCCTTGCCCATTCTCCTGTAGATCATCCTCCTCCAGCAAGGTTGCTGGGCCCAGCTGTACCAGGGATAATGTCATAGAGGAGCCTGGGCACAGAGTATTTGGATCCTGAGTCCAGCCCTTATCCTCACTGGCTGTGTGACTCCAGACAGATCACTGAACCTCTCTGGGTCTCTTCACGTGACTGTAAGAGAGACACGTGCCATCTAACTTGCCGAGCTTGCAAGGTGACCAAACGGATCATAGCTGAGAAATCCGAAAGGTCGAGAGGTGTCCTCTCATGCAGTGGTAGTATTCTGAATGCCTAGTACAGTGTCCAGTGCTCTGTGCCAGCCCCAGTGCTCTGCCAGGACATAAAAATCCATCTGACTCCATCCCTGCTCACAGGACAGACAGATAAATGTAATTACAGTCCAGCATGACCAGCTCTAGCCATTGCCTTCACGGGCCCTTTTGTAAGTTGAGTCTCAGCGGCATAAGGAGGGATTTCAAGCTCAGACATCTGGGTGAGAGACCTGGTTCCTCTACTACCCAGCTGAAGCAGGAGAGCCTCGTCTGCAAAATAGGGACAGTGACCTTCATGGTCAAGGACTGTGGTCCTTGGTCCATGGTCAAGACAGTGACGTAGAAGGTGCAGAGTAAACTGATGTGTTTGTACAGATGTGTGGCATTAGCGATTCTGTTGGGAGAGTCAGCCCTCAAGGACCTAAAATTCTTTCTGCCTTGCGTTTCCAGAGCTGACTAAGTGGGGGTAGGGGGACAGGATGTTCATGGAATTTCCACCTGGGGATTTCACTGACATTAGCTCAAGTGAGCTCCTGGCAGAGAGCAGCCTGTCTCAGGTGGGTGCTGGGACCCTTGTCCAGGCCAAGGCTAGCCTTCCGCCCACCCCATTCCTGTGCCAGGGGCTCCCTCTTGGAGTTGTAGTGAGGAGCTGGCAAATCTTTGGCCCGGAGATGCTGCAGTGTGGCTCCAGAGGCAGGCACCTGGAGCCAGGAAGGCCTAAGCTGGAACCCTAAGCTCTGGATCAGTTTCAGAGAAGGAGGAAGGAGTTTGGAGCCTGGCCAGCCGGGGCCAGCACACTGTCCAGAGAATGTTAGTACAAGCAGTCACAGACCTGCTGGGTGCCTGGCGCTGCACTGGGTCCTTGGATGGAGTAACATGGTCATTGCCTTTTGGAAGCTTCATAAATTATCGCCATCATCGACTACCAAGCATGGAGCTCTTAGGATGTGACAGATGTGGAACTGAGTGTTTCCCACACTCTCCCATAATGCTTTGACTAACTGTCTTCATTCCTATTGAAGACACTGAGACCCAACAAGGTTGATACTTGCCCAAGGCACACAGGCACGGGGCTGGCCTTATACCTGGGTCTGACTCCAGCCGTTGAGCCTGAATTGCTGGCCTGTTCCTCCCCCCGACAGTGTCTGCCGTGGCCTCCAGGCTGGCTCCGACCCCAGGAGGGGGAAGGGACGAACAGGTGAAGAAGGCGAGTTGCTGCCCCAAGGCACCCATGCTTGAAGTCAGGAGCCAGGCAGGTAATCACAGGAGAGAATGTAGTGTGCACCCTAGGGAGGCACACGGATGGCGGGAGAGGCCCCGGCTGGGGGATGCGACTCTGGGGCCCGAGTGGACAGAACAGGCTTTGTTCCGCAGGCAGGGCCACAACAGGCCAGGTGGATGCGGGGGCCGCTGGCCGCAGTCAGGCACCGGGTCCTGGGCCCTGCTTTGCCATTTCCTTGTCATCATTACCAGTTACCCAGGATCTCTGGGAGACTTTCCACTTTCCCACCCTGAAGTATCCAAGTTTGAGGAAGAGCTGTGCAAGGGCCAAGAGTGGTTCAGAGCTCCTCACTGTAGGTTCAGATCAAGATGGGGACTCAGCTGGGGGAGGGGAGACTGTGGGGACAGCGTGCCTCCGTGCCAGGGTGAACTTGATATCTGTAGGCAAAAGGAGAGGTGGGAGGGTTTGGGGAAGGGGAGTGATGTGGCCACACCTGTCCTGGGGGCTGTCTGAGCAGGCCCTCGCTGTCACAGTAGGGAGAGCTGCCTGGAGTCTGTTAGTAAATAGTCACACGGCTTTGTCGTCTGACCTCACAGGGCCATGGGCCAACTTTCCTTAGAGGCACAGTGGCCTTGCCCAGAGGACATTATGCTGTGTACCCCCAGCCCAAGGTGGGTAGTTTCTAAGCCCTTGTGTTCTGTAGGCTGGCTGACCAGTGTCTTATCTGCAGGTCAGGGTTTGGAAAAGAAGTGATGCATCTTGGGCCAAAGATCCTTTCCCTCCATTGCTTTCAATGGGGTCCACCTGTCTGCCTTTCCCTTTCTTCCCAGGGTCGGTCACAGGTCCCAGAGGGAGGCAGAGTCTGTACTGTTTTACACAGATGGGAAAACTGAGGCTCAAAGAAAGAAAGAAAAAACCATGAAGGTCACACAGCTAGCAGCACACTGGGCACGAGAATCCTGTTTTCCTGGGTGCAGGACAGATGGTAGCGATCTTGTTCCGACTTGTTCTCCTGTCTCCGCTGCTGGTCTGTAAGCCTTGTGAGGACAAGGACCTGGTTCCCCCCACTTCCACCCAGCATGCACCTCTCATGGTCTTGCTCAGTGTCCTGCACTTCGTAGAGATTTAGTAAATGCCTCTGGTACATGATGACCTCCCGAGATGCTGGGGCTGCTGGGCTGTACCTCTCACTGTGAAGCCACAGGAACTGAGGCTCAAGGAGGAGAGGGGACTCCTCCACAAGAGTGAGCAGACCAGGCCGGGGCTCCTGGCTGTCCTCCAGGGTCTGTATTGTCACCATGCACGGTCATCCTGTTGCCTCCCCTTCAGCCCCCAAAGAGAGGTGAAGAGGATGGGGGAGGGCCCTCGGAGGGAGGAAGCACAAGCACTCATCATCTGCCCATCAGTCATGTCCTGGCACTGTGGTCTCTGGTAGTTACAGTGACCCCTTGAGGGAGGGGTTGTTGTCTCCATTTTAGTGAGAAGATGGGCTGAGAGTGGAAGTCACTTCCACAGGTCGCCCAGGTTAGCACATCAACAGCTCCCAGACTTGTAGCTCCTTCAGAGCCAGGAATGGATCCCAGAATGACAGTTCTCATCTGGAGGGCCAATGCTCACCAGTAGGTAGAGGCCTCCCAGAGCACCATGTCAGGAAAAGCTCTGGGGCCCTGTGCAGGTACCCCCAGGCTGCAGTGCTAGGATTGAGCGGTGACCTCCATAGTGGATATGGCTGTAGGTCGGCTGGAAAGGTACCATCTTTCCATCACGTGGCCTCCACCCCTGGGCCCTCATTTCTCTATGGGAATATTCTGCTTCCCAGTCTCATCTTAACACCTGTCCCCTCTGAGGTCCATGGGACCATCATTACCATCCCAAATTCATAGTCTAAGGAACCAGTCTGAAGAGGTAAAGTGACTTGCCCGGTTCACACTGCAAGTCAGTGTCCAAGGTTTCTGGCTCTCTGTGAAGGCCTTTCCTCTCCACAAAGTGGAGGCTGGTGGTTTCTGTCAAGGAAACTCAATGAACTCAACATTATTCATCCCTTCTTCCATCCAGCAGCCCTGTGGAGAAACAGCATGCCTCCCAGAAAAGAACTGCTCTTCCAGGGGGTGCTGATAAGAGCTTGGACATGTTTCATGCGTGTGCTGAAGGAAGGAGGAAGAGAGATGGGTCAGGCCTGCCTGCTGGCCCCCACCCACCTGCTCCCTGTCTTGTGGGGAAAGACAGGGTAGCCCACACTGCAGTCTTCCAATGTGCTAGGAAGCCTGCCAGGGGCCTCACTGCCACCATTCTAGTTCATGTCTTCCACAGTCCTGTGAGCTGGCTATTCACATGTCCATTTTACAGATGGGGAGAGTAAGGCTCAGAGATTGTGGCTAGCCAAGATCAGAGAATGCAGAGGTGGCCATGGTCTTTTAGGAGGCTCTGTTAGTGTGTTTTTCAGTGTGTTTCATGTATATTTCTCCTGTAAGAGAGGAAATAGGGGGGGGGAAAGGAGACTAAAACGTATTGAAATTGCTTAAAGTTCTACCACCTAATGAAAAACTACTGTGGCATGGATATATTTTCTTCTGGACTTCCAAAATTAGGATTTGGGTTGGTTGTGTTTGTTTTTGTTTTTGTTTTTAGTGCATAGTTAAGATTTTCCTAGACATGCAGTCTATCCTTATGATACCTAGCATTATGGCATCGGCCCCCTCTGTGAAGCCACAGACTTTTTTGAGCATGATTTCTGTGGCCTCTGTAAGATCCCTAGGAGACTTCACCAGCCATCCTAGTGGGCTGGGAAGCCCTAGCCTGGAATCAGAAGACAGGAGGCTGAATATGGGCCACCATCACCTCACGGGGGTGCTGTGGACAAGTCACTGCACGATGGGTCACAGGCTCCTTATCACTCCAGGGTAGGGTGGCACACCCCATTCTGCGGCCCTCGCAGCATCTAAAGAGCAAAAAGGCCTTTTGTAAACTATAAACAGCCCACGCCCCTGGCCAGAATATTCCTTATTTTCCCTCAGTCTCCCCTCTGAGAAAGTTCTGCCTTCCCCTTGGCTCCTGAGGCTTTTGCTAAGGGCTTGGAGCCACGGTGCCGGGCCCTAGCATCTCTGAGACACTTGTGTGCAAAGTCACCCCTCCTTATGTTACCCCAGAGGGGATCTCCTCTGGGCAGGACAGGGTCATGGACTCTTAGACACCAGCCCACACCTCCAAAGTCTTAAGGCAAAGGCATCTCGGGGGCTTCTCCTTTCTCTCCACTGCCTGGGACACCCCAGAGAGGCCTCTGGACTCTGCTGTGAGCTCATGAAAGCCTAGGGCCACTGAGTATTAAAGACCGTGGAGCCTGGCCTGAGCACTCTGGCCGCTGCCCTCCTCCTTTCCCAGCGAAGTACAGAAGTGCGTGTTCCACTTAAACCGAACCAGTTTGGAGATTACCAAGGCCAGAGTTCAGTTCTCATCCTCCATGTCCTCTAAAATGGATCCAAGATGGCTGACCTTCTGTTGTGACCGCAGATGTGGGAGCAAATGCCAGTCCAGCACTGGCCCGTCTTGGGGACCGGCTCAGACTGCCCCCGTCAGCACTTGCCACTGGGAATGTCCAGGCCTAGCACAGAACTGGGCCCCCGGCAGAGGCAGCCGCTGCGCAGGGCTGGGGAGGACCTTGTCTGGGGTGCTGAGGGAGCACCCACAAATGCAGTTACACAGGTAGGTCTTGGTCTGTGCTCTTGCTCCCCTTACGTCAGCTGTCCTGCCTCCAGCGGCTGGTAATGACCACCTTGCCTTTGTGCCCAGCCCTTCCCAGTTTGCATTGCACTTCGGTGGGAGTTGAGTTGAATCACCTCGTGTGAAGAGGGCAGGATAGGGATGACCGCTTTGCGGTGAGGAGGAGAGGCGGAGGCCTGGGGAGCGCCGTGAGAGGCCCCTGCTCTGGGGAGAGGGTTTGGGCTGTGTTCAGGCTGCGGGTTACATAAGCAGGAGCTCATGAGGGGCCATCTGGCATTTAATAGGCACATTGTATAATCACCTTTGGGAACCAGAGGGTAACCGCAGGGGCCTGTGGTGGGGGGTGGGGGGGGTTGTTTAAACCCCAGGAAGGGTGCGTATGGGCAGATCAGCTTGGCAGGGAAGGTGGGGCTCTGAGTGGTAATGAACCCCTGGGGTGAGAAGCTAACCCAGCAGAACAAAGGGGGCCTAGAGCAACTCAATATTTTCCTTTTGGTCCCAGACATTGGAACACTCTGTCCCGCCTCAGTTGGGACCAAGCCCAGGATGCACCTGGGCCGGGTTTAATCCTCAAATTGGACTCTACAAAAGAAAGGGGTGGGGAGAGAGGAGGCCCACATAGGGGGAGACAGAAGAGCCCCACTTCTCACCGTCTCTGCCCGAGCCAGAGTGCGGATCGGATGGCTGCCCCCTTCGGTTTCATGTGTGGCTGGTAATGCTATCCCGCAGCTCCTCCCCACCCACCCCACCTTGAGGGCCAGTAGGAGGGTTTGTGGGGGAGACTGGGCAGTGGGGCAGGGCAGGGCCACCCCAGGAGAAGAGACCTGCTGGGGTGACCCTGGGTGCCTTCTGTCCCCCCAGGCAGAGTGGCCGCTATGTGGCAAGAGGGGGTAACACCAGACTGGGCAGTGAGAGGCCTTCCCTACTCAACCCTCTCTCAGCCCCCTGCAAGCCCCTCCCTTGGCACCTCTGTCCACAGAGCTGCAGTAGGTGTGAACTCAGACTCGGGTCACACAGGTGTGTGTGGGTGTGAGGAATGAGTGTGACAGCCTACGTGGAGTGCCTGGCATAGCTGACAGCTACTTGTTATGATTGTACAGGGAGGGAAACTGAGGCACGGCATGTGTCAGGGGAAAAAAACCCCTCTTGGGCATGTCTCTGCTGGCCACCTCACCAGCCCTGCTGGGGGAAGCAGATGAAAAGAGGGAACTAGAACTGGGAAGGCCTGGGTTCTAATCTTGCCCTGCTTTCACTAGTTTGGGAAAAAACCCGGGTCCTCTCTGAGCCTCTAGTTCTTCATCTGGATAATTAAGGAACCAGCCCAGCTGCCCTCCCTGGGTTAAAGAAAGGGCAAGCTGTATTAGATGTGGGGAGGGATAGGGCAAGGGCCTGGAAGGTTCCAAGGCCCCACCCTACCTGGATGGAGTCTTTCCCTGCAAGGGAACCTGCAATATCCATCCCCACCCTACCCCTTTTGTGGGTACAATAGCCGAGTTCCTAGTCCCGAGTCCCCTCCTTGGCCTGACACGGTCCCCCTTAACCCTCACAGTGACACCATGTCAGGGGAGCAGATAGCATGGCCCCCAGCACTGGCTCAGCAGAGGTGGATGGAGCACCCTAGCCCATCAGAGCTGGAGAGGCCAGCCAAAGACCCATCCAGTTCAGGAGGTTTCCAGCAGGGTGGTAAGCAGGCCTAACCCCTTCTCTGTACAGATGGAGAGACCAAGGCCAAAGAGGAGTGGGGACCAGGAACTGTATGAGGAAGAGCGTTCGGGGGAAGCATTCTGGGAGGACAGAACTGGTGGTGGCAGTGGTCAGCCATGCCTAGATACACTGGCTTATGGCTTCCATGGTTGGGCGAGAACCGTCTGGTATGGGAAGCCTGCCTCCATCCCTCACCTGTGGCTCTCTTTCCAGCCCCCACCATGCCGTGGCCCCTGCTGCTGTTGCTAGCTGTGAGCGGGGCCCAAACAACCCGGCCGTGCTTCCCTGGATGCCAATGCGATGTGGAGACCTTTGGCCTCTTCGACAGCTTCAGCCTGACCCGCGTGGATTGCAGTGGCCTGGGCCCCCACATCATGCCTGTGCCCATACCCCTGGACACAGCCCACCTGGACCTGTCCTCCAACCGACTGGAAACTGTGAATGAGTCGGTGCTGGCCGGGCCAGGCTACACCACTCTGGCAGGTCTGGACCTCAGCCACAACCTGCTCACCAGCATCTCGCCCACTGCCTTCTCCCGCCTTCGCTACCTGGAATCGCTTGACATCAGCCACAATGGCTTGGCAGCCCTGCCGACAGAGAGCTTCACCAGCTCACCCCTGAGCGACGTGAATCTCAGCCACAACCGGCTCCGGGAGGTCTCAGTGTCCGCCTTCACGACCCACAGTCAGGGCCGGGCGCTGCATGTGGACCTCTCGCACAACCTCCTCCACCGCCTGACACCCCACTCTGCAGGGGCCGGCCCTCCCGCGCCCACCATCCAGAGCCTGAACCTGGCCTGGAACCGGCTCCGCACCGTTCCAGACCTCCGGGACCTGCCCCTCCGCTACCTGAGCCTGGATGGGAACCCACTGGCTGTTGTTGGCCCAGGCGCCTTCCGGGGGCTGGCAGGCCTGACGCACCTGTCACTGGGCAGCCTACAGGGTCTCCCGCAGCTGGCACCCTATGGCTTCCAGGAGCTGCAGAGTTTGCAGGTCTTGGACCTGTCGGGCAACCCGAAGCTCACATGGGCGGGAGCTGAGGTCTTCTCGGGCCTGGGCTCCCTGCAGGAGCTGGACCTGTCGGGCACGGGCCTGGTGCCTCTGCCGGAGCCGCTGCTACTCCACCTGCCTGCCCTGCAGAGCATCAGCGTGGGCCAGGCCATGCGATGCCGGCGGCTGGTGCGCGAGGGCGCCTACCCCCGGCAGCCAGGCTCCAGCCCCAAGGTGGCCCTGCACTGCATAGACACCCAGGAACCGGCTGCTAAGGGCCCCGATGCTTTGTGACAAATGGCGTTGCCTGGGGACACATAACAGACTGCCGCTCTGGGCTCCCTAGGGTCCTGGGTAACTTATAATTTTGTGTGCCAATGCCAGGGAGTGGGGGGACCCTGCCAGCCTCTGGGGCAGCAGCATCGGAAGAGAGCTGTGGGCCGAGGGAGAGGCTTTGGAGTTGGGCCCAGCACCCAGAAGCAAAGTCTGGTCCCTCTTTCCATGTTGTCCTCCAAACCATAACTAGAAGGTCTTCGATGCCAAACCAGACAGCTGTCCCTTGCTGTCCTTCCCCACTTGTCACCAAAGTGCCTTCCCTCAGGCCTGGGCCAACCTGATCTGTGACAGGAGGAGGGTGGAAGGGAGCTACTTCTGCAGGGTGGAGGTCAGGCCCATGGCTGAGCATCCCCTGGGGCCCCCGGTTCAGTCACTCAGGGGCATGGGCTGCTTTTACGAGATAGCCCCCCTCTTTGCTCTGGGCACATGAGGCCCATCTGATCCTTTTCTTTTCCTCTAGGACCCTGGGTAGAACCTTAGTCATGGAAGGGACTAGAGAAAAAATCAAGTGCACCTCCTCAGGTGACAGATGAGGTCTGGAGAAGGAACATGGCTAATCAGAGGTACTGCGACAGAGGCTTGGCTGGCCCCAGAGCCCTGCCTCCCAGCGAGGCCCTTTGCACTTTTCTGTCTTCTCTAAATCATGCCCTCTGTCCCCTTCCTGGGCTCCCCCATCCAGCCATGTGTGCCCTTTCCCTGTCATTCCCAGGACAGGCAAGGGCCTCAGAAGTGGGCCTCTGGGCCCTGTAACCAGCCATGCGGCACAGGTTCAGTCAGCTCTCTGTGGAGCCTCTGGAAACATGAGACATGCCAGTCCCAACCCTACCAGTGTCCCACTCTGGCATGGGGTCCCGCAGCAACTGGAAATTCATCCATTGAGCCCTGACGCATACCACCTCTAACGGACTCGGCAAGGAGTCCATGCATTCCCGGAAACCCCCAGGAGCCTCCCGGATTCAGCCCCCCACTGACCCTGAGCCCCATGGCCTGTTTCCCCCATCCATCAGGAGGCAGGTACCCCCATCAGAGTTCATGCTGTCCACCCCAGGTGGTGTCTGAGCTCCCTAGCCCTGGGCTCTGTCCTTAGTCTTTATTTTATAAAAGTTGTTGTCTTTTTAATGGCCTGTCACTTCAACCCCTCAACCTCCCCACCCCTGCCGGCAGGGGATGGAAATGTGTCATTTGTAAAAAGAAGAAAAGCATTGCATTTATTCACTTTTGTAATACTGTGTCCTGGGGATGCTTTGAGGGAGGAGGTGTTGGTTGGTAACCAAGAGTATGTGGCCCATTGGGCCTCGGGGGGCTGGTCCCACAGAGATGCCCACAGAACAATGAGAACTCTGTCCTCCCCCACCAGCCCCACCCTGCACCTAACTGGTCCTTGATTGAATAAACACTATAAAGTGTCCCTCTTTCCATCCTTCACCCTGCATCCACGGCCAGGTCTTGGGCAGCCTGTTCTCCCAGAAAAGCCCAGGAGCTTCGCAGGATTGGGACAGTGAGCTGACATGAGGGAGCCAGTCAGGAATGGGCTGTTCCTTTCACTGTGGCTGCTACCCTGTCTAGCCATCTCCCCTCTCCCCACTGCCCCAGCTCCGTGATGTGTCAGGCCCTGGCACGCCTCTTGCCTTTGCTCAGGCTGTTCCTCTGGGGCCTTGTCCTTCTGTCATCCCCGCCGCTCAACTCCTTCCCACTCTAATAAACTTGGTTCCGCCCTCACCTCCTCAGCTTTCCCTGTGGTCCCCCTTCCCCCCTCCTGAGCTCCAGCAGTACTTGGTTTCTGCTTGGCATTTTGACTGCTGCAGGACCCTGACTCCCGTTTGCCTACTTCCAGTCCCCAGAGCTTGCTTCCAGCTTATTGGAATGCCTCTGCTGTCTCTAAGTTGTTCCTTCTAACTGGCCAAGGTCTGCGGGAACATCCATCACCATCATCAATGACAATGACAAGCTTTTTTCTGCTACCTACTCTGTGCCCGGGGACTCATGTTCTTCGGGTGTGAGTGGGAAGGACACACAAAAGATACCTGACCATAAGAGCTGCACAGGTAGCTGTAAGAGCCCTGTGGTAGGGCTAGGAAGTCTTTCTGGAGGAGGCAGGTCCACAGAGCTGAGGACAAGTGAGCCTGGACTGAGGGGGATGACACAAGGAGGGGGTCATGGGTGAACAATGGCACAGGACCCAGAATATTCAGGCTACAAGTATGGCTGGGATGCTTGCCCATCATGTCACTTAACCCCTCCCCCCCCCCCCAGGTGGGAGGCTAGCACCCATCAGTCAATATGGGAGTAGGTATCTGTGTGAGACCTCAACACTCATGGTCCTCAGATTGGTTCTCTATCCCTCCCTCATCCCCTGGGACAAGAGAGCCTTCAAATGCAGGGGCAGGGGGAGGGATCCTAGGGACTTTAACCCAGTGAGGCTTGGCCCTCCCTAAGTCCTTGAAGGGTGGGGGGAGGGGGCACATGGAATGTAGGTATCTTTCAAATGGGGACAAAAAGTACTAAATTACAAAAATAAAAAGGGTGCAAAGCGGTGCTGAAGGCACTGTGGGGAGGCCAGGCCTCCTGCAGAAGATACCTGAGTTCTGGGGCAGGTCACCTCTGCCCTGGGCTGCAGCGTCGCATCTGCAAAAGCGGGGGGACTGAAGCTCCACGAGTGAGGGTGGGACCGTCATACTGTGCCTCCTGTGGGGCATTACCCCTCACATTCCACGGCGCTGGTCTCCTGCAAACCCTGGGGAGAGGAGAAGCCTCCCTGGTCAGCTGCCCTTACCGAACCCAGCATCCACGCGCCCCTCCAGAGGCTCCCAGCCCGCAGCGCCACCATGTGGCCGCATATGGCTAGACACACCCTGTCCGAAGTTCCGGGTTCCGGGGGCCGCACCCGGAGGCCAAGGCAGACCTGCGCAGTTCGCAGGGCCAGCAGCTCATCCCACTAGGCACGCTGCCTTCGTGCTGTTACAGGCTGCCCTTCTGGGGTCCTGGGGCCGAGAATGAGGACATTAAAACCTTACAGAATTATAGAGATGAGTGCAAAGATCGCGTTTTAGAGTTCACAGGAAAGAATTCATTAAAATCTTGGGTCCATAAAGAACCGGCTGTGAGACTTTGGCCACATCACTTGACCTCTCTGAACCTGGAGAAGGGGGATGGAAATATCTCCCTCCACAGGATTGTATGAGTAAATGAAGCAACGTCTGTAAAGAAGCACAGTGCCCGGCACAAGTAAATGCTTGTTCCCGGCTTCACTGAAAACAGAACTAGGAAATAGACCACAGAAGCAGGTAGTCTTTGACTCCTATTTTGAAAAATGACTCAGGACTGAAGAACAATCCAAAGGTTTTGGACCGTAGAGTTGCAGGACAATACTCTAACACAAAAGATCTTCGCTCTGGGTACCGAACATAGAATAGGCCTTCAGCACACGTCAGCTGAGTTTCGGGGACAGGCAGACAGCTGAGGCACAGTTTGTCACCATGGCACAGGCAGGCTCCCACGCATCTCCTTGCATTCTGCTAACAATACAGCTGCCCCTTACTGGACACAGGTTCCTTGGACTTGGTAGGCAAATACCATTTTCCTCCTCACCACACAGCCCCAGGTAATATTGTCACCATACAGATGAGACCTGGCTTCAGCTGACCAATGGTGAGTCATTCTTGTGTGTCCTATTTCAGTGGCTGGACAGCTGTGCAGATCCCATACATCAGAGAGGGCAGGGGTGCTCTGAGAAACTGAAAAAACACTGGGATTCCATCTATTTTTCTGTTGAAAAGAAATCAGGGAAGTTATGCAATTCTAAAGACCTCCAATCAGACTGTTGGTTCTACATCATAGAGCATGAAAAAGCAAAGATCAAAGTCAAAGTCCTCCCTCCTCTCCCCACCCATGATCCTGTTTCACAAATGCAGAGACTAAGGCCCAGAGAAGAGCAGCCCAAGGTCACACGGCAGGGGACCAGGATTCTGGGCTTCAGAACTGGTGACATAATTTGTGGGACCCAGTGTAAAATAGCAATACGGAAACTCATTCAAAATTATTGAGAATGGCAAGATGGCAAGAATAGAGCATGAAATCAAGTCCAAGGCCCTTCTAAGGTCACACTGCCCATGAAGCCAGGCCCGCTGTGCTTTACTCATACTATTTTACAGAGAAGGAAGGAACAAACAGCCTGTGTTGGTCAGGATGGCAAAGAGTCATCCCTCTGGAAGCCAATTATTCTTTCAAATCTGGAAATTTCCCTCCATGGGTGTTATCATACCACCCCCTGATGTCCCCAAATTGTCATGGCCAAAGGGCTTTCAGAGAGGGCAGAGAAAGACATAGATACTAGCGCCCACCAGCTGCATCCAGACCAGCTCGCAGGATGTTTCTATGCACAAGACGCAAGCATGCCTGGGACAGAGGCCTACCCTCTGCTCCTACCTCAAGTACACTAAGATGGTAGAAGTCATCATAGGCTAATAGGCTCTTGCACATTAATGCTCAGTGTTCTGTGTTGGCTAATGCTCAGGTGGGAGCAAATGTTCATCAATACCTAATATTTACTAATACCTAATGTCCATCAATCACAGTTCCTGCCAACGGCTGATAGCTACAAAGGGAAAATGTCCAGTGGCAGTAATGTCCGCTATTGCTCAACAAATACCGACAGCCACTGTTTGCGGGGAGCTAATTGCGATGATAACTGCTTTATGCTATGGACATGAACAAATGTCTATGTGGGATGGAGACATTTGCTAACTACTGGGGAGCAAGGGGTACCTAACCACTGTCTCCAAATGTGATGTGCCCTAAAAATGACTTTAAGGCCTACGTTATAATGGTTGCTGAGACAACGGTGCTAGAGGTCAGATCATGAGATCCAGAAAGAAGGTAGTTGAAGAAGAAGGTCTCTTGCTCATGTAACCTTCTCCACCAACCATTGTGATATCCTGTCCTATTGATGACCCCCATGACCCACCTCCTAGTATTACCACCCTTCTTTTCAAATCTGGATTGGAGCCAGATTTGCTTTAATCAACAGGAGACAATAGAAGTGGCTCAGGGTCATTTCCAGACCTACATTTTAAGAAGGCCTGGTAAGTTTCACTTTTTTGCAACTTTGGGAGCCTAGAGCTACCCCATATGGAGTCTGGTGAGATAATGTAGAGAAGCCATAAGGCCATATGGAGAGAGAAAATCTCAATCATCCTGTAGCCCAGGAAATCTCAGACTACAGCTGAACAAGGGAGTGACCCCAAGCAAACCAGCAGGAGAACTGGCCAGGCAATCTCAGCCCTGACTGTAGAATCCCGAGCAAATAGAATGATTGTTGTGCTAAGCCATTATTCTTCAGAGTGGATTCTTTCACAGTGCTCTTCCATGGGGCAATAAATAACCAAAACAATCAAGTCTAGGCTCCAGGATGGTTAGTTTGGAGTGGGGGTGGGTTGGGGAGTGGAGACCAGGCAGAGAAGCACTGTTGAGAGGAAACGCACCTACAAAGCGTTCTTGAGTTTTTGAGATGCCGCCCTGCAGGTGAGCTCATCTCTGGCCCTGGCCAGGCTCCCCTCAGCCTCACGCTCTCTTCCCAGCCCCCTACCCCAGCCCAGACCGAGGACGTGCAGGTCCCCAGACAGACACATGTCTCAAGCAGGGCCCTCCCCTTGTCTCACCTCAAGACCTAGCTCAGACCTGGAAGAATAAAGACCCCCAATATCCCCTGTCCCTGCCCTGTCCAGCTAATAGGGCTTCTCAGTCCCCCAGCAGCTTTCCTCCAGGAGGCCGGCAGGACTTTTATGAGGGCCCTGGGGCTGGGGTGAGGCCAGTCACCAGCGGCACGGGAGACACCGGGGCCAAGAGAGGGATGCAGGTCTGGAATGCAGCAGCCACCCCCTCCCTGAGCGGGCCCTGAGAAAGGCGGAGCTTTTTGTTCCTTCCTGCAGACTGTGGGCAAAGTCATACTTAGCACAAGCTTTAAAAATACTCTCCCCACAGGCAGACCTCAACACTGTAATTCCCTTGACAGCCCCCACCCACCCGTTAAATCCAATGTCCTGTGCGGACCCGTGAGAAGTGGGTAGGAACCAAGATGGGGGCCTGTGGGGAGTAGTTCTCTCAGGTCCGAGCAGACCTCTAGGGAGTGGCGACACAGAACTTCCTGTTTCCCCACAGGTCTAACCCAGTACCTCGCCGGCCCTCTGGAGAGACACTGATCACCTTTATTTCTCCAGCTTACACTTTACACTGAGGGCAAGAACGGCATCTACCTTGTCTCTCAAAATGCCGCTGGCACCCAGGCTGGTACCCTGGCACGTAGTTGCTTGTCAATACATTCCTGAAAATAAATAAATGTGTTTGTTTCATCTATTTTACTGACAGTGAAATGAAGGCCCAGCGAGGCTAAGTGACTTTCCCAAGGCTGCACAGCAAGCTCATGGCAGAAACCTGCTCTTGAGATTTCCAGTTCCTCTGCAGTAGGAATCTCCCTTCCCTTTCCTCTCCTCTCTCCCTCAGGCAGCAGCTGTGTCCTTCATCTGTCTGAGCTGGGATGGGGAAGGAGTCCCCTGTGAGGCTCCTCCTCCTCCTTTCCAGCTTCTTGACAGGGAACCACCTCTGCTCTGACTCTCCCCCAGGTGACGAAGTCTGTGCCCCGCTTCACCCATCCCTACAGCAGCCCTACTGGCAATGGAAGGGTGAGTTCCCCCCTCCACCGCCCCGGCCTGCTTCCCCAGCTGTAGCATAGTCAGCTTCCATTATCAAGGGCTCCTTCTGAAAAGAAGGTCTGGGAACCCCTATGAGAAAGACTGAAGCCCCAGCCCCCTCATGCTCGCACCATGGCACACAGCACAAACACTCACCAGAAATGCCCAGAAATCTCATTTTTTCCAAATGTACCTAAATTTCACCTCAATGTTACGTAAGTTTCTAACTTTTGTGTGTGCGTGCACATGTGCACATGAATGGTGGTTGTGGTAGCTTTCAGGTTTTGTTTTGTTTTTTTTTTTGTAAGATCTTATTTTCATTTATTTGAGAGAGAGAGAGAGAGAGAGAGACAGAGCACAAGTAGGAGAGAGGGAGAAGCAGACTCCCTGCTGAGCTGGGAGCCTGATACGGGTCTGGATCCCACGACCTGGAGATCTTGACTGGAGCCAAAGGCAGACGCTTAATCATCTGAGCCACCCAGGAGTTCCTGGCTTTCAGGTTTTAAAACCAAACAAATCCAGATGATTCTCCCGCAGAATCAGGTTCAGAGTTTACACAGAGCTCACCTTCCACACCCATACCTCCTTTGCTCTTCACAACCTTCTTGTGGGGAAAGGAGGGCAGGGCTTATCACCAACCCGATTCACAGATGGGGAGAGTGAAGCCCTGAGCGTAGGTGGCAGAACCTGGGGCTTGTACTCAGAAGCCCTATTCAGAGTGATTCCATTTCAAACACAAAAGGAAAAGAAAAAAGGCCCAAGGTAATTACTGCACAGAGAGATCTGCCCAAAGAGCTTGCTTAGTCCTGGTAGGGAGCTTAATCAGCTGGTGGGAAGCCCATTTTCTAGGAAATGGGGGTGAGAGAGGAAAAGAATAATAAAACCCTGGGACAAAGGCAACAGGATGCTGAAAAAGTGACTCAAAGGATTAGGGCAGCCCAGGGTGTGAGCCTGCAGGCCTCTGTGCTCAGGATCCACCCCCACACACTTGGAAACCCTGAGATTGTCAAAAACACCACGGTCCTGGCCGCAGCGCACCCAGAGGTGTTCTGACCCCAGCCCTGTCATGGCAGTTCCCATGGACTGCAGTAGGAAGTGGCAAATGGCTACCTAAGCAGGGAGCTTGCACTCCCATCTGACAGGAGGGACTCCAGGGATCCTTGCAAGCACTGAGGTGCTGGCGGAACCAGGAGCAGAGGCCAGTCTCTGACCTGTCAGTGTCGTCCCCATGAGAGGACTGGGCCAACGCATGCCTCTTGCCTTTCCCCACCCACTGGCCCCTTTGCTTACACCCCTGTTCCTGGAGCTAATGCTCTAGTCCCAGGCTTGGGGCACAGAGGGTGAGGCAGCCCCTCGAGGAGAGAACAGAGGGGAACCTTGGAGAAGTAGAAGTCTGAGTGAGTAGTGGCTGTCGGCAGTACCCAAGGACTGGATTGCCTTCACATCTTCCCCTCTGGAAAAACAACTTCCAATCTTTAAAAATAACCTTTATTCAGGTGATTTTTAAAAAATTTCCCCAGTAGTCACTGCTTATATATTGACTTACTTCATTCTCCTGTGCAGAAAGATGTTTGACAGATGAGAAATCTGAGGCTCAGAGAGGTTACCTGATTTGCCTACGTCACACAGCAGGTAAGTGACAGATCTCTCTCTCTCTCTCTCTCTCTCTCTCTTTTTTTTTTTTAAGGAAACTCTGTGCCTGATGTGGGGCCTGAACTCATGACCCTGAGATCAAGAGTGGCATGCTCCACCAACTGAGCCAGCCAGTTGCCCCCAGATTTCAAATTTTAAAATCAAGTCTGTCTGACTCTGGAGCCCATAAATAAACTAGGTGTATAGAAAACACATCCTAACCACCCAGAATGAGAAACAGAGACTCCTAGAGTGTTAGTCTCCTCGGTTCTTGCTCACCGCACCTGAGACTGGCGTTTGGCAGGGACCTTGGAAGGAATTTGAGGTCCTGCAGCTGGTGATCCAAGTGCTCTGATCTGGGCTCCAGCCCAATCCACCGACCTGTGAGTGGGGCCAGTAGGGAGCAACTTCTAGTCACCTCTGCTTGATTGTTCTACTGGCCAAGGGCAGTTGCTCTGGGGTTGGGAAGCCCCTCAGAGAAGGGCCCTATGGGCCCAAGTCTTCATTATTCCCCTTTTTGGGTAATCTGCTCAAAGCCAACCAGTCGAGTGGGCCTGGATTTGAACCCAGGTCCTCTGACCTTCCTGTCCAGGCCTCCTCTCTGCCCATCCCAGGGCCTTGTTCAGTGTCAGATGTACCGAGGACATCTCGTGGGTCATGGCTATTGTGGATGAGGCTATGGCATAGTCCCATATCCTATGCCCAGGCCCATGGCACTTTAACAAGGACCTCAGGGATTTCACTAAAAATGTCTATCCCCATGTGGGGATAACCAGGCACGAAGGCAGGTCAGCAGGGAAAATATTTAGCCTCTGGAATCAGGGTGGCAGGAGAAGTGGGCGCATGTTGCCCTCCAGCTGTCCCTGCTGCTTTGTAGCTACATCACCCCAGCCAAGACGCTGGCGCTCTGGGTCCCTCACCAGAGAGTGGGGATACCAACCCTGTTTGCAGCCCATTCGCACCACCCTCAGAGCCCCCGTCACATGGCCTGGCACACTTTGGGGGTTCCTAAAAGGGGCCGACAACTTCCTCCACTTCCTGAGGTTGAGATTCAGGGTGCATCCCGGGACCAGGCCTGTGTTGGGTTTGACTGGGCAGTACTGGTGCCATGCTGGTGTGTGAGTCCTGTGACTCTCTGTGCTATTAGGCATAATGGGGACCCCAGGGAGGCTTGGGTCATTATGTCATTGACACCCAGCCAGGGGCGCGCTGATAAGACAAATTAATGTGTCATGGAGCCAGAAATCACGGAGAAAAAGGAACCAAAAGAAACAATGCAATCAGTAATGCCTGTCTACCACCTGAACGGCGTGTAAGTTTTCAGAGCAATTGCATGTCCGTGCAGTTTTCATCTTAACAAAAGCCTTGTGAGGAGCTAGGAAGGCACTGTTAGCTCCTTTTACAGAAGAGAAAACTGAGGGTCAAAGAGGAGTTTTGTGGTTTATCCAGGGTCATACATGCGGTGGCAGAGAGGAGGGTAAACTCTGGGTCTGGGCCCCTTCCCCAGAAAGGGAAGGAGGGAAGGGCATGGGAACCCAGAATCCTCCTGTCTGCCCCCGCAAAATTGCCCTTAGTAGTAAAAAAAAAAAAAAAAAAAAAAAAAAAATCAAACGACACTGTGAGAAACCATTTGCACTGTTATTGTCTCCTTTCTAGGAGGTAGTGTCTCCTTGGAGGACAGGGTGGGAACAGACTGTCTCACACCTGGCACAAGAGACAGAACTTTGGCACAACTTTGCTGAAGAGCAGTTTGGCAATATGTACCCAATGTCCTATAATGATTTCAAAATAAAAACTTTGAATGGAGCTACAACCCCAGCCAGGAGGTGGGTACTGGCAGGGAGGGGAGCCTGAGGGCACCCTCTGGGTGTGGACAGACAGTAATACCCTATCCTATTGATCAAGGTGCTGAGTACACAGCAGAGTTGTGACATCCAATGAGCTGTGCCCTTTGATACGTATGCTTCTCTTTCTCTTTATTAAACTTCAGTAATAGGGGTTCTTTAAGACTAAACCTACAGAAGAACATTTAAAGATGGGAGGAAATGTCTCTCTCTCTCTCTCTGTCTCTCTCTCTCTATATATATATCTTAAGTAGAAAAAAAGTAGGGCACAAAATAGTATATATTATTTGACACAATATTTAGTTTAAAATTATATAAATCCAGGGGCTCCTAGGTGGCTCAATTGATTAACCCTTGTCATGATCTCTTGGTTGTGGGATTGAGCCCCACGTGGGGCTCTGTGCTCAATGCGAGTCTGCTTCAGATTTTCTCTCCCTCTCCCTTCTGCTTACTCTGTCTCTCTTTAGTAAATACATAAAATTTAAAAAAAAATAAAATCATAAAAATTAAGGGCACCTGATGGGCTCAGGTCGTGGAACATGTGACTCTTGATCTCAAGGTCATGAGTTCAAGTCCCATGTTGGACATGGAGCCTACATAAAGAGATAGATAGATAATAGATAGATAGATAGATAGATAGATAGATAAAACCATAAAAATGTATATATATGTTGAGAAATGCCTAAGAAGATACACCAGGTTGCTAACAAGGCTGCCTCTGTCTGGTGGAATGGTGCTTCATCTAAACTCACTTCTTGGCTCTGTATTTTCCATATTCACTATGATAAAGATGTATCACTTTTGAAAAAAAACATGCACAGAGTGGTTTTAAATGCTAGCCTTCAATATTTGTATGGAATTCCCTAACTTACATGTATTTTTTAATAACCATGTTCTTAGAAAAATCCACAGGACAGAGATGATTATTCCCCTTTCAAAGATCAGGGAATGTAGGCCAGGGAGGGAGCCACTTATCCAAGGCCTCACCACAGCTGCGCATGGAGTGAAGGCTGACCTCAGCTCTCCCAGCTCCCTTGCCGAGCTGTCCCCAGGGCAAAAGACCATGTTGGGCACAAAGAGGCTTCAAAGGTAATGAAAATCACAGCTCTCTGAGTTGGACTTCACATCGCATTCAATCCAGTCCCACCATCTCTACATCATGCCGCAGAATGGCCACGTGCTCTCTCCTTGCCTCCAGTGCAGCCCCTTCCATTCTGCTCTATGCTTAGTGAATTGCCTAGCATTTTCACTGACCCCCAAGTCCATATCCTCTCCTCCACCTTCCTTCATCCATCTTCATCATACTTGTTGGGCCACACGAATACATATGATCCCTCTTTCTTGTGGAATTGGGGAGACAACAATCTGTCCCTGTCCCTCACTCCTACGGATAGGACTTTGAGGTTCATATTTTCTAGACCCAAACCCCAAGGCCCCAAGAAATTGAATGACTCACCTGAGGTCACACAGTGATTTCAGTAGATGCTTACCGAGTGTCTGCTGTGGTACAGGACACTTTCTTGGCTCTGTTCTTATGACTGGAGCTACCTGGACACTGGGGGACCACCTGGGATCCCCTTTTTAGGAGTAAGGACTAGAAAGGAGACATATCTCAATGCCAAACCTGCTTCCGGGTCCTCTGGAAGCCATAATCCGCCCCCCCGCGTCCCCCCACACACCAGAGTCTGCACACACGCTCCAACCACACACTTCCCTGCCCAGAACTACTCCCAGGCCACCCAAATCCCTCAGATCCCACCGGAAGTCCCAGCTCTCTTGCTCTTGCGATCCTGAGGAAATGAGTCAGGTGGGAGGGGTGAGGAAGGGAATGCCAGGAAGGAAGGAAACAGTTCTCTCATAGGGGGCTCTGAGGTGACCTTGAGAAAGTCACTTCTTCCCTTGGGACTTCAGCTTCCCCATGTGCCCACCAAGGTGTGGGTCCCCACCCCAAACCAAATCCCCACAGGTGCTGTTGTGAGGAGCCCGTGGGATCCAGGCTCGGGAAGGTCTTAGATTAGGGGTTTGGGATAACTGAGTGGTGCAGGAGCTATGGCTGTTTAAAGCCTCCTTTCTTCCCTGCTCATTCATCCAAGCCTCCTCTCTTGGGCGAGCCTCAGGCAAGCACTAGTGGGAGGGAGAATCTTTGGCCAGGGTACCACCCCCAGTCTTTGGGGTCTGGGGGGAGGTGGGCGGCAGCGGGAGGCTAGTGAAGAAGGGGTTCAGAATGCAGGCAAATAAACCAACAACTGCAAATGACAACAAGAAGCTCGGGGCATTGGGAGAGAATCCCAAGAAACAAAATCCGCTCTGTCGGTAAGATACAAGGAGGAAGAGTTGGCCCCTGGAGGGACTTTGAAGGAGGAGGAATAAGAGCTTTGCACTGGTGGACAAGATGGAAAAGGGCATGGAGCAGAGGCATGGATGTGAGAAAGGCCTCCCCTCCTGGCCCAAGAAGATCTTTCTAAAGATCCCTACAAAGACTCCCCGGGAGGCGCCGCCTCTGTTTGCAGGGCTCCAGAGAGACAGCCTGAAGCAGGGAACAGAGAGGCTGGAATAAAAGGCCTTTCAGGTCTTTCTAAGGTCGGGGATTCTGAACTGACCCCAATTAGAAGGAAAGCATGAGGTCATTTTCCACTCTGTGCCCAAGAAGCAGTGACACATTTCAGGACAAAAGAAAGATCTCAAACTGAAGTTACATGATTACAAAGCCCTCCATGGAATCCGCATGCCTTTGCCTAGGCCCTTACCTCGGCCTTTCCTGGCCTGAGGGCCCTCATCTTCCTAGAATTCAGCTCTCAAGATCCTGTTCTGAGGTTCCCCAGTGAGGGCCTGGGCCCGGCGCCTCCTGCCAGAGGGAACACCCTGGAGAGATTTGTGGGTGGGGAAGGACCGGGCATGGCTGCAGGCGGGTGACCAGCGCCCTGATCCTCAGGTCTCCCAGCTGGCCCCCAAGAGGCAGAGAGGTCCTTTTCTCACATGGATGCCCAGTTACCCCTGTCCCCTTAAAACACAGGTATAGCAAACCCCTTAACCACTGTTGTCCTCCTCTGCCAAGACTAGGAGCTTTGGCTTCTCTCTCTGCCCTCAGGGATGGTAGGTGGGTAAACTTAACATCATCCTGGTTCCGAGATGAGTCAGAATGGAGACTAGAAGGAATGGGGGGGTGGGTGCAGCTCCAGGAGGCCAGGTTCCCAGAGAATGTCTGAGTTAGGACTGAGGGCCCATAGAGGAAGCCATTACAAGACTTGATAACCAGCAGTGAGGGGTCAAGGCAGACTCCAGATGCTGGCTTGGCTGATGTGTTGGTGGTGGAAGGGCAGAAGAGAAAGCCAGGGGAGAGGACTACATAATGAGCTAGCAGGAAATGCCCATCGCCTCTTTTAGAATTTCACCTTTGGCATAATAGGAAAAAAATTGTAGATGACTGGGGCTCATGGGTGGCTCAGTGGGTTAAAGCCTCTTCCTTTGGCTTGGCTCAGGTCATGATCCCAGGGTTCTGGGATCAAGCCCTGCATTGGGCTCTCTGCTCCTCAGGGAGCCTGCTTCCTCCTCTTTCTCTGCCTGCCTCTCTGCCTACTTGTGATCTCTGTGTGTCAAATAAATAAAATCTTTAAAAAAAATTGTAGATGACTGACTTAGTCAGTAGAGAGGTAAGTTAAATAATCTGTTATATCTGTACTAGGCAATATTATAAAGTAGGAGATGTGGGGAAAGAGTCACAATCAATTATGTTTTGAAACTGGGTCATAAGAGTATTGCATAATAATCCTAGTTTTGTAAAAATAGATGTAAGCATCTGTAGATGAATTTTTTTATTTTTTAATTTTTT